>NC_081238.1:6576620-6914120 GCF_902713425.1 Acipenser ruthenus
TTTTTTATTATTTTCCTTACTAGACACAAGGATCAGCAACACCATACAAAAACAGATTAAAAACATTTGCAGTAAATGTCCAGATACATACTGAGACAATGTGAGGGTCTCCTACCTCACACTCCTCCTCCTCCTCCTCATCATCATCATCCTTATCTTCCTCATCAGGTCAATCAGGCTTGGCTGTTTCCAGACTTGACCCTTGACCGTTGTGACTTGAGACTTGACATTAATATATATATTAGAAGAAACAGTTCTATTAAATGTCCACACGGTGGCAGCATTGTATAAGGAATAAGAACATAAGAAAGTTTACCAACGAGAGGAGGCCCCATTCTGCCGATCTTGCTCGTTTGGTTGTTAGTAGCTTATTGATCCCAGAATCTCATCAAGCAGCTTCTTGAAGGATCCCAGGGTGTCAGCTTCAACAACATTACTGGGGAGTTGGTTCCAGACCCTCACAATTCTCTGTGTAAAAAAGTGACTCCTATTTTCTGTTCTGAATGCCCCTTTATCTAATCTCAACTTGTGAGCCCTGGTCCTTGTTTCTTTTTTCAGGTTGAAAAAGTCACCTGGGTCGACATTGTCTATACCTTTTAGGATTTTGAATGTTTGAATCAGATCACTGCGTAGTCTTCTTTGTTCAAGACTGAACAGATTCAATTCTTTGAGCCTGTCTGCATACGACATGCCTTTTAAACCCGGGATAATTCTGGTTGCTCTTCTTTGCACTCTTTCTAGAGCAGCAATATCCTTTTTGTAACGAGGTGACCAGAACTGAACACAATATTCTAGGTGAGGTCTTACTAATGCATTGTAAAGTTTTAACATTACTTCCCTTGATTTAAATTCAACACTTCTCACAATATATCCGAGCATCTTGTTGGCCTTTTTTATAGCTTCCCCACATTGTCTAGATGAAGACATTTCTGAGTCAACATAAACTCCTAGATCTTTTTCATAGTTCCGTTCTTCAATTTCAGTATCTCCCATATGATATTTATAATGCATATTTTTATTTCCTGCATGCAATACTTTACACTTTTCTCTATTAAATGTCATTTGCCATGTGTCTGCCCAATTCTGAATGCTGTCTAGATCATTTTGAATGACCTTTGCTGCTTCAACAGTGTTTGCCACTCCTCCTATTTTTGTGTCCTCTGCAAATTTAACAAGTTTGCTTACTATACCAGAATCTTAATCATTAATGTAGATTAGGAATAGCAGAGGACCTAATACTGATCCCTGTGGTACTCCACTGGTTACCTCACTCCATTTTGAGGTTTCTCCTCTAATCAGTACTTTCTGTTTTCTACCTGTTAACCACTCCCTAATCCATGTGCATGCATTTCCTTGAATCCCTACTGCATTCAGTTTGAGAATTAATCTTTAATGCGGGACTTTGTCAAAAGCTTTCTGGAAATCTAAATAGACCATGTCGTATGCTTTGCAATTATCCATTGTCGATGTTGCATCCTCAAAAAAGTCAAGCAGGTTAGTTAGACACGATCTCCCTTTCCTAAAACCATGCTGACTGTCTCCCAGGATACTGTTACCATATAGGTAATTTTCCATTTTGGATCTTATTATAGTTTCCATAAGTTTACATATAATAGAAGTCAGGCTTATTGGTCTGTAGTTACCTGGTTCGGTTTTGTCTCCCTTTTTGTGGATCGGTATTACGTTTGCTATTTTCCAGTCTGTCGGTACAACCCCTGTGTCAAGAGACTGTTGCATGATCTTGGTTAGCGGTTTGTAAATAACTTCTTTCATTTCTTTGAGTACTATTGGGAGGATCTCATCTGGCCCAGGGGATTTGTTTATTTTAAGAGCTCCTAGTCCCTTTAACACTTCTGCCTCTGTTATGCTAAATTTATTTAAAATTGGATAGGAACAGGTCGACATGTGGGGCATGTTGTCCGTGTCCTCCTTTGTAAAAACTTGTGAAAAACAATCATTTAATATACTCGCTATTTTTTTTCCTTCGTCTGTGATTTTGCCGTTTGTGTCTCTTAGACATTGAACCTCCTCTCTTACTCTTTATAATACTGGATAAACGTTTTGGAATTGGTTTTAGCCCCCTTAGCAATGTTCATTTCTGTCTCTCTGTTGGCCTTTCTAACTTCCTTTTTGACTTGTGTTTGCAGTTCAAACAGGAGGAGTGGCAAACACTGTTGCAGCAGCAAAGGTCATTCAAAATGATCTCGACAGCATTCAGAACTGGGCAGACACATGGCAAATGACATTTAATAGAGGAAAGTGGAAGGTACTGCACACAGGCAATACATTTCTCCCCACTTCCTTTCTATATTGGTTAATTGTGGGCTCTAGTTTTTTATTTAACATTGCCGAGTCCCTTGTCCCTGTGGATTGCAACCACAATGTAGAAACATATAGAGAATGGATGGGAATGGGCAATAAACATCACTGCTGTTTCCCTTAAAGCGTGTTTATTTATTTCTAATACTGGACCCTATTTTAATACTGTATTACATTCTGAATATGAATATAGCTGAGTTGTTAATTATAGGTAATGCTTAGAATACCAGATACACATTTAGCATTCAAATGCAATCCATGCGATTTCTTTACCAGTCGTTCACTATTTTGTGTATCAGCCTCCACACAAAGCCGAGCGCAGTGCAGTACACTGTAATGATGCTGCAGTCAGTCTGCCCGGACTGCACCTGAACCATCTTAAAAACACGAAGCCTCCAATAAGCTCATTTGTAAAAGTTAGTAAAGAATGGCGCTATATAATCTAAGGAAGCTGAATGTGAACTCCTAGCTGGAGCAACGAGAGAGGGAGAGAGGGGGCGGGGCAGAGAAGGAGGCGGAGACGCTGCTAGGCAACCGGCTCCTGAACATTCCACTCCGCTGAGCAGAGACCGTTAGGATTTAAAAATGCGAAAGTTCCGAGCGGCGTCAGGCGCTTCGTTTAATTAACACACCGTTGCTGCCATTTTAATTTTGAAGATAACCATATTTTAAATACTCAAATAGCTCTTTATTAAAAAATACTTTACTTCAGTTCCAGACCGTTTTCCAACAAATAAAAGAAGGTACTTATTTATAATAAGTATATTTGTTATGCTATTAAGAGTAAGCGAATGTGCTACAGTTTGGTGTATAATTTATTTATTTATAAAATGTTGTAGTGTAATTTATTTATTTATTTTTTAATATTGTATTGTTTTCACAAAATAACATCCATCCATTATCAGTTCACCTGCTGATGTAATCAAATCACAAATATGAGTCAGTAATTCATACATAGACACGGGGGGCGTGACTATGACTAAAGGGGCAGTTCTGTAAAAAAACAACAACAAAAAAAAAACAGGCTAAATAAATAAATGTTAACAAACACATTGTTAAAAGTCGGAGTGTAAGCGCAGCTCTGCAGCATACTGTAGCGGTCCGTGTGTTTGTGTTTCGTGTTGTGTATTCGCTCTTGTCTCCCCTGTCTGGGTGCTGTTATTACCGCTGTATTGTGTTCCTCCCCTCGTCTGTATTCCCTGTAGCTGCGGGTTCGCTCTGTCTCTGTGGCTGTGCGAGCTGTCCTGCACGCAGGGTGCGCCCTGCTCCCTGTCATTGGCTGTTAGTTGTGTGTGCCCATTGGTCCTGATGTGCGGCTGGGGACCAATGGGATAGCTGTTCGCTCCGGCACTCGATTAGCATAAAGGGACGGAGCTAAGTTATAAAAGGGGGCGTTGCACGCTTATTGGGTCGTTCCAGGGCAAACAGCTAGAGCGCTGATTTCTGTAGGGTGCTTCTTCTGTTCTGCCTACTGCGTGAAACGCTACAATACATTGCTTAATCAAACGCGTCAATGGGAATGGGCTTGCATATTAAAAGCGCTATGCACGCCGGACGCGAGCAAAAATAATGAAAACTATTGATTTAAACTGAGTAATGCACAACGCAAGCGAAGCAAGCGGCATGAATGAAGCGAGCAAATATAGAAATACATTTGTTTTATTTGTATTTTGCTACGCGCTGTTCGCATCGCAATGGACCAATCAAAAATAAGGTCAAAGGTAGCGGCTGTCAGACTGTCTGTCTTGCTCACGCAGACATTAAAACAGAAATAAAAAAAATCGACATCAATAAAAAATTTAATTATTAAAGTCAAAACATATAATGTTCTTTATGATGCCAGTGTCTTTGGTTAAGAAGACAATAAAAAGAAGGACGATTGGAAATTGATGGTATGTCTATCTCTCTAGTCCGAGTCCTGCCTTGGTGTTTTGTTTTCTTCTGCCTTTCTTTCTGCCTCTAGCCAATTATTTACAGATCTTATTCTGGTTTCTCTCTCAATTAATCAATCTGGGCCGAATGAGCATAACAGACACTTCACCTACAATAACGGTGCCATCTCATTATACAATTAGTCCATCACAATGCTGCAAACAAACTACAATTCCCAGAATCCCTTGCCTGTGTCTGTAGTCCCATGTGTGATGCCATAGGTCTGCCTGCCTCTGAGTTGTGATTACACAGGCATATTCTGCTGATTAGATTTCTTCTTGCTTTGACATGTTACTTTCAGTATGCAAGTTTAGGGTGAAATTATCAACACCCCTTATATATATATACCCTGTTCCAGCATCACAAAAAGTGTGTAGATTTATATGGGCCTAATATGTTTGTTTTTTGTTATGAATGCAAGTTTTTATTTATTTTGTTCACTATGGTTTATACATCTCTTACTGGAAGTAGTCCCTGGTGTGAGCCCCAAGTGAGGTATTATCAAACCGGTACTTAACAACATGTAGGCACTGGTTTCCCCTATGGGGGGGATCTTTAAATCCGTGCACCAGTCGGAATCGGAAGTTACATTGTTTGGGTTGCTTGGAGAAAAAGACACGAGAAAACAGAAAAAATATAAGGTAGAGAGAGAAAGAGAGCGGTGAGTTATTGGAATTGAATTCACTGCACCCTCTGGGAACCCCGTGTGTGGTTCGGGGGTGTGTAATGTGTTTATATTATATAGAGGATGGCGAGTTTGATGCGAGACTCGAGCAGACACAGCAGGATCATTCATTATTATTAAAGCTGCTCGCAGACTCTCCGGCGCCGTCACTCTGAGCGCTCTTTGAAACAGACTGAGATCGGATCGGATTTGTATTCATGTTGGGTTAATCAGAGATGAGTATATCGGCGGCTCGTCTGTAGTACTGCAGGAGATTTGAATCGCACAGTTTGTACCGCTCTGTGCAGCGCCGTCCCGTTTGTAACTCGGTACATGAACTGCATTGTGTTAAACTGTCAGGTGTCCTCCTGTACTGTACGTGCATCGGCGTGCTTCATAATAATAACACAATGACCGCTGCTTTCTACACGATCGCAATGTGCTGTGTGTCAAGAAGGGCTACCAGATATCACTATCTCCATAGTTATACTACATTTATATTAACTCTATATTGCTATGAATTGTAATGTGTTCAAGTAAAGGATTGAGCAGTATGAATTATTTTTCGCTATATTCTGTGTCGGTTGGCAGTTCTAAGATTTGTTTTTGTTTACAATGAGAAATGGATCAATCGGAAGCAGAGATGGAGTCTCGAGGCCACATTTTAAGGTCAAGGTCTTGGTCTCGGTCTCAGCACGTCTGGTCTTGGTCTGGGTCTTGGGCTCGGCATGTCTGGTCTGGGTCTCAGGCTCAGCACGTCTGGTCTGGGTCTTGGTTTTGGCATGTCGGGTTGGGTCTGGTCTTGGTCTTGATAGCAGGCAGCACACAGATTGGTCTCATTCATAAACATTCAAGATTATTTTATTTCCTCTTTTATCATATATCCTTTTTTATCCTTCAAAATTCACTCACATGGGGCTCCCAAGTGGCGCATCCAGTAAAGGCGCTCCACGTGGAGTGCAGGATGTGCCCTATAGTCTGGACATAGCGAGTTCGAGTCCAGGCTATTTCTTTGCCGACCGTGGACGGGAGCTCCCAGGGGGCGGCGCACAATTGGCCGAGCGCCGCCTGGGGGGAGGGAGGTTTTAGGTCGCCCAGGGTGTACTCGGCTCACCACGCACCAGCGACCCCTGTAGTCTGGCCGGGCGCCTGCGGGCTTGCCTGTAAGCTGCCCGAGAGCTGCGTTGTCCTCCGACGCTGTAGCTCTTGGGTGGCTGCATGGTGAGTCCGCAGTTTTAAAAAAAAGTGGTCAGCTGAAGGCACACGCTTCTGAGGACAGCGTGTGTTCATCTTCACCTTCCCGAGTCAGCGTGGGGGTGATAGCGGTGAGCTGAGCCTAAAAATAATTGTCCATTCCAAACTGGGGAGAAAATAATAATAAAAAAAAAAATTGGCAACGACTGAATTAAAATAGTAATAATAATAATAATAATAATAATAATAATTTCACTCACATGTATACATTGACAGCTATTATACAACATAATGTAGCCATTATACTGTAGAGCAGCATTCAAATTACTAAATTTAACACATCAGACTTCGTGCTGCTACAGCGTCTCTCAGCCTCCCTCATGAAGCAAACTGTCCTCCTGCCACCAAATACATTTCCTGTGATATATTAGTTACCTTAACAAAACTGTGTGAGTAACACAAATGCAGAGAAATATGACTGTCTGTACATACCTGTCAAGTCTTCCATTTTGATCAGGACCCTCTTTAAGATGTTTCCAATTATATGTAACTATTTAATGTAAATGTTTTTATACACCTTTTCAGGGTATGTAGTGTGTAAGTGAATTGATTGTAACTGGAAAAAGTCAATAGAACACATTTTTCAGTTGTTGCATTTTTTGTGTTTATTTGGTTTATCAAAAGAAAATTAGCTTTCAAAAAATAAATAGTTATTATCATTGTTGTTGTTCTTATTCTTCTAGCAAAAATTAATTTAGTTTAGTTGGTCACAACAAAAATATATGTTTATGTTTGGTCTCGGTACGTTTGGTCTCGGTACAATTAGTCTCGGTCTTGGTATGTTTGGTCTCGGTCTTGGTCTCGGTACGTTTGGTCTCGGTCTCGGTATGTTTGGTCTTGGTCTCAGTCTTGGTCTCGGTCTCTGTACGTTTGGTCTCGGTCTCGGTACGTTTGGTCTCGGTCTCGGTCTCAGTCTTGGTATGTTTGGTCTCGGTCTTGGTCTCGGTACGTTTGGTCTCGGTCTCGGTATGTTTGGTCTTGGTCTCAGTCTTGGTCTCGGTCTCTGTACGTTTGGTCTCGGTCTCGGTACGTTTGGTCTCGGTCTCGGTCTCAGTCTCGGTATGTTTGGTCTCAGTCTTGGTCTCGGTACGTTTGGTCTCGGTCTTGGTCTCGGTACATTTGGTCTCGGTCTCGGTATGTTTGGTCTTGGTCTCAGTCTTGGTCTCGGTCTCTGTACGTTTGGTCTCGGTCTCGGTACGTTTGGTCTCGGTCTCGGTACGTTTGGTCTCGGTCTCGGTCTCAGTCTTGGTATGTTTGGTCTCGGTCTTGGTCTCGGTACGTTTGGTCTCGGTCTCGGTATGTTTGGTCTTGGTCTCAGTCTTGGTCTCGGTCTCTGTACGTTTGGTCTCGGTCTCGGTACGTTTGGTCTCGGTCTCGGTCTCAGTCTCGGTATGTTTGGTCTCAGTCTTGGTCTCGGTACGTTTGGTCTCGGTCTTGGTCTCGGTACGTTTGGTCTCGGTCTCGGTATGTTTGGTCTTGGTCTCAGTCTTGGTCTCGGTCTCTGTACGTTTGGTCTCGGTCTCTGTACGTTTGGTCTCGGTCTCGGTACGTTTGGTCTCGGTCTCGGTACGTTTGGTCTCGGTCTCGGTCTCAGTCTTGGTATGTTTGGTCTCGGTCTTGGTCTTGGTACGTTTGGTCTCGGTCTCGGTATGTTTGGTCTCGGTCTCGGTCTCAGTCTCGGTATGTTTGGTCTCAGTCTTGGTCTCGGTACGTTTGGTCTCGGTCTTGGTCTCGGTACATTTGGTCTCGGTCTCTGTATGTTTGGTCTTGGTCTCGGTCTTTGTACGTTTGGTCTCGGTCTTGGTCTCAGTATGTTTGGTCTCGGTCTTGGTCTTGGTCTTGGTCTCGGTACATTTGGTCTCGGTCTTGGTCTCAGTATGTTTGGTCTTGGTACGTTTGGTCTTGGTCTCGGTCTTGGTATGTATTATTTAAATAAATAAATAATAATAGTACAAAGTGTAGTGTTGTACTATTATTGTGTTTTTATCACTTTAAACAGTATAGCCTTTTTATTTTGTACATGATCTTTAAAATATACCAATTCATATACTGAATAAACCAATTGAAATATGAAGAACAAAGTTGCTGTCTGCAAAGTAGTATAGTTGATATCTTGCCTAGTATCTTTATAAATCCTGCAGTACCTCAGTAGGAACAGTAGGTGGCAGCATAACTCCAAAAGTTTTGTGTTTAGACCAGCTCCTCTGTAACAGTGGATTATATTTCAGGATGATTAAAATGTTGTGAAGTTCTTAGTGATATAGTGATATTTGTTATATATACATAAATCAAGAAACAAAAAGACTGATGATTCAAACAGTAAACCTTTATTAATCTTATAATCCCAAGAAATCCACACAGAAATACAGACTATAAACAGTGAGCTATGACTCACTCTATTACATGTTTCCTGTTTAGTTAAAACTGCAGCATCATATTCAAATATAACTACAGTGTGCCTGTTTACTACATTCAATAGAACAGCATGAGGTGCAATCTGCTTCATCAGAAACCAGGCCTTGTTGGCTGTCCAGTTTGTTTGCATTCCCTAGAGGCAGGTCGTTTCAGCTGCAGGCAGGCAGGCACACAAGCTTCCTCCCTCCTTGAAGCTTTCTGGCCCTCTTTGTGTCACTCTGATGTCACTAAACAGGCCTAACCCTAACCAGGCTCACTCCTGCCACTACCTGCAGCAGCAGAGGGTATGACTGTCCGCTCTGCTGCAGCTCAGGGAAGCAACACAAAAGTGCAAACAAGGAAAATAAAAGGTTTCTTTCTCTTTTGTTTTCCAAGTGGAGTTTTTGTATACTGGTGCTGATGACCTCATACAGGGCCAACTACAGACACACGCTCTTAAATATATAAAAACTTCTAACTATGTAAAAACTAACACAATATTGTAAAACTATTGTAATATTTAAAGACAAGAAAGTGCTTAAAAGAAACAGTAATGAGAATGGCAAGTTAACCCGTCCCCCCTCTGTGCTTCTCCCCTCTATCCTATACTAAAGCACTGCTAACCAAGGTGGTCCGATTCATTTTTTGAAAGCTTACTGACCCCACAATATTATCACTGGACCCTTTTCTTGTGCTTGTGTTTTATACTTCAGTTGGGAACATCTAAATATTTCAAAGGCAGCGTTCTTGATGATAATAACTAAAACCAAGCTGCTGCTGCGTCCTCAATCAGACCAAGTGAGCCACAGCAAAGGTACCAGGATGCAGCAGTTTATCTACGCGCTGCATTTTAAACAGCTGAGGATCCTGAACTAAAAAAAACAAGTGAAGCAGCTTCTGAAAAGACTTCTCAAGGCTGATTGTGAGGAAGTGAGGTGGGGAAGCATATTAGCGTTGCGCAGCGCACTGAAGCCCTGAAGCATTGTACACTGAAGTATGAGCAACACTTGTATGCTTCCCCACCTCGCTTCATCACAATCAGCCTTGAGGAGTCTTTTCAGAAGCCGCAATTGCTGGAATAGTTAGTAAGCACAGGAGATCATGCTCGGAGCAGAAACAATAGAGAATCATAGAGCCATAGAGCTATCTTTTTAAGGCAGTAGTGAGGATTTGCTAGCTGCCTGGAAAGGAGGCTGTGTGGTCCAGTGGTTAAAAAAAGGGCTTGTAACCAGAAGGTCCCCAGTTCAAATCCCACCTCAGCCAGTGACTCATTGTGTGACCCTGAGCAAGTCACTTAACCTCCTTGTGCTCCGTCTTTCGGGTGAGATGTAATTGTAAGTGACTCTGCAGCTGATGCATAGTTCACACACCCTAGTCTCTGTAAGTCGCCTTGGATAAAGGCGTCTGCTAAATAAACAAATAATAATAAAAAATGGGCTTATTTAGTAGAGGTTTATTCAACTAATAATTATATATATTAAAAAAATAAAACAGCTACCGACTTTTAAATAGACTGAATAACCTAAACTATCACCTAGATACCTATCACCTAAAAAGAAACCTGGATAGATAAATGAATAGATAGATAAATTAATGCACCTCAATATTGTGTCCCATCTCTTATTCGTACTGATAAAGCAAGGAAGATGTTACTTGGATCATGGTAGCGTTATAGCTAGCTATCTGCTCCTGTTTTATTTATTATATGTATATATATTTTTTTTCATAGTCATAATTTTGATAAAGTAATAATTCTCTCTCTATTATGTGTTCATTTTTCGCGTGGGTGAAACCAGGATTAACATTATAACAAGACTGGAGCCTCTATTCTCCATACAGATTAAATTAGCATTTTATAGACACTGAATAAACTTCATATCCTGTAGGTCACTGTCTGTTATATTATAACATTGTTATGTTTTATCAGTTATTTAATTTTACTTTTTTTCTATAAAATAAACTTTTAAATTGTATGCACGTTGTGATTAGTGACAGTATTTATACTCAATATGATTTGCATTGTGTTCCTCACGTGTATCTTCCCCGGGCGCTGTCGTACAGAATTCTGCACTGCTTTGAGATATGCGCATGCGTGAGTGTCTCGCTGAAGTTTGTCCGTGTGGTTACTTAAGCTGTTCATTTATTCATCGGCGTGTTCACTCAGGGTCGGTCATATAAACTGCAGCGTAAGGGATCAGAAAAATGCTACTGCATGGAAAAAACTAGTAGCAAATTAAGAGTTTTGGTAGCAAAATGCTTTCAAATGTACGTTAATGTCGAGCCTTGTACAGAACACACACACACAATAGGATATTAAACAAGTACAGAATGGAATATCACAGTGATGTATATCATTAAAGATTGCTACAGAGGATTCTCTTTGATAGGAATGTGTAGTATTTTGTTGCACTACTCTATAGTAAAGCTCTGGGTTCTGTGGAGACAGTGGTTCTCAGACTGGGGGTTGGGACCCCCTGGAGGTCACAGAAAGGTTTTTAATGACCACATCTCAAGCAGACCTTCCATCCACGATGACTGCAGTGCATTGGAGCAGCTCTTTATAGAGAGCAGACATGGCATTGCAAACTCTGTCAGATACGAGATTTCTTTCTGCTTTATTATTCACACATTTCATGTTCACACAATTTAGATTGAGATATTTCTATCATTTTCTTAGTAAATGTTTTTTTTCAGACTAAAGTGCCTTTAAAAGGGGTCCCAGCTGGAGATAGTTTGAGAGCCACTGCTGTAAAAGCTTTTCAGGATGTTTTTAATCTTTGAAACAGATAAAGGGGAGCTGTTCATAGCAGCACAGATCATTCCACTCAGCCCCCCCATCCTCCCGCAGCACCATCTCCCCACAGTGCTCATAGTAAGGATTGTTGGGCTCCCCGGGGGCCCAGTTAGTGTAGTTTAGACGGGCCTTCTTATCCTTACCAGCAACCCAGTACCAGTTATCATACACAACAGTTCTGTGCAGGCCGATCCAGAATCGCGATGCAGTGCTGTTCCTGACGAGCTCCGACACTCTGTTCTGTGCAGCCAGGCTTGTGAGGCTCACTAGGTCAGTGTAGCGATCCCTGCAGTACTGCCAAGCCTCCGGCCAGACCATACTGTGAGAGATCAGGTGGAGCTCCTCAGGGACTGGAGTGCCTGGTGATGATGATAATGATAACGATAATAATAATAATAATAATAATAATAATGTAATTGACTTTAATAGGCTTTTAGATGTGTGACTCTCGTGCTATTCATGTGCCAATCATGAGTGTTGGTTTAATGTTTGCAGTAATATTTAAATTGTGCTTCTACAGCTGCCATCAGCCTGCACTGTGGTTCAGATTATCCGTGAGTCAGACTGCACTTGCATCTCACATGCAACAATGTAACCTGTACACACTGCAGCACAGCCTACTGATGAGAAAATCATATGAGTGCAGGGTGACTGTCAGATTTTGTTTAAAAAGACATATTCTTTGTACTGTACAATATAATGTAACTATGGATTAGGATGCCAAGCCGAAAGACAACCTTGTGCTATCCTAGTGTTGTTGCTGAATAGTTGCACACACTCTCCCACAGCTTATAAAGCTCTAGTGCAGGGGTGTCCAATCACGGTGCTGGAGGGCCATTCCAATCCAGCTTTAACAGGTGGAATGAGATCAGTAAACTACTTCAGGAACTGGATGGAGGTTTAATTGGTTTAATTAAACAATTTAGAACAGGGTTGGAACAAAGACCAGGAGTGGAAGGGACCACTTTTGCCCTCTCTGGTCTAGTGGATCACATGACACGTGAGGTGAGCTGTCAGTCACACTGAACAGACTGCCATCTTCAAACTGCACTTACCTTGAGAGACAGGAGTGGAAGGGGGGCTCGAGGATTCTGCTTCTGTAACAAGAAAGAGAGAAAAAAGAAAGTTGATAACAAAGCCAGATTCCTGCAGTGGTTCTGAATCCACTGAAGTGATTACACTGCATACCTTGAGAGACCGGAGTGGAAGGGGGGCTTGTGGGGTCTGAATCTGTAAAGAAAACACACAACAACAAGATTTAGTGTTTCCTGTTTCAAGTGTATTGTTCAAATGCATTTCATTGAAACTGTGTCTATGCTGCTGTCTCCATCAGGACAATAAATAAATAATAATAAATTCAAACAATAAGTCATTTATTACAAAGCCACATTCAAACTGAACGAGTGCACTCCATACCTTTAGAGGCTGGTGTTGAGAGAAGGCTTGAGAGGTTTGGATTTGCAGGAGTAAAAAATACATAATTTGCCTTTTTACATTATTGTTTAAATATATTTGAGTGACGTTGTGTGTGTCTGGGTGTGTGTGCGTGTGTGTGTGGTGCTGTCCTCAGCAGGGCAATGGTGAACTCCCTGTTAAATTAGTGAGGTTGATAAGAACACTGAGATTCATTTATAACTCATGGTGTGGGCTGTCAATCACACTGAACAAACTGCCATCTTCAAACTGCACTTACCTTGAGAGACTGGAGTGGAAGAGGGGCTTGTGGGGTGTGAATCTGTAAAGAAAACACACGACGACATGTTTTAGTGTTTCCTGTTTCAAGTGTATTGTTCAAATGCATTTCAATGAATCTGTGTCTATGCTGCTGTCTCCACCAGGACAATAAATAAATACTAATACAATCAAACAATAAGTAATTTATTACAAAGCCACATTCAAACTGAACTAGTGCAGTCCATACCTTTAGAGGCTGTTGATGAGAGAAGGCTTGAGAGGTTTTGATTTGCAGGAGTAAAAATACATCATTTGCATTTCTACATTATTGTTTAAATATATATGAGCGACACCCTGTGTGTGTATGTGTGTGTGCGTGTGCGTGTGTGTGTGTGTGTATGTGTCAGTGTATGTGTGTGTGTGTGTGTCAGTGTGTCTCTGTGTGTGTGTCAGTGTGTGTGTGCGTTTGTATGTGTGTGCGAGTATTTGTGTGTGTGTCAGTGTGTATTTGTGTGTGTCTGTGTCAGTGTGTGTGTCAGTGTGTATTTGTGTGTGTGTCTGTGTCAGTGTGTGTGTGTGTTTGTCAGTGTGTATGTGTGTGTCTGTGTGTGTGTGAGTGTCAGTGTGTGTGTCAGTGTGTGTGTGTGTGGTGCTGTCCTCACCAGGGCAATAAATAAATGCTAATAAATTCAAACAATAAGTCATTTATTACAAAGCCACATTCAAATTGAACTGATACAATGGTGAACTCACTGTTGAATTAGTGAGGTTGATAACAACACTGAGATTCATTTATAACTCATGGTGTGGGCTGTCAATCACACTGAACAAACTGCCATCTTCAAACTGCACATACCTTGAGAGACCGGAGTGGAAGGGGGCCTCGAGGATTCTGCTTCTGTAAATAGAAAAAAGAGAAAAAAGAAAGTTTATAACAAAGCCAGATTCATGCAGTGGTTCTGAATCCACTGAAGTGATTACACTGCATACCTTGAGAGACCGGAGTGGAAGGGGGGCTTGTGGGGTCTGAATCTGTAAAGAAAACACACAACAACAAGATTTAGTGTTTCCTGTTTCAAGTGTATTGTTCAAATGCATTTCAATGAAACTGTGTCTATGCTGCTGTCTCCACTGGGGCAATGCTGACAATGACATGGTTTATTTTTTTCAAATTAATATAATAAATAGACAGTAAGAATGTATATCACAGCACACGTCTCTCCTGGGTATAACAATGAGGGGTAGCTGCTCCCTGTCACACTCTTAATGACCGGGCTGGAATCTGGTTCTTCAGATCTCTAGGCTACACCCTGCCCTGCTCTGGAGGTCAGACAGCTACTGTAGGATCAGATGGACTGAGCCTCTGAGTCCCTGCTCACAGACTGGGGTGCAAACACTGAGCTGAATAATTAAATAAACCCCATGTCAAACAATAAGACCCACGTAGTCTGTAATGTGCAGCACAGAACGTGAGTTAAGTGCAGGGCTCAGGTGAGGTGCTGGTACCTAGAACACAAGAAGCAGACGTGTAGAGGTAGACTTTCAAAGATGAACTCTTGTGTTTAGATGTTTAGATGAGTGTTTAATGTTGGGGCAGTTTTTAACAGATTTAAACATGTTTCCGTCAGGCACCATTTGAATGCTTGCATGCGAGTTTAGACCTCATTACCTTTCTTTTGTGTGGATTTCAATGCACTGACACGTCTACAGTGAGTGGTTTAGATCAGGGCTTCTCAAACTCGGTCCTGTGTCTGCTGGTTTTCATTCCAACAGAGCTCTCAATTACTTAACTAGACCATTAATTGAACTGATAATTTGCTTAATTAGACATTTTTACTTGTTTTCAGCTCTTAAACAGTTGCAGTTCAAGTTACTTGTCAAATGTTATAGCTAACTTGAAATATGCAACTGTTTAAGATTTGAAAACAAGTTAAAAGGTCTAATTAAGTAAATTATCAGTTCAATTAAGGGTCTAGTTAAGTAACTGAGAGCTCAGTTGGAATGAAAACCAGCAGACACAGGGGGGTCTAGTGGTTCACATGACACATGAGATTGCCATTCTACTGTGGTTTGTGAATCCACTGAAGTGATTACACTGCATACCTTGAGAGACCGGAGTGGAAGGGGGGCTTGTGGGGTCTGAATCTGTAAAGAAAACACACAACAACAAGATTTAGTGTTTCCTGTTTCAAGTGTATTGTTCAAATGCATTTCAATGAAACTGTGTCTATGCTGCTGTCTCCACCAGGGCAATGCTGACAATGACATGGTTTATTGTTTTCAAATTAATATAATAAATAGACAGTAAGAATGTTTATCACAGCACACGTCTCTCCTGGGTATAACAATGAGGGGGAGCTGCTCCCTCTCACACTCTTAATGACCGGGCTGGATTCTGGTTCTTCAGATCTCTAGGCTACACCCTGTCCTGCTCTGGAGGTCAGACAGCTACTGTAGGATCAGATGGACTGAGCCTCTGAGTCCCTGCTCACAGACTGGGGTGCAAACACTGAGCTGAACAAGAGCACAGACTGAACAGGGAGCCTTCAGTCACAGCAGAACCAGGGGTACTGATAGCTGCAATCCACATCACCCCATTACCTCTGGAAGGATATTGACCATCCCATCAGCCTGAGCAGGGAGCCTGTGATTGATTCTCAAAGTGGAAACTGCTAGAATTGTCACCACTAGGATTTATTGAAGAGATCTAATCAGGCTTCTCTCTTTGAACCTGAATGTTTACACTGAATTAAATGAGAACACAGTCTGAACAGGGTCCTCACCCTCACAGCAGAAGAAGGGCAACTGAAAGTGGCAGCTATAGTCAAACCATCCACCAGTGTTACTCATCAACACACAGTTCTCATCCCCTCCCCAATTGTTTGGCTCCCAATAGTTCCAGTTGTGAAATGTGTAGTTATCCCCCTGGTGTGACCACTTCCAGGGCTCATTGAACAGGCCTATCCAGAAGGGCTTGCCCTGCGCTTTCTTTACTATTTCTTCATTTTCACTGGCGTTCTTTATACTGACGAGGTCGGTGTGGTGTTCTCTACAGTACTGCTGAGCTTCAGTCCAGGTTTTCAGTTCTTCAATCAGGGTGTATCTCTCAGTGATGGTGCTGGTCTCTGTAAACACAAACAGCAGATCAAAATCAATGTCATCTGTGGAAGTGCGCTGGCTCTCCTGTTGTATAGTGATTGAACCCGAGTCACACTCGGCTCAGCTATAAAGGTCATGAAAAGCAGCATCTCTAGCAGTGCATGGGAGTCTCTTTAGTTTATGTCTGAAAAGTATTTAATAGCAAAGTGGGGGATGGGGGAGTTCATTTAATGATTTAGGAATAATGACCGTTCTTTTTCAATTTATTCATATTTTCCTCACAGTCGATGTACAATCAATATGAAGCAAACAGTATCATTATGACACCCCCCCCCCCCCCCCCCCCCCGCCTCCCGTACTGTACTTTCCGGTACTGGCTGCTATTTGTCTGTTTTGAAGTCAGCCTGTTCCAATGACAGTTTCAACATTCTAAACTCTGAGGGCGTCGACTGCATGATAATGAGCACTCTACCAGGAACCTGATTGGTTGAGGCAGAGTTCAGGTGGCTGTGGTATTAATTATTTATATTATTATACATGGTGAACAATAATTTCCTATAATCGTTGTTATTGTACAGTCTTATTGTACACGGTGGTGGTGTGAGACCCGTATGTCATAAGATTGCCTGTGTATGATAAGCGGGATGATAAAACTGCTAACCTAAATCTCTAAAAACAAACTCTACCACCAGTGTATGATCACAACAACACTGTTTAGAAGAGAAAGAAAAGTTACATTTGACACGAGCAACGAGACTGGCTCATCACTGTGGAGGCTGTACCTCATGAAACATGGCATTTATGTAGCCTAGTGTTGGTTAGGGAATCACCTGCCAACCGAGCACCTGCTGTGCTATCAGCTGTGTATGAAAGTCTGTTCTTTGCTCACGGTGACTGAAACTAACTTGTAACAGGGAGATGCAACTTTTATATATTGCAGAATACCTGTCAGACCTCATTTGCATAACAAACGAATCAGTCATGTGAGGTTCAGCCCACTACACACAATACAGCAAAGCTACAACCCTCTTTATCACCTTTTATTCTAATACAAATAGTTATTTAACTGTTAAACATATTCCTTCTACATGTCTAATAAGGGCTACATATTTAAGATTTTGCTGTCTGGAATATAAACAATCTAAACAAAACAATAAGAACATTTCTTTGAAGAATTCACATTTTCTTAAGTTTCTTATGAAGGAAAAACAATCATAAAAAACTGTTATGAATAACACATCTTCTTAACATTTTTTCTTAATAATAAACTTAGAAACATACTGTATTTGAGAAGATGTTTCTTCTTTTGAACATTTCAAGATTATGGCCCCTGTGCAGTATCCAGGGGACCTGGCTTCAACCCCCAGTCCAGTCAGCTGTTTCATTAACAAAGGAATTGAATCTCAACTCACCGCTGTAGCACATGAAATAGTTTCCCTGACTGCAGAGTGAATCCTCCCACTCTCCCTCCGCATTGACTGAAGCACAGAAGAGGTATCGTCCCCAGTTGAAGTAGATGACATCACCTCCACTGGACCACTGCCAGTTCTCTTTATCACGATGCAGCCCAATCCAATACCAGTTACTATATGAAGGTATAAGACCTATAAGCTCATTAACCCTGGCCTGGTCTTGAATGGTGGGCAGGTCTCTACCTTGGTTTCTGCAGTAGCTCTGAGCTTCCTGCCATGTCTTCCCAGTTCCTTCATAGAAACACTGACCAGAGGAGCCGCCTGGGGAGAGGGGACAGCACAATAAAGATGAGTGAAAACGTGTTCTTCAGAGAAAAGATTTCCACTGGAAATGGAACCAACAGTCACAGATTACTGGTCCTGTAAGAATGTGGGACACTAGTAGAACTGTATGGTGATAATAAATATACTAACATGCTTGTGGTTTGTACTGTAACATGAGTATCATTCTGGCATGAGTGACGAAGGTCATGGAAACACCAGGTAGACAAAGAAATCGATGTGAGAAAAACTCAGTTCACTGTCAATCAATGCTAATGTTATTTTAGAAGGTGTAAAGGTACATGTCTTGTTATTATACGATATTGCACAGCACAGCACAATACCTTAAAGCCTAAGGAAATATAACTGGGGTTTTTATTGCCCTTTTAACCCCATTTAGACCCTCTGTGATTGATTCTCAAAGTGGAAACTGGTAGATTTGTCACAACCAGGACCGACTGAAGAGATCTAATCATGCTTCCCTCTTTCAACCTGCAGGTTTACACTGAATTAAATGAGAACACAGTCTGAACAGGGTCCTCACCCTCACAGCAGAAGAAGGAGTTCTGATAATTGCAGCCAGTGTCAGTCCATTCACCAGTCTTACTCATCATCACACAGTTCTCATCCCCTCCCCTATTGTTTGGTTCCCCATAGTTCCAGTTGTGAAATGTGTAGTTATCCCCCTGGTGTGACCACTTCCAGGGCTCATTGAACAGGCCTATCCAGAAGGGCTTGCCCTGCGCTTTCTTCACTAGGTCTTCATTTTCACTGGCGTTCTTTATACTGACAAGGTCGGTGTGGTGTTCTCTACAGTACTGCTGAGCTTCAGTCCAGGTTTTCAGTTCTTCAATCAGGGTGTATCTCTCAGTTATGTTGCTGGTCTCTGTAAACACAAACAAACAGAAGCTGAGAGGCTGGGAGCTGTGGAGGTGAGCTGGCACTGAACCCAAAACAAACTTGTGTGTTTTCATCAATCCTACAACTTATCACAAACTGCATCCTGTCTACAGTCAAGTACATCTGTGTGTTATTTAAAAACATGGGGCAAAATTCTCAGAAACCTGTTATGCCAGAAGTATATTTTTTAGTTGGCTAATTTACTCCTGTTTCGATGTTCAATGAGAATCAGTAATATGAGAATCAATCATTTGGAGGCTGTGTGGTCCAGTGGTTAAAAAAAGGGCTTGTAACCAGGAGGTCCCCAATTCAAATCCCACCTCAGCCACTGACTCATTGTGTGACCCTGAGCAAGTCACTCCTTGTGCTCCGTCTTTCCGGTGAGACGTAGTTGTAAGTGACTCTGCAGCTGATGCATAGTTCACACAACCTAGTCTCTGTAAGTCGCCTTGGATAAAGGCGTCTGCTAAATAAATAAATAAATAAATAGATAATAGAGGGTCTAAATGGGGTTAAAAGGGTAAACCAATAGGAGCTCCCGAGTGGTGCATTCGGTGAAGGCACTCCGTGTGGAGTGGAGGATGTGCCCTACAGCCTGGAGTTTCTAAGCTAAGAGATTAGAAGAGAATCTCTTACAGTGAAATCTCTAGAAGTTGCTTTGACTCAAATGTTATTAGTTAGTTCATTGATGAATTGTTGTCTAAATGCCTTGTCGTAACGTTGTTTAATGGAATATTGGCTGTGCAATTGTTTGAATGTGTTGCCTGCTTCGTTGTTTACGTTGACATTAGACAGCTAACATGATTCGGAGCTGTCGCCAAAGGCCAGCCCTAAACCGGACAACATCACTGCACTTGTTTTCACAGAGGATTGTGTTTGCACCACGAGCGTAATTGAGGGTGGATCTTTGTAAATGCAGATTTATTTGATGTTTAATTTTTCCCTCAAATTGATGGTGAGAAAGTTTTAAATTCGAGGTATATGGTATATGGGGTGTGTGTGTGTGTGTGTGTGTGTGTGTGTGTGTGTGTGTGTGTGTGTGTGTGTGTGTGTGTGTGTGTGTGTGTGTGTGTGTGTGTGTGTGTGTGTGTGTGTGTGTGTGTGTGTGTGTGTGTGTGTGTGTGTGTGTGTGTGTGTGTGTGTGTGTGTGTGTGTGTGTGTGTGTGTGTGTGTGTGTGTGTGTGTGTGTATATATATATATATATATCACAGTTTGGCGTCGTGGTTAGGGCTCTGGACTCTTAACCAGAAGGTTGTGGGTTCAATCCCAGGTACGGGACCGCTAACCAAGATCATGCAACAGTCTCTTGACACAGGGGTTGTACCGACAGACTGGAAAATAGCAAACATAATACCGATCCACAAAAAGGGAGACAAAACCGAACCAGGTAACTACAGACCAATAAGCCTGACTTCTATTATATGTAAACTTATGGAAACTATAATAAAATCCAAAATGGAAAATTACCTATATGGTAACAATATCCTGGGAGACAGCCAGCATGGTTTTAGGAAAGGGAGATCATGTCTAACTAACCTACTTGACTTTTTTGAGGATGCAACATTGAAAATGGATAACTGCAAAGCATACGACATGGTTTATTTAGATTTCCAGAAAGCTTTTGACAAAGTCCCGCATAAAAGATTAATTCTCAAACTGAACGCAGTAGGGATTCAAGGAAATGCATGCACATGGATTAGGGAGTGGTTAACAGGTAGAAAACAAAAAGTACTGATTAGAGGAGAAACCTCGAAATGGAGTGAGGTAACCAGTGGTGTACCACAGGGATCAGTATTAGGTCCTCTGCTATTCCTAATCTACATTAATGATTTAGACTCTGATATAGTAAGCAAACTCGTTAAATTTGCAGACGACACAAAAATAGGAGGAGTGGCCCACACTGTTGAAGCAGCAAAGGTCATTCAAAATGATCTCGACAGCATTCAGAATTGGGCAGACACATGGCAAATGAAATTTAATAGAGAAAAGTGTAAAGTATTGCATGCGGGCAATAAAAATGTGCATTATAAATATCATATGGGAGATAGTGAAATTGAAGAAGGGAACTATGAAAAAGACCTAGGAGTTTATGTTGACTCAGAAATGTCTTCATCTAGACAATGTGGGGAAGCTATAAAAAAGGCTAACAAGATGCTTGGATATATTGTGAGAAGTGTTGAATTTAAATCAAGGGAAGTAATGTTAAAACTCTACAATGCATTAGTAAGACCTCACCTAGAATATTGTGTTCAGTTCTGGTCACCTCGTTACAAAAAGGATATTGCTGCTCTAGAAAGAGTGCAAAGAAGAGCAACCAGAATTATCCCGGGTTTAAAAGGCATGTCGTATGCAGACAGGCTAAAAGAATTGAATCTATTCAGTCTTGAACAAAGAAGACTACGCGGCGATCTGATTCAAACATTCAAAATCCTAAAAGGTATTGACAATGTCAACCCGGGGGACTTCTTTGACTTGAAAAAAGAAAAAAGGACCAGGGGTCATAAATGGAGATTAGATAAAGGGGCATTCAGAACAGAAAATAGGAGGCATTTTTGATGTTGAAATCCAAAAGGACATGGTCCAGAAGAAAAACCCTAACTTCCTCCCTTACTTCCGATGTAACAAGATTGGAGAGGAGAGTGGGTGAACTTGAACTAAGCACTGCAGCCGAGGATTTACAGAACAGAGAGGAACAGATCGAAGATCTCCAGCAACAGATGGAGCATCAAATAAACCACTAAGCACGCTGCTGCAACAAGAGGAGGACATTCCCAGGCTCCACGCAGAGCTAGAACATGGAGAGGAGGAGCTCAGGAAAGTAAAAGCAGAGATTTGCAGGCTCTGAAAGGGTCATCGGAACCTGATTCCAACTCAAATACTTTTACTTAGAGTTAAAACATCCTCTCCAATTGTGAACAATACTGAGGCAGAGAGCCTGAAGGACTTGGTAAAAACTCTACAGGGAAGTAGCACAGCTCCAGGATAGACCAACGTCTGCAAGAAGCTGTTCTAAGCACTGCTCAGAGCATGACCTCACTTCCTGAATACACTGCACAACCCAGAAGGCAAGTCCCTGGTGAGCCCAGAGCCCAGTCTACAACTCTGCAATGTGCAATGGTGAAGCACGCCAACCTGAACTGAGAACTAATGGTTTACACCACAAGTTAGCGTCAACTATCAGCAGCTAAAAAGAGCATCACCACTGAGGAACACACCAGTCATATCAGGGACATTATCAACGACTGGGGATTGACAAGTGATCTGCATAATAAGGCCAGACTGCTCTCTCTCACATTTGTAGACACAGTACAGGAGTGGACCAGGAAAAATGTTGAGAAACTGTGCGCTGCCTTAACAGGGAAATGCTCCAAGTATGGTGATCCCTGCACAGCCCTGCACACAGCCTGTCTCAGACAATGTAAGAAGGATGAGGACCCGAGAGACTTCTACAAGGAACTGAAACTCCTTTACTATGCAGGTGAAGCACATCCAGGGGACAATGTAGACAAGAGCTTCAAGCTGCTGTTCATACGTAACCTGTCTGCAGAGGTCAGAGCTGCCATGAGCGCAGTGGTAAATGCAGACAACTCAATGCCCACCATCCTGGAAGCTAAAGGAGAGTATGGTGAAATATACAGATACCCGGCCCAATACCAGCAGCACTCGGGTACTAGGAGATGAAGCAGAGCCTGACTTTCCTGAATCTGAAAGAAATGAGCTGCCACAGAACTCCCAGAGAAGATTTCAACCTTCACACAGCAAACCCCAGCCCAGAGGGGAAGGTAAACCTGACGCCCTACACCTCACCAGAGGGGGGGAACAGTGTTATAGCTCCATCCATCTATCACTAATGAAATGTAGGTATCTTTTGGAACTGCCTCTGAAACACACCAAACACATCTAATAACTGTATGTTTTTGTATCCTTTCAAGGGCAACTTGTATTCAGGGTTTTGACTGAAAATATTTGCAAGCTGAAATAGTTTTTGAGATATTAGCAGCTGTAGGAGTGGGTGGATTTGCAAACTCATACAAGCTCCCCTCACAGGGATGCTTAATAATTATAACAACTAAAATGAATGAATAATCAATTGCAATATAGCAACAATTACGTCTTTACCTTTGTAGCACATGAAGGCTTCCTGAAGGTTGCAGGGTAAATCAGTCCACTTTCCGTCTGAATTGACTGAAGCACAGAAGACGTCTGCCCTCCAGTTGGAGTAGATGACATCATCGCTGTTAGACCACTGCCAGTTCTGTGTGTCATCACGATACAGCCCGATCCAGGAACCCCAGAGAGAAGCTCCTGTAATATTTAAGAGCTGCTTTGCTTCTTCCTGGCTGCGCACAGTGGCCAGGTCTGTGTGCTTCTCTCTACAGTACCTCTGAGCTTCAGACCAACTCTTCTTAGTTTCCACAAACACGTGTTTTCTGATCTGGTTGTATGCAGGCACACAAAACCCTGATAAAGAAAAAACAACATGATTAACACTAGAACGAGCAAGGTGGTCATTTTGACCGTTTTTTGGATTTTAATTTAAATATTAAGATACAGAGCTGTGCTTTCCTGACTTTTCCTAAATCTATGTACTAATTACCTTGACAAAGAAAGAATCGCGTCGCTCCAAAAATTAGTGAGATAAAATACTGTCATACCTATTCCGACCAGGAGCAGTCAAACTGACCGCTACATAGAAAACCTATTATAACAATGAGGTGTTGTTGTATTATTTGTATTCATCAGTCAGGACTTGCAGACATGTATTGAAGTTTGATTATATCAGTCTGCATTCCTCAAGTGAGCGGTCTGTTGACATTTCTATTGTTTCAATGAGCCTCCTGATAGCCCATCAATCAGCCTTGACAGCTCACGGTGCCAGGCTGTGTGCGGAGCAGAGCGAGCACATTGTATATGGAGCGAGGGAGCGGAGCAGACATTTCCAGCCTGCTCTTCCACAGCACTAACAACTGAGCATGGTTTGATTTTACATGTTCTGCCAGGGAGTTTGCACAGAGAATTAAAGAAAAAAGAAGCAGTCACTATACAGTATTTTCCATCATGCCTGTGCATGATAACCATTCATTTTCCAGTTTCAAACCAAAATTTCGTCTTAAGTGGACAAGCGGTTCGCTACACATTTGTAACAATGTAGGTGTGACAGACAGACAGACAGCCTCCATATACCCCCCACAGTACCGATCAATAGCTTGTGCTGAGCTGAGCAGATATAACAGCAGCCAGGTCTGCTCTGTAGCAGTGGAGCAGTGCAGTAAACACACAGACACCCAGGAATCACATGTTAGTTTCACAGTGAACGTGACTGAGGGACACTGCAGCTTTAAGAACTGCGTTAACTTTTCTGAGAGAGAATGTGGAAAATATCAAAGCAAACAGTAAGAAAACCAGAAATAAAGGAAACCCACCTGCAAGCAGAAGGATGAGCAGCCCTCTCTCCCCCATCACAGCAGACTCTGCATTAGAAAGAGAAGACTTTCTATTAATCACCTTCATAGAGGGAAAGCTTCAAATATAAAAAACAGCAAAACAAAATAAAAAACAGAATACTCAATCACATTGGAACCTCAATAGAAATGTTGTTCTTATTATTAGTAGTAGTCCTATTTGATGACCAACAGGAGGGCTCTATCAGCTTTCACTCAGCACATGGTGTTCCAGGTGGTCTCCCATCCAAGTACTAACCAAGCCCAACCTTGCTTAGCTTCTAAGATCATCCTAGATGAGGCTTACTCAAGATGGTATGGCTGATGTAATAGCTGATGAAAAAAATACTAATCAGCATCCCCTAATCAAAAAGGCGGTGCTAACACAAACTCCCATTAACTATCTAACAAATAGTACAGGGTTCTCCTCATTGCAGAGCGGAGGGGGGTCGAGGAGAAATCAGAGATCCTGCTCAGGTTGTTCTCGAGGGGAGGCTGAGGAGGGTCCAGCAACTTTGTTTCAATCAGCAGGACCGGCTCTCCAGTCCTAAGGACCCCCTCGAGATACCTGTTTGAGGGCCCTGAGGGGGAGATGACTCGGAGGTGTGCGGTGCTGGCGTGGATGGGTTTGCGCTCTGCTTGAGTTTAGGGCACCTTTTATTTTGGTGCCCCAGGTCTCTGCAGTGGTAGCACCGCACCTCCTTTGAGGAGAAAAAAATCACACAGTTACCACCCCTACCAGGTGGATGGTAACATGGCGTCAGAAGGACAGGACGTGGCGGAGGGGCTGGTCTTTGCACCCTAGGGGGGTGGGGTGGATCACTGTTTTCAGCTCCCCTAGGGCCTGAAGATGGGGCTTTAGAAGGTCATCCTTTAAGAAAGGTGGGACGTTAGAAAGGACAACCCTGCTGCCCAACCCCTCCATGAGTTCTATGAAGATGTACATCCCCCCAACTGCGAGACCCCTCTCAACCCGCAGTGTGTGTCGCCACAATGGTCGACGGTCTGACCACCTTGGCCATGGCCATGGATGGGAAAATGTTAATTTGCATATAAAGAATTATATTATATTAAGTTTTAGGCTACCAATAATCAGTATAATAATTTGAATTAATAGCAGAACACGCTAAACTGTAAAATTCTGCCAATCTCACTGTTGGGTAGATTGTCTATGGAAGGTTCCCAGCCCAGAATAAAAAAGGAGACTCTAAACTAGGAGGGCTATCCTTGCCTGTTATATATTATTTGGCTGCAAGGATATATTCGGCAATATCGGATTTTCAAAAATGTTAATGCCGGTTGTGCGCACATGAAACCATTTGGAAAACAATCTGACAATTCAGATCTCCTAACTGGTCCCATAGAAAAGTGTTTAAAAAATAAAACAAATAAAAACAGTTATTAAATACACTAAATGTCTGGTATAATGTTTAAAACAACGTTAGGATTAGACAAGGATTATTTAAAACCAGAGAAAAAAGATATATCTTCCACAAAAAGAGAGGCAACTAACAAGACCGTGAAGTAACATGTCCACTGTAATGAGAACATCCTTCCTGCTTTCCATCATCGGTGTGTTATTGATTGATAATAATACTATTACTAATAATAATAATAACGGTCATCATAATCTGTGTTAGATAGCGTCTTTCATTATAAGGATCCCAAAGCTCTTTACAATTAAAAAGCCATAAAAAAAGACCATGCAGGTCGCAAATAAAAACTAAAGCTTAAAAAAATCTGATAACAACCAAACACGTGTGCCCTTTTACATACAATATAGTATCCCAAAGCTCTTTTGCAACAACAACTATAAAGACCATACAGACATCACAGAAACAAGAAACAAGCAAATAAAATTAAAAAAAGAGAAAAAAAAACACATTAAAATCTGACAAAATAACAGGTCACAATTAAATATATGCAATACACAAAATGTATGCAATAAAATAAAGAACAGAAGGCTTTATATTATAGCCTAGTAAAAACGAGTGTGCAGTGTCTTCGTATACACAGACAGGATATTAAATAACTTCTGCTGTATTATAAGCTTTCACAATTATTTTCAGCAAATCGAGAGATCTTGCTGGGAACGCAGGACCGATGAGGGAGGCAGTGCCTGTTGTGGAGTAAATGCTGTTTATCATCGAGTCTGTCACAGTGTTTAGTTTGTCAGTTTTGGAAGAAAAAAACAAGGTCAGCTGTTATGCTATTATTCACTTAGTTTACTTTAGAAATGTATTAAATTAATCAAAACATGTTATTATTATATGATAACGTTCTTTAAAATATGTATTCCTCCATTTAAAAAACAGTTGTCACATGAATTTCAGTTTACGGTGCC
Source organism: Acipenser ruthenus (assembly GCF_902713425.1). Classification (NCBI taxonomy): domain Eukaryota; kingdom Metazoa; phylum Chordata; class Actinopteri; order Acipenseriformes; family Acipenseridae; genus Acipenser; species Acipenser ruthenus. The sequence goes on from NC_081238.1 coordinate 6,603,170, forward strand.
GCTTATCAATTTCAGTGCAAGACTCCAGTGACTGTTTAGCCAGAGAGCATGCGAAGACGCATAAAAGGAAAAGTCGCGTGAGGAACATTAAAGGATTAAGTATTGGGGAGAAATCAAATAGGCTATTCAAGACAAATAACAATGAAGATGGACTGTGGAAAATGCTGTTTCAGCAAAAACAGTGGGTGGACTGTGTCCAAAAAAAGTGAGTGGACTGCATCCACCCGCGTCCAGCCCCTAGTCTAACACTGTGCGCAGCACACCCGCGTCCAGCCCCCAGTCTAACACTGTGCGCACCACACCCGCGTCCAGCCCCCAGTCTAACACTGAGTGCACCACACCCGCGTCCAGCCCCCACTCTAACACTGTGCGCACCACACCCGCGTCCAGCCCCCAGTCTAACACTGAGTGCACCACACCCGCGTCCAGCCCCTAGTCTAACACTGTGTGCACCACACCCGCGTCCAGCCCCCAGTCTAACACTGTGCGCAGCACACCCGCGTCCAGCCCCCAGTCTAACACTGTGCGCAGCACACCCGCGTCCAGCCCCCAGTCTAACACTGTGCGCAGCACACCCGCGTCCAGCCCCTAGTCTAACACTGTGCGCACCACACCCGCGTCCAGCCCCCAGTCTAACACTGTGCGCACCACACCCGCGTCCAGCCCCCAGTCTAACACTGTGCGCACCACACCCGCGTCCAGCCCCCAGTCTAACACTGTGCGCAGCACACCCGCGTCCAGCCCCCAGTCTAACACTGTGCGCACCACACCCGCGTCCAGCCCCCAGTCTAACACTGTGCGCAGCACACCCGCGTCCAGCCCCCAGTCTAACACTGTGCGCAGCACACCCGCGTCCAGCCCCTAGTCTAATACTGTGCGCAGCACACACGCGTCCAGCCCCGAGTCTAACACTGTGCGCACCACACCCGCGTCCAGCCCCCAGTCTAACACTGTGTGCACCACACCCGCGTCCAGCCCCGAGTCTAACACTGTGCGCACCACACCCGCGTCCAGCCCCCAGTCTAACACTGTGCGCACCACACCCGCGTCCAGCCCCCAGTCTAACACTGTGCGCAGCACACCCGCGTCCAGCCCCCAGTCTAACACTGTGCGCACCACACCCGCGTCCAGCCCCCAGTCTAACACTGTGCGCACCACACCCGCGTCCAGCCCCCAGTCTAACACTGTGCGCACCACACCCGCGTCCAGCCCCCAGTCTAACACTGTGCGCACCACACCCGCGTCCAGCCCCCAGTCTAACACTGTGCGCACCACACCCGCGTCCAGCCCCCAGTCTAACACTGTGCGCACCACACCCGCGTCCAGCCCCCAGTCTAACACTGTGCGCAGCACACCCGCGTCCAGCCCCTAGTCTAATACTGTGCGCAGCACACACGCGTCCAGCCCCGAGTCTAACACTGTGCGCACCACACCCGCGTCCAGCCCCTAGTCTAATACTGTGCGCAGCACACCCGCGTCCAGCCCCCAGTCTAACACTGAGTGCACCACACCCGCGTCCAGACCCCAGTCTAACACTGTGTGCACCACACCCGCGTCCAGCCCCGAGTCTAACACTGTGTGCACCACACCCGCGTCCAGCCCCTAGTCTAACACTGTGTGCACCACACCCGCGTCCAGCCCCTAGTCTAACACTGTGCGCACCACACCCGCGTCCAGCCCCTAGTCTAACACTGTGCGCACCACACCCGCGTCCAGCCCCCAGTCTAACACTGTGCGCACCACACCCGCGTCCTGCCCACAGTCTAACACTGTGCGCACCACACCCGCGTCCAGCCCCCAGTCTAACACTGTGCGCACCACACCCGCGTCCAGCCCCCAGTCTAACACTGTGCGCAGCACACCCGCGTCCAGCCCCTAGTCTAACACTGTGCGCACCACACCCGCGTCCAGCCCCCAGTCTAACACTGTGCGCACCACACCCGCGTCCAGCCCCCAGTCTAACACTGTGCGCACCACACCCGCGTCCAGCCCCCAGTCTAACACTGTGCGCACCACACCCGCGTCCAGCCCCCAGTCTAACACTGTGCGCACCACACCCGCGTCCAGCCCCCAGTCTAACACTGTGCGCACCACACCCGCGTCCAGCCCCCAGTCTAACACTGTGCGCACCACACCCGCGTCCAGCCCCCAGTCTAACACTGTGCGCACCACACCCGCGTCCAGCCCCCAGTCTAACACTGTGCGCACCACACCCGCGTCCAGCCCCCAGTCTAACACTGTGCGCACCACACCCGCGTCCAGCCCCCAGTCTAACACTGTGCGCACCACACCCGCGTCCAGCCCCCAGTCTAACACTGTGCGCACCACACCCGCGTCCAGCCCCCAGTCTAACACTGTGCGCAGCACACCCGCGTCCAGCCCCTAGTCTAATACTGTGTGCAGCACACACGCGTCCAGCCCCGAGTCTAACACTGTGCGCACCACACCCGCGTCCAGCCCCTAGTCTAATACTGTGCGCAGCACACCCGCGTCCAGCCCCCAGTCTAACACTGAGTGCACCACACCCGCGTCCAGCCCCCAGTCTAACACTGTGCACCACACCCGCGTCCAGCCCCGAGTCTAACACTGTGCACACCACACCCGCGTCCAGCCCCTAGTCTAACACTGTGCGCACCACACCCGCGTCCAGCCCCCAGTCTAACACTGTGCACCACACCCGCGTCCAGCCCCGAGTCTAACACTGTGCACACCACACCCGCGTCCAGCCCCGAGTCTAACACTGTGCACACCACACCCGCGTCCAGCCCCCAGTCTAACACTGTGCGCACCACACCCGCGTCCAGCCCCCAGTCTAACACTGTGCGCAGCACACCCGCGTCCAGCCCCTAGTCTAATACTGTGCGCAGCACACACGCGTCCAGCCCCGAGTCTAACACTGTGCGCACCACACCCGCGTCCAGCCCCTAGTCTAATACTGTGCGCAGCACACCCGCGTCCAGCCCCCAGTCTAACACTGAGTGCACCACACCCGCGTCCAGCCCCCAGTCTAACACTGTGTGCACCACACCCGCGTCCAGCCCCGAGTCTAACACTGTGTGCACCACACCCGCGTCCAGCCCCGAGTCTAACACTGTGTGCACCACACCCGCGTCCAGCTCCTAGTCTAACACTGTGTGCACCACACCCGCGTCCAGCCCCTAGTCTAACACTGTGTGCACCACACCCGCGTCCAGCCCCTAGTCTAACACTGTGTGCACCACACCCGCGTCCAGCCCCCAGTCTAACACTGTGTGCACCACACCCGCGTCCAGCCCCCAGTCTAACACTATGCGCACCACGAGTGAACGGCCAGCCTTGTACCATCGCTGCTATCAGGTTGCGCCCTGAGTAGAATCACAGTGCCACCTTCTGGCTGAAATAAATCTATGCACCAAGGGCGTTTCAAATAAAGTTCTATCTCCTGTGTGTCAGTGAGTTGTCCATCACCCTTCCACAAACTGTTTGAATTGGAGGAGCTCTGAAAAAGTGCCAGTAGTAGTAGTAGTAATAATAGTGGTATGATAATTGTTGTTGTTGTTGTTGTTAACATTATTTTAGTAGTAGCATTGATTATGACTACACAGTTCTTTAATATGCGGATAGATAGATAGATAGATAGATAGATAGATAGATAGATAGATAGATAGATAGATAGATAGATAGATATATTATTATTATTATTATTATTATTATTATTATTATTATTTCTTAGCAGAGGCCCTTATACAGGGCGACTTACAGTCATAAACAAAAATACATTTCAAGAATCACAGTACAAGTATTAATACAATTAAGAGCAAGATAAATATAATGACTTCGATAGATAGATGATCTTTGGTGAGTTACAGGAATATAATTCCAGACAGGGTTTCTGTGACGTCATAAATTATAATCCACGGAAACCCTTGTGATGCTGATATTAAGATGACGAGGTTCATCAGTATAGTGTTTTTTAAACGTCGTGTTTCAGCGCTGTACATGCGTTCTGTGTCGTTATCCATTAGAGCTTCAGCTTCATTTGGATGATCGCCTTTACCTGGTTTTAATTTTCCACATCATGCTAAAAGCAGTGTGGACACAAGTGTAAAACAAATAATACTGGAATCCCTTGACAGAATACAGAACACAATATACCAAAAAAAAATCCTCCCAAATACAATATTCTGTTCTCAAAAGAACACAGTTAATAATACAGGGACGAGGACACGCCAATATTTCTTGCTACATAAAAAAAACCGAACCACTTACTGTTAAACAGAACTCCCCTAAATCCTGCTATGCGAATCACAAATACTAAAAAAAAATCTTAGTAATAGGCCTGTTGTATAAAATTGATAACTTTATCTGTGCCTTACAAAACATACAAGAAGCATATGATTGTGTCACTATCGTCTTACCGACATGAACAAAAACATCTTCTACACTCCTCCTCTTCATCGTGTATTAATGGTCATAACAGTGAAATATTCTAACGTTCATAAAATACACGATGGCGGTTTTACGGTTGTTGACGAAGATAAAAAAAAATGGACTGTTCTATTTCTTATTGGTGTGGGGGGGGGGGGGCTGTTGACTTTATCAAGACTCATACAGAAGGCAGCACGGAAAATCACTGTACTATCACTATAATCATCTTCAGAAGCGTAGAATTGTGATTGTCGTTCCATCACTACAGAATAGGGAACATGTTTCACCCGGTTGCGTGTTTCAAAAGCTTGTTTATTTGTGTGTGTTGATCGGAGACATGGAAAAGTAATATTAACCTGAATACTGAATATGAATTAAATAAAAATGCAGATAAATACAATATTAAATGACCTAACTAAATAAAATACTATTCGCTCTTTTATCTGCATAACAATGTGATTCCACACTAAGCCAAGCTGATTGAGACACGGGATCAAGCTTTGTAAAGATCCAGTCAGATCATTACTGTGGTAATATTTGTCAGTGTTTTCACACATGACTTTCCTTGTTTTGTTTCTCCTATCGTTTAGCGGACTGTCTCGTATAAATTGTTCGAATTTCACATTTATTAGGACATGTCAATACTTTACAATGCTTTCGTATTTAAAATGGAAAATATGATTTTAAAGAGTAGGGGGTTACTTAACTCGTTGAGTTTGAGTTTTTTAAAAGACGAGTCGAGTTTGTAATAGGCGTTGTTCAAGTCTAACTCCACGGTTTTGCAGCTCCAGAACACCGCTGCTAAGCTGCTATCATGCCGCCCGCACTGTGACAATCAGGCGCTTTACACATCGGTCGCTAACTCGATGAAAATTAAACTCTTAAAAAACGTTTGCCTGCAACAGACATTCATATATTAATATTAATTAATATTAATATAATATAGTGTAACGTCCTTCACCCACTCGAGTTCGTTGCCCCTTTAAAAATTGACCCAGACACAGAAATTGGGAGTTCACTTTTAATAAAACAAACAGAAATACAAAACAAAAACAAACACCTAGCTCTTTACGAGCACTAACTTAACTTTCAGGAACACCCTGACTACAAGTAGGACGGCTAAGCCGTTTCCCCACCAAACAAAACCCACAGAAACGCTTCACTTGCCGACTGCTTGGAAACAGAGCACACCTTGCTGTCTCCTTCTATACAGCAGCCCTGAGCAGACTGACTGCACCCCTTATATACCCTGCACCTGGTCCTAATTTAACAATAATTACCAGGTGCCGGGGATAATTAACAATTAACCCAAATGTGCATTCGCACATGTTTTCTTCCATGCAGGGAGGATTAACCCCCTCCCTGCTGTGTTACAATAGAATCACTTTTACTAGGAATACATGTTTTAACCAAACGTGGTGGCAATAGACAGAATAGTGCGATTTTTCATTACGATTTTTTTTTAAAAACAAAATCAATGAATAAAATATAAAATACTATATTAGTAATTTGTGATTTGCATAGCAGGATTCAGGGGAGTTGTGTTTTACGGAAGAGGTTCTTTTTTTATGTAGCAAGAAATCTGCTTACATCTGCTCTCACTTTACATTTAACTTGTGTGACATTCTTACCAAACCAAACAGTATGGAAAATAATAGATATTTTTAACGTTTAAACAGTTGCATAGTAATCGTTATTGTTCAAATTATTCTATGTTGGTGTATTGGATCAGATATAGCTTGCATTTTTAAAATTGATTAATTTTGTTGACAAAATAGGACTTTGTCACCTGGATGAGCGGGTCCTTGGGATGCGTATCGTGCTTCGTACTTTACAGTCCACTCACTGTTTTCTGTAGGAGTCTAACGCTGGTTGTTATGCGATGGAAATTAAAACGTACATGTACTATTGCATGAAGCAAACAATACTATATGGAATACACATCATCAATTATAATGATTTCGTTTCACTATGTTTGCATAAAGACCCAATATTGCACTTTGAAGTATTGAAAACATCTGATTTGAATGTTTTCTTGGCAGGTTTGACTAGGGTAAGCAAGGCTATGCAAAGCACAGCACATCCCATCGACCAAATTACTTTTTATGCTGCTACAGATTGAATATATTTCTACACTTTATATATTTTTAGAAGAATTCCTGCTCAAATGACTCCCGCATTTTAACCAATCAGAACAGACTTAAACAGAGTAGGGCTGTATAAGAAACACATAAGCATCTAAAACAATACAAAATAAAAATATTAAAAAGCAATACATCTCAATATAATGATAATAGTAATAATAATATTTTTGTTGAGTTTATTTCCTATAGAGTAGTAAACTCCTTCTGCAAGAAGCAACTATAAATGTAAGATGTTCAACGTGGGCTATTGAGGAAACTGCCTCCTTAAAATCTATATTTAAAACCTATTGGGACACTGGACTTTCACATATAAACATGCTGCTGTTTTTAATGGATATTTAGTAATCTACATACAGACAAACACATCTCGATAATGTTTTTGGAAAGTCTTACCTTAGACGCAAAGCAGTGCCAAAGTGTTCTCCCTGGTCTGAAACGCGCTGACACTGTGACAGCTCAGCTTAGACATGCTGTGATATACTAAGCATGATGGGTGGAGACAAACAGCACAGCCAGTGACGTCATTCAGTAAGCAGTGATAGTCACGCCCAATTTAAAAAAGGTACACGTTTTATATATATTAAAATATACAGCAGCACCAAGCATGATTAAGACAATTACCCCACGTTTTAATATATGTGCTTCAATACATATATTAAAACGTGAATTGAATTTAAATCAAGGGAAGTAATGTTAAAACTTTACAATGCATTAGTAAGACCTCACCTAGAATATTGTGTTCAGTTCTGGTCATCGTTACAAAAAGGATATTGCTGCTCTAGAAAGAGTGCAAAGAAGAGCAACCAGAATTATCCCGGGTTTAAAAGGCATGTTGTATGCAGACAGGCTAAAATAATTTAATTTATTCAGTCTTGAACAAAGAAGACTACGCGGTGATCTGATTCAAGCATTCAAAATCCTAAAAGGTATAGACAATGTCAACCCGGGGGACTTTTTTGACCTGAAAAAAGAAACAAGGACCAGGGGTCACAAATGGAGATTAGATAAAGGGGCATTCAGAACAGAAAAAAGGAGGCACTTTTTTACACAGAGAATTGTGAGGGTCTGGAACCAACTCCCCAGTAATGTTGTTGAAGCTGACACCCTGGGATCCTTCAAAAAGCTGCTTGATGAGATTCTGGGATCAATAAGCTACTAACAACCAAACGAGCAAGATGGGCTGAATGGCCTCCTCTCGTTTTGTAAACTTTCTCTTCTTAATTTGAAATAATTGACAGCAAAAATGAAATGATACTTCCAAAACAGTCAATAGATTTTAATAAGGAAGCCGCCCCACAAGTGCAATGGCACTCCAGTCCTTATCCATGTATAATGCACACTGACTGGGTGGGATATCTGCTCTTCATTGTACCTCTTCAGTGGGTTTCTGCAATGGTGACTGTCCAGACAGGGATCACACTGAATGCTGTACCAGTCTTGGCACTCTTGATGATCTATTTAGGTTAAGAACATGGTTTAAAATCCCCCTGCCCCCACTGTAGAGCCAGTGGAGTTCAACCCTGGGGATCTATTTTGATCTATTTGCACCCTGTATCAGTATTGTTAATTCTGTAGAAACCAACTTGCTCAACACATAACCTGTACTGGTACCTGTTGCCATGGAGACATTCAAATCTCTCTGATTTGTATCTGCAGTAACAACAGGTGTGTGCTGTAGACAGTGTGAGCAGCTCAGTTAAAGAAATGAAAAAACTAAACCAGAGCAAACTATATTTCTGGCTTGGTTATACAAACACAGCATGATCGCTGCACTTCATATATTTATACAAACACAGCATGATCGCTGCACTTCATATATTTATACAAACACAGCATGATCGCTGCACTTCATATATTTATACTAACACAGCATGATCGCTGCACTGCATATATTTATACAAACACAGCATGATTGCTGCACTTCATATATTTTCTTTACTTTGAAACTTTGCAACTCCATCCAGCACCGCGCTCCCCCATGCTGGTCTGCAGGTGTGAGAGTCACTCGGGGCTCTCTGTGCTGGACACAGTGTTCTTTCAGGTGTGAGAGTCACTCGGGGCTCTCTATGCTGGACACAGTGTTCTTTCTGGTGTGAGAGTCACTCGGGGCTCTCTGTGCTGGACACAGTGTTCTTTCAGGTGTGAGAGTCACTCGGGGCTCTCTGTGCTGGACACACTGTTCTTTCAGGTGTGAGAGTCACTCGGGGCTCTCTGTGCTGGACACAGTGTTCTTTCAGGTGTGAGAGTCACTCGGGGCTCTCTGTGCTGGACACAGTGTTCTTTCAGGTGTGAGAGTCACTCGGGGCTCTCTGTGCTAGACACAGTGTTCTTTCAGGTGTGAGAGTCGCTCGGGGCTCTCTGTGCTGGACACAGTGTTCTTTCTGGTGTGAGAGTCACTCAGGGCTCTCTGTGCTGGACACAGTGTTCTTTCAGGTGTGAGAGTCACTCGGGGCTCTCTGTGCTAGACACAGTGTTCTTTCAGGTGTGAGAGTCACTCGGGCCTCTCTGTGCTAGACACAGTGTTCTTTCAGGTGTGAGAGTCACTCGGGGCTCTCTGTCCTGGACACAGTGTTCTTTCAGGTGTGAGAGTCACTCGGGGCTCTCTGTGCTGGACACAGTGTTCTTTCAGGTGTGAGAGTCACTCGGGGCTCTCTGTGCTGGACACAGTGTTCTTTCAGGTGTGAGAGTCACTCGGGGCTCTCTGTGCTAGACTGTCACAAAGACGGCCGGAGTGGGTGGCGTCAGACCAGAGCCAGGAAGTAACACACAGAGACTTGGAGTTTTGGTTAAGCTGAGCGTGTGATCGCGCTCAGCATTTAATGAATAAACAGACAGAACAGAAAATAAAAGGTCTGAACACAAAAACACGGGACACGGCACTATACGCCAAAATAAAGAGACAAACAAAACAGACTAAACAGTGAACAGACAAACGGACAAACACGGTGAGTGAAAACACTAATTACTTTACTTTACTTTCCTTTCCTTTCTCCTCTCTCTCCCGTTCTCCACTCACCGAACACCAACCCCCAGTGAGTGAAAACATGCAGCTTTTATGCAGTTGTACCAAGACTCAATTGCTAGTCAATCATTCAATTGGAATCTCGGTACAACTGCACGTGAATTAATTAAAGTGCAATTCCCCGTGCTCACATATTATTACTTTTTACTTGCACGTGATGTGATGTGCCATCCCCGTGCCTAAATACAAATATACAATTTACACACACGTGAAACACAGACCCGCTTATATCCCGTGTACCAATGCTTATACACCAACATTTACACACAACACGTAACATATAACATACACAGGGGGGGCACTTTGCCACATATACCCCCCCTTGTGCAACGCACACATGGCCTCAATGGCCACCTCCCCCCTCAGTCCCAAAGTCCTGGAAGAGGGGGAAGCAAGTTGTTTCTGGGGGTGGCCATGGTGGAATGTCTGTTACCCCCCAATTCTTCGTGGCTGGCAGTTCCCTCTTCCGGGGCTTCAGCCACACTATCTCCTGCCGCGAAAGAGCAGCTGGGGGAGCTGGTCTCCTGACCTCCCCCCCCTTCTTCATGGCCGGCAGTTCCCCTCCGTGGGGCTCCGGCCACCCAATTTCCAGCAGCGAAACTGCTGCGGGGGAGCTGGTCTCCTGACCTCCCCCCCCTTCTTTGTGGCCGCCAGCTCCCCTCCGTGGGGCTCCGGCCACCGTGTTTCCTGCCACGGAAATGCGGCTGGGGAAGCTGGTCTCCTGACCTCCCCCCCTTTCTTTATGGCCGGCAGCTCCCCTTCATGGAGCTCCGGCCACAGTGTAGCGACCCGAGGCAAAGCAGAGGCCCCGGCGACCCCAGGCGACGCAGGACCCTCGACGACCCCAGGCGAAGCAGGATCCCTGGCGACCCCAGGCGACGGCAGCGGCCCCTCGGGAGGAGACGGCAGCAGCAGCGGCCCCTCGGGAGGTGACGGCAGCAGCAGCGGACCCTCGGGAGGCGACGGCAGCAGCAGCGGACCCTCGGGAGGCGACGGCAGCAGCAGCGGACCCTCGGGAGGCGAACTTGGGAGGGGAGCCCCTGGCCATAGAGGCGGCAGCGGGAGCTCCACTTCTCCCTCGCACCCTGCACCCTGTGTGGAGCAAAAGGCAGCCCCAGGCGATGCGGAGTGGCTGGAAACCCCAGGCGATGCGGAGCAGGCAGCCCCAGGCGATGCGGAGCGGCTGGAAACCCCAGGCGATGCGGAGCGGCTGGCAACCCCAGGCGATGCGGAGCGGCTGGCAACCCCAGGCGATGCCAGACAGACATCCTTGGGCGAAGCGTGGCGAGCATCCTTGGGCGAAGTGAGGCGGGCATCCTTGGGCGAAGCGAGGCGGGCATCCTTGGGCGAAGTGAGGCGGGCATCCTTGGGCGAAGCGAGGCAGGGAGTCAGGACAAGCTGGGGTGCGGGTGTTGGCCCTCTTCTCGTCCTCTGCGGCCGGGCGGTTCTTCCCCATGCTTCCCTCAGCAGCCTATGCAAGGGCTGCTGAGGACCGCCAGCATCTAGTCCTGGTTTTTCTGGTGAAGGGAGAGGTAGCTCCTGCTCCTCTCCTCGTGACGGTGGGGGAAGTAATACTAGCAGGCATTCATCCTCTGCTGGTTGGGGAAGTGTTACCAGCAGGCATTCATCCTCTGCTGGTGGGGGAAGTGATACCAGCAGGCATTCCTCCTCTGCTGGTGGGGTTGGCAGAGGCAGAGGCAGCTCCTGCTGCTCTGCTCCTGCCAGTGGAGGTGGGAGCGGCGTGTAGTCTCCTGGCGGCGGAGGTGGGAGCGGCGTGTAGTCTCCTGGCGGCGGAGGTGGGAGCGGCGTGTAGTCTCCCCTTGTTTCAGGGGACTGGTGCGGCCCTCCCTGTCTTGCAGGGGACTGGTGCGGCTCTGCCTCGGAAGGGGAGACCAGCAGGCATTCACCCTCTGCTGGTGGACAGGGACCCAGCAGGCATTCACCCTCTGCTGGTGGACAGGGACCCAGCAGGCATTCACCCTCTGCTGGTGGAGACTGTGGACGCTCTACCTTCCTCTTCTTGGGCCGTGGACGCACCGACTCCTCCCTCTTGGGCTGTGGACGCACCGACTCCTCCCTTTTTGGCTGTGGACGCACCGACTCCTCCCTTTTGGGCTGTGGACGCACCGACTCCTCCCTCTTGGGCTGTGGACGTTCGGGCTCCTCCCACTCAGGCGTAGGACGTTCGGGCTCCTCCCACTCAGGCGTAGGACGTTCGGGCTCCTCCCACTCAGGCGTAGGACGTTCGGGCTCCTCCCACTCAGGCGTAGGACGTTCGGGCTCCTCCCACTCAGGCGTAGGATGTTCGGGCTCCTCCCACTCAGGCGTAGGACGCTCGGGCTCCTCCCACTCAGACGTAGGACGCTCGGGCTCCTCCCACTCAGGTACTGGCGAGCTGGCATAGGGGCATCCCGACCAGTCATGTCCCCGTTCCTCACACCGCCCGCACCAGCTCGGTGGCACCTCGGAGCAGTCCCTCCAGCGGTGATCCACCTTTCCGCACCAGGTGCACCAGGGGAACAGGTTCTCTGGCTCCTCTGGCCGCTGTTGCAGTTGTGGTTGGGGCGGTGGGAGCAGCAGTCTGCCTCCCCCTGCTGGTGGTGGAGACTGAGGCGACCCCTGCTCCTCTCTCTCCGGATGGACAGGGCAGCGGGCCACGTAGTGCTCACCACCGCAGATGGGGCACAGTTGGGGTAGCTGTCCGCGGGGGTACCAGGGGCAGTTGGTGCTGGAATGCCCAGGCTCAGCGCAGCAGTAACACCCAGGCTGCTGTTCCTCCGGCTGGTGTTGTGGTTGCTGTTGCAGCTTTCCTTTCTCCGTTCTCTTCCTTCTCCCTACCTTCCTCCCTTGAGCTGGTTTCTCCTCCTCTTGGAAAGGGCAGACAACCACTGTGTGCCCGTATACTCCACAAGCAAGGCACCAGCCTTGGTCCTCCAGGCCCCCGAGGAGATCCTCCAGCTCACTGCAGCCATCTCTCCAGTTCCAGCCTTCCATTTTTTTTTTTTTTTTTTTGTAATCCAAGAAAATGCGGTTCCTGCTCTGGCCTGAGTCCTGGAGGCGCTGTCGATCCCACGCAGGACACCACGTGTCACAAAGACGGCCGGAGTGGGTGGTGTCAGACCAGAGCCAGGAAGTAACACACAGAGACATGGAGTTTTGGTTAAGCTGAGCGCGTGACCGCGCTCAGCATTTAATGAATAAACAGACAGAACAGAAAATAAAAGGTCTCTCTCCCGTTCTCCACTCACCGAACACCAACCCCCAGTGAGTGAAAACATGCAGCTTTTATGCAGTTGTACCGAGATTCGATTGCTAGTCAATCATTCAATTGGAATCTCGGTACAACTGCACGTGAATTAATTAAAGTGCAATTCCCCGTGCTCACATATTATTACTTTTTACTTGCACGTGATGTGATGTGCCATCCCCGTGCCTAAATACAAATATACAATTTACACACACGTGAAACACAGACCCGCTTATATCCTGTGTACCAATGCTTATACACCAACATTTACACACAACACGTAACATATAACATACACAGGGGGGGCACTTTGCCACATAGACACAGTGTTCTTTCAGGTGTGAGAGTCACTCGGGGCTCTCTGTGCTGGACAACAGTGTTCTTTCTTTCTTTCTTTCTTTCTTTCTTTCTTTCTTTCTTTCTTTCTTTCTTATTGTAATCATCCTTTTAGACTTTTAAAAAGCACAAAACAACAATTTAATGGTAATTTAGGACAGTGCTGCCAGAATCAAAATGCGTCCCTCAGGGACTAAACTACTCCTCTAACAAGTACAGGGACAGAAGCATTATCTGTTAACATACTTCCATATTAATACATCCATAACTTCTTATACACCAAATCCTGAGCAACAAAGAATCAATATGAAGCTGGAGAGCTGTATTATTATTATTATTATTATTATTATTATTATTATTATTATTATTAATAAGATGTATGGCTTTTTAATGTTTATTTAAACACAAAAACAAAAAAAGGTTGTAACAAAAACAATGTTCACAGAGTATAAATAATAAACAAAAACAAGTCACCAACACAAAGAAATCTTAACTAAACAAATATGGTGCTGGAGCTTCCAGCACTCGTAACAGTATTTTTACTTTCGTTTTGCTTTGCCACTCTCTCACTCTCTCACTCTCTCACTCACTGAAAGCTGCAGGCTTTTATACAGATGACCATCTCCCTATTAGAAACAATCAATTAATTAACTCGGGAGATGGTCACCTTCTGCACAAGGTTTTTGTGTGGTTGGGGCTTCCCATCCATGCTGCTAAACAATAACAAACATACAGCTTTGCCATCCTATAAATATACATACAAAATACACAGGGCCAGGGGTACCCCGTGCTAAGATAAACACACATTTTCTTAAAATAATAAACAATACATTTTAAATGAAACAATAAAAGGCAACATATTTAAATAGCAGGGTTTTGCCCTGCCCCCTTTTCATGTGCAGGGCCAACCCACATACACACACACACACACACCCACACACACACACACACACACACACACACACACATACACACACACACACACTCACACTGAGACATACACACACACACACACACACTGAGACATACACACACACACACACACACTGAGACACACAGACACACTACAACACACACAGTCTGAGTGTGTCTCAGTCACTTCAAGTCATACAAAGAGCATTTCAACCTTTCCAATTGTGCCTATTTGCTTGATGCTTGACAAGATTGGCCTAATTGCTTCTCCTAACTTGGACTTTTGTGTTTGATATCACCCCTTTAAATGGCTGTTGCGTTTTTCTAACTGTTTTTTTGACATTGACAATGTTTTTGTTATAGATTCTATATACAGTTAATATGTATTGCTAATTGATTTTATATTATTAAACATCATTCTGCTATAAACATCACAACTTTCTCGCGTAGCTCGGAGTGACAGGTAAGAATGCGGTTGTTGTTGTTATTGTTTATTATAAGAGTGAGTAAATGTCAAAAAGGAGCTATTCTAACTGTATATTATATAAAACTAATATACTTTCTAAATACCGTTAATGTGGATTGCATGCGGTTATAACTGATTTGATATTATTATTTGTTTGCTTATCCAGGTTGAGTTACCGTTGCAAAGTATTACAATGAGTAATGTGCAAGTTAAGCATATCGTTAAGCATTACAGACAGTGTAGTTTAAGTGCAAGTTCAAAATGTAAATATAGTTACAAGTACGAGCAAATACAATATAGTTACAATTAAAGCAAATGCAACCTGTGCAGATACAAAGGAGTGCCTAAGAGGCAAGCGCAAGAACAAAACAAATATATGATGGCTTGCTTTTGTATTTGTTTGATTTATAATCAGTTAATAACCAGAGTGAAGAGAGTTTCTTAATGTACAAGACATGTCATCTCACACGAGGACCACAAAGCAAAGCTCAACAGTTCAGGCTAAGCAAACAGCACAATGATATCTTATTTATACAAGAGACAGATTAACAGATTAACTTACACTTTTCTGTTTTTTCCTCTACCAGCAAGTCCATCTCCACCACCCCTTCCCCAGGTGTCTACGGGAAAGAAAATCCACACAACACCATTAAGACTGGTTGACCATGATTATTCCACCATGGTGAACAGATCCTGCATGGATCCACACAGTGTGCTTCATCCAACAACCAAGCAGCACATATCTAGGTATGTGAAACACCTGGCAAAGATGAAAAACACCAGCTCATCCCTCAACACCAGTCCTGAAAAGCTCCAGGAGACTCCACTGCTGTGGCATCATTTAACTGAAGGCAGTGCCACTGTACAGGTCCCAGTGGTAACCGTGTCACCTGCAGCTGTCAACCCACCTGCACTGCTGTTAACACCTACTGCTCCATCCACTGCCTTAACACCAGAGTCAATTGAAAAAACCATGCAAGAAATTATGAACAGATGACATCAGAAGCAACAGCAGTTCAAGAAAACCAAAGAAGGGACCATCAGGTACTTTTACTGCTCTACAAAAGTGTTGAGATGCCACAAAGCAAAGATTAGAGCAGAAAAAGAGGAAGCAGACAGAACCTCAGCCGTCTGGCCAACTGCGTAGGTTCTGCAGATTGGCATTAAAACAGGGACCAAACAGAAAAATACATCTATTGTCCTGCCTGGGTGTTTAACCTTTACAAAGATCAGGGGATGACACAGGAAATGACCTGGTCTGAACTCCAGGCATCGAAAAGCAGAGATGGCAAAGAGAAAAGGGAAAATAAAATTGTTTGGACAACATATACAAAATAGTACTGTAAATACAGTTGTTTAGACAACATATACAAAATAGTTCTGTAAATATAGTTATTGTTTGGACAACATATACAAAATAGTTCTGTAAATACAGTTGTTGTTTGGACAGCATATGCAAAATAGGACTGTAAATATAGTTGTTGTTTGGACAGCATATGCAAAATAGGACTGTAAATATAGTTGCTTGGACAACATAAAAATTGTACTGTGATGTAATTGTTGATTGGAAATATCAAAACACTACTGTAGGCTGTTTTTTGGACAACATAAAAACACTACTGTAAATCTAGTTGTTTGGACAACATATCAAAAATAGTACTGCAAGTGTTGCAGGTGTGCTTCAGCACCTTATTATTGATTTATTTGTATTATTTTTGTTCACGTGTATTATTGCTTATTTTGCTTTAATCACGGTATGATTTTGTATATTCACTCTGCACTGTTATTTATAGCACTGCTGTGTCCAGCTGACACCCCTCCCTCTAGAGGGCAGCAGTGTGGAGTAGTGGTCAGGGCTCTGGACTCTTGACAGGTTGGACAAAATAGGACTGTAAATACAGTTGTTGCTTGAAAATATCAAAACATTACTGTAGGCTGTTATTTGGACAACATAAACAAACTACTGTAAACCTAGTTGTTGTTTGGACAACATATCAAAAATAGTACTACACGTGTTGCAGGTGTGCTTCAGCACCTTATTATTGATTTATTTGTATTATTTTTGTTCACGTGTATTATTGCTTATTTTGCTTTAATCACGGTATGATTTTGTATATTCACTCTGCACTGTTATTTATAGCACTGCTGTGTCCAGCTGACACCCCTCCCTCTAGAGCTGTTACAGCCTGCTTGAGTCCACACTGCTTCAGGACACTGAGAATCGGGATCCTGGATATTTGTATTGTTTTAAACTCTTATTATTTTGTTCATTCTTGCTGCTGTTGATGTAGCTGTATTACTTATATTGCTATAGCCATTGCTAACATTGCTGCTGTTGATACATCTATCATTTTGAATTCTATTGCTATAGTGACTGTTACCTTTACTGCTATTGAATTAGCTATTACTTTTATTGTTAATTGCATATGCAGGGATGGAAGTAAGACTCATAATGGATAGCAGTTTGGTCCATTTCAGGTTTTACTAACAGCAGGCCCTCGTAGAAACTGTACTGAAGAAGCTGGAAAATAAAAGTCTGCAGGTCACAAAACCCCAAATGGCTCCTACTGCTATAGAATGGGAGTCTTATATCAAAATACTGTATTGTAAATATATATTTAGTTTACATTTAAATCTCTTACTGTTACACATGGTTTATTCTTTAACTTTTAATAACAAGCATTATAGTTTAACCAGCTTGGCTGTTCCATTATAATTTATTCATTTAAAAGTAAAAGCATGTGCTCACTCACTCACTCACTCACTCACTCACAGATTTACAAAAAAGTACAAATGGAGATTCTACAGAAGAGACGGGAAAGTTCTTGAATTTGCAGGTTTGTTTATTTGAGGTCACAGAGATAGTGACCAAGTGGGAACTCTTTCAAGTGTTTTCAGAACAAAGGATTCTGGTATTTTTTATTTTACACTTTACAAAAGCAGACTCTGAAAAGTTGTCTTTGCAGACTGATTGTCTACAAAGATTCCATAAACTCACAGGTTTCGTTGGCCAATCATGTAACTAGATACAGGGGCTCTCAAAAGTATTCACCCCCCTTGGACTTTTCCACATTTTATTGTGTTACAACATGGAATCAAAATGGATTTAATTAGGAGTTTTTGTCAATGTCAAAGTGAAAAATAAAATCTACAAATTAATTACAAATATAAAACAGAAAATAATTGATTGCATAAGTATTCACCCCCTATGCTATGACACACCTAAATAAGCTCTGGTGCAACCAATTGTCTTTTAGAAGACACATAAGGAGGCTGTGTGGTCCAGTGGTTAAAGAAAAGGGCTTATAAACAGGAGGTCCCTGGTTCAAATCCCATCTCAGCCACTGACTCATTGTGTGACCCTGAGCAAGTCCACTTCACCTCCTTGTGCTCCGTCTTTCAGGTGAGACGTAGTTGTAAGTGACTCTGCAGCTGATGCATAGTTCACACACCCTAGTCTTTGTAAGTCACCTTGGATAAAGGCGTCTGCTAAATAAACTAATAATAATAATAATAATAATAATAAGTAGTAGTTGAATGGAGTCCACCTGTGTGCAATTAAGGTGTTTCACATGATTTCAGGTTAAATACACCTGTCTCTGGGGGGTCCCACAGTTGGTTAGTACATTTCCTAACAAAAACTACATCATGAAGATGAAGGAACATTCAAAGCAAATCCGGAATAAGGTTCTTCAAAAGCACCAATCAGGGGTAGGATATAAGAACATTTCCAAGGCATTGAATATCCCCTGAAGCACAGTAAAGTCCATTATTAAGAAATGGAGAGAATATGGCACAACTGTGAATCTGTCTAGAACAGGCCGTCCTCAAAAACTAAGTATCCGGGCGAGAAGGGCACTACTCAGGGAGGCCACCAAGAGGCCTATGGCAACTCTAAAGGAGTTACAGTCTTCAACAGCTGAGCTCGGAGACACTGTACATACGGCAACAATAGCCCGGGTGCTTCACAAAACTGGCCTTTATGGGAGAGTGGCAAAAAGAAAGCCATTGTTGAAAAAAACTCACATCAAATCTCAGCTAGAGTTTGCCAGAAGGCATGTGGGAGACTCAGAGACCTAGTGGAAGAAATTCTATGGTCTGATGAGACCAAAATAGAGCTTTTTGGCCTCAACACTAAGCGCTATGTTTGGTGCAAGCCTAACACCGCACATCATCCTGAGAACACCATCCCTACCGTGAAGCATGGTGGTGGCAGCATCATGCTATGGGGATGCTTCTCTGCGTCAGGGCCAGGAAAACTCATGAAGATAGAGGGCAAAATGGATGCAGCAAAGTACAGAGAAATCCTGGAGGAAAACCTGCTGAAGTCTGCAAGAGACCTGGGACTTGGGAGAAGATTCATCTTCCAGCAGGACAATGACCCCAAACATACAGCCAAAGCCACACTGGAGTGGCTTAAAAACAAAAAGGTCAATGTCCTGGAGTGGCCCAGTCAAAGCCTGGACCTCAATCCAATTGAGAATATGTGGAAAGAGTTGAAAATTGCTGTTCACCAAAGGTCCCCATCCAACTTGACGGAGCTTGAGCAATTTTGCAAAGAAGAATGGGCAAAAATTGCAGTGTCCAGATGTGCAAAGCTGGTAGAGACTTATCCAAATAGACTCATGGCTGTAATTGCTGCCAAAGGTGCCTCTACCAAATATTGACTCAAGGGGGTGAATACTTATGCAATCAATTATTTTCTGTTTTGTATTTGTAATTAATTTAGAATTTAGATTTTATTTTTCACTTTGACATTATGGACTTTTTTTGGTGTTGATCAGTGGCAAAAACTCCTAATTAAATCCATTTTGATTCCATGTTGTAACACAATAAAATGTGGAAAAGTCCAAGGTGGGTGAATACTTTTAAAAGACACTGTATATAAATAATATGCAATATATGTGTGTATATCTATATATAATGCATTGTTGTAGCTTTTTATATATTTTGTTTAATGTTTTATACTGTAAATAGCCAGCCCCTTGGGAGCACCCGTCCACGGTCGGCTGTGGAACAGCCTGGACTCGAACAGGGAACGTCCAGGCTATAGAGCGCATTCTGCACTCCACGCAGAGCACCTTTACAGGATGCACCACTCGGGAACCCGGAACCCTGCAGGGGTTATATATATATATAAAATCAACCAAATCGATTAGTGACATGTATTTTCCTGGTTTGCCATTTATTAATTTATGTCAGTTTAAAAATTTAAATACATTTCAACAGCTACCTAGAGGCGCAGCGGGTTGCACGTTCGAACCTCGGGAATTTTTTTTGTGCGATATGTGCTGTTTCAAAACATAATAAATAGCTTTGTGTAACTGGTATGGATATCAAAGTGCTTGCGTTCCCTGGTTTATTTGTATTTTTTATATATATTTTTTATAAAAATGTAGTCGTCGCCCCCCTCCCCGACTCGGGAAATGGCGTCTGGAACACGCGTCCTCCGAAACGTGCTCCTTCCAAGCCGTCATTTCTCGCACTGCAGATCCACAGCAATGCTACCAGACCTATAGTGCCGGAGGACAACACAGATCTGGTGGCTCCACTACAGAGCCACAGGCGCACTATCGGCCACAGGGGTCGCTTGAAGCGCGGTGAGCCGTGGATTCCTCTGCTGAAACCTGACAGCTCCATTTAAACTCGTGTATTTTAATCAATTGTTATCCCACTTTGAGAGAAAAACTGATGAGAGGGTCCGGCTTGAGAACGTACACAACACTTAATAAAGGAAGCTCTCATAAAAATCACACTTACAACACGTCTTTATTGTTACACAAACTATTTTACTGCTGTTGGGAAACTGATGCAGACCCAACCTGAGACCCTGTTTGCATTATCAAATACCCGGTCACTTATCAAACTGACTTTGCAGTTTACGGCTGGACAGCAACAGGGCCTGTGTTAAGAAACCATTTATAACAATACAGGGCACAGAAGAGGAGCTGATACCGTCATACCTGGACAAGTTTATGTGCAGAGAAAGGTACGGCAGGAATTGTCTAGATGCATTTATAAATACTGCATCAGATCACACAGCTGCACAGGGGGTGCAACCCACATCTTAAAAGAAAAAAAAATAAAAGCTGAAAGTTGAAGATATCTTTTAAAAACTATTTCTTTTCAGAATAAGATTTTCAAATTCTGTAGTTTAGGGAGAAGTATCAGATTTGATTTAAATACTCGTTTTTGAATTGATTTGAATGCTCATTTTGAATTGATTTGAATGCTCATTTTGAATTGATTTGAATACTCATTTTGTAGTGAATGATACCTGATGTTCCAGGGACAGCCTCTTGTGTCTCCACTCCAACACCATCACTATCAATAGCATCTTCCAGTGCTGTCATCAGATCTGGTATCCTTGACTTTATTAGGCTGTAAATCTGGGGCAGAGGTTGTGCAGGCTCTCCAGATGAATGCTGCTGGCATTGCTTTGTAACAGCATTGCGTGGCTCTGCTTTCAGCCTCTTCCACAGATAGTGGTGTAGCGCACAGCACTTATGGAAATCTGTTAAAGAGAATGTAGTTCTGGGATTTTAAAATGGCATCAGAACTACATTTCCCAGTGCCTAGTGCTCCTAATGAAGCCAGCAATGACAACCATCTGGGTCAATTGCGATGAACTTGTGGATTCAGTACAGAGCTGCATACTAAGCTGCGGAGCAGCTAATCATAATCTACTTCAACCAAAAGATGGAGGCATTGTTGCTAAAAGTCCCATTTCCAAGTATTGAAAATGCCTGTTCTGGATGTTTAAAATGAAATCCTTGATTTACAAGACACTGAACATCATTTAAAACAGCATTTAATACAGGCAGCAAAACATTTTTAATATAGATTTTATTTGGTTTAGTAGTCTCGTTGTCAATCAACAAATTGATATTAAAAACACAGAACCTACGTTTGTTAATAGAGCACCCGAGAGAGAGGGCAATATTAAACACATCCTGAGCAGAAATCATCTCGTTAAGAAGCAATGGTATGCAGCCCATTACATTCCTAAAAGCTCTCTGGTGCCCCCTGCTGGAAACAGTACTGCTTTACACTGCAAGCTGCCGGCATGATAACTGCAGTACACTGTGCTGTGTCTTGAGGTACCGCAGATTCACCGTGGTATCGGGGGAAGGTTCCACAGAACCCACTGCAAGAGGCTGAGCAACGCATGAGAAAGGAAAGAGAAACGTGCATTCATAATAACAATCTATTTAATATATTACTAATGTGAGGTAACACAATCCGAATGCTCAACAAGACGATGAATACAAGATGTACTCGTTCATATTTGAGTCTGTGAGCTTTTGATCTGAACAGATTGTGATTAGGGGTGACCCTGTTTATCAAGCAAGTTTATTATTTTGTTTTCAGTAAATATTTCTGTATTTAGTCAAATGTCCTCCTGTTGTTTAGGTGTCCCCAAGCGTCTGCAATTCTGAGAATGTTCTCGAGTCCTGTAAGAGCCTGCAACTGACTTCACTTCACACACTAAGTGCAGGGAGAGGATTACACACCTGTGTGAATTTTATGGTGTCTTTTAAGGTTTCCAATCAGGCTAAATCTCTTCCCACAAACAGCACAGTGATAAGGTTTCTCTCCTGTGTGAATTTGATGGTGTCTTTTAAGGTCTCTTAAATGGCTGAATCTCTTCCCACAAACATCACAGTGATGAGGTTTCTCTCCTATGTTAATGTGCTGGTGTGAATTAAGATTTCCTAAGTGTGTGAAACTCTTATCACTGGACTGTATGTGGGAAGGTTTCTCTCCTGTATGAATGCGCTGGTGTCTTTTAAGCAGTGATATATGATTGAAACTCTTCCCACAATCAGCCCAGGAAAACGTAGTCCCTCCTGTGGGATTTCCCTTGTGAGTTTCAGGAATGTCTAATTGACAGGAACTCTTCCCACCTTTAATAGAATGAGGCAAGGTCTTCAAGTTGCCCTGGGTTTCAGAATTGTTAAAACATGCAGAATGTGGCGTCTCTGTACTCTCCACAGTAAGTGGGTGTCTGTCTTGTAAAGAAGGGATTTTAACTGAGTGAGTTCTCAATGTCTTCACATACTCTTCTTGGGGTGTCGTTTCTCTGTGTTTCTTGCACTGTGGTTTGCCTCTAGAAGAGTTTTTGCACTGGGGTGATGGAGTGGAGTCGTGTTCTCCTTCATCTACTTTAGAAGCTAAAGAAAGAAAGAGAAGAGAGACAAAGGTTATTGTACAGCATTCTTCCACATGTACTGTTCTGCAGGGCTTCATGTCATAAACATGACAACTAGAGTGAACTCTGATGATTCAAAATTAGAGCAAAGACCTGGTAAAACTACAATTCCCAGAATCCCCCTCCCAGCTGAAACTGATTTGCTGGTCTGCTGTACAGAACCCCTCCACACACGTACTTAATGTACTGTGACAATAACAACACAGCAATGCTTACTGTGAGACGCACAAGAGTGAAATGTGCTGCTGAGAGCAAACATTACAGTCCCTGGGAAAGTTGTAGTGAGATGAGCTTTTAAACATGATATTGTATCTGAATAAAGTGTAAGAATTAAAATAAGACTGATGGGTCATACAATACGGGTTCACTCTCATTGTGGCGATGCTGCTGCATACTCTCCACAGAAATGCTCTACTGAAATGTTTCTTCTGGTGACGCTAAGCAACCCGACTGGATCTGACATCACCCAGTGATGGGACATGTGATCCCTGCAGCTCTGTACAGCTGTGGGAGCAGCACAACTGCAAACAGCCTACCAGAAATGGGGAAAGGCACAGATCTAACACAGGGGTGTCCAAAGCTGGCCCTTCCACTCATGATCTTTGTTCCAACCCTGTTCTGAGTTGTTTAAATGAACTAATTAAAGATCCATCCAGGCACAGGAGCAGCACTTTATAGAAGTGAACCTGTTCAATGTGGAGTGGAATGGCCTCCAGGAGCGTGATTGGACAGCTCTGATATCACAGCATTCTAAAGAGGCGTGGCAGTGGCTGCACATCCAGCGTGATTGGACAGCGCTGATCTCACAGCATTCTAAAGAGGCGTGGCAGTGGCTGCATAGCTAGCAGGTGCCTCAGGAGCAAGCACAGTGATGTCCTTGTTGACATAGTGGTTGGGCAGCTCCCCTTGGTTAAAATATGACTCTCAAGCACACTGCTGGTGTTCAGTACCAGGTTCTGCAGGATGAATAGGCAGCTCAATGCTGCTTGTTTTCTAGGATTACCTCCAAATCCCAGATCACATTCAGATGGAGAATCATCACACAGGCTGGATCCCAGCTTGGTGTTCTCCTCAAGTGTACAGACATTATTTTTAGTACGACGTTCCTCTGCGATGGAGACACATTCCTGTTCTATGAATTCCTCTTTAATAGGAACACATTCCTGTTCAGGGACGTCTTCATCTTTAACACATGTCAGCTCTGTAACCTGTATTAGACTTGCACACCACTCCTGCTCAAAGGACTCCTCTTGTGTGTAAACTGCTTCTATCTTTGGCCCTTCCTGTGCTTCAGCTTCAGGGATTGCGTGGCTCTCAATGGGATCTGTGGGAAACAAAATTGTATAAAATTACAACTCTTACTTACTAGCTAGGTTCCTCTACAAAGCCAGCCCCTTGTCAGAATGACTGAAAAGATTCAATTATTTTAGCCTGTCTGCATACGACATGCCTTTTAAACCCGGGATAATTCTGGTTGCTCTTCTTTGCACTCTTTCTAGGGCAGCAATATCCTTTTTGTAACGAGGTGACCAGAACTGAACAGAATATTCTAGATGTGGTGTTGCTAATACATTGTAAAGTTTTAACATTACTTCCCTTGATTTAAATTCAACACTTTTCACAATATATCAGAGCATCTTGTTGGTCTTTTTTTATAGCTTCCCCACATTGTCTAGATGAAGACATTTCTGAGTCAACATAATGTCACTGGGTCTAAGAGGAGCTATCTCTCTTATTTTATTGATTTATTTTTAATTAATAGTGTTACTTTACCCTTTAACTCCCAAATTAAAACACATTTTTCCTCGCAGCAGGAAACCACACAACAGCTGAGGACAACAGAGGCAAGTCTCAGCAAAGTGTCTGAGGAATGTCTTTCTGTGAACTCATACTGTATTGTGATCATGGTTGGGATGGAAACTGTCATCACAGAATACAAGTTTCAATGTGTCAAATACAATGAGCAGACAAGGGGCTGCAGCAGGAGAGCTGCTTATTCTCAAAGCAGCTTCATGGAAACAAGTGATTTACACAATTCTGACTTTTCAAAGTGCAGCAATATGTTTTTTTGTACAAACTCCACCTGTGTAATAATCATTAGTAACAACATTGGAAGCTTACTTGTGCAACGTCATATGAACTGTATATATACATCCAATCACATCCCTTCTAGTATTACAATACATTTGAAATGGTGTGGCTCTCCCTAGTGCATGCATCCTCTGCTCTTAAATAGTAACCTGTATTAGTAAGTGTCTGGATTTTAAACAATATGAGCGATCGTTTCCTAATTCTGTTATACCCTGTATTAGTAAGTGTCTGGATTTTAAACAATACGAGAGATCGCTTCCTAATTCTGTTATACCCTGTATTAGTAAGTGTCTGGATTTTAAACAATACGAGAGATCGCTTCCTAATTCTGTTATACTCTGTATTAGTAAGTGTCTGGATTTTAAACAATATGAGCGATCGTTTCCTAATTCTGTTATACTCTGTATTAGTAAGTGTCTGGATTTTAAACAATATGAGAGATCGCTTCCTAATTCTGTTATACCCTGTATTAGTAAGTGTCTGGATTTTAAACAATATGAGCGATCGTTTCCTAATTCTGTTATACTCTGTATTAGTAAGTGTCTGGATTTTAAACAATATGAGCGATCGTTTCCTAATTCTGTTATACCCTGTATTAGTAAGTGTCTGGGTTTGAAACAATATGAGAGATCGCTTCCTAATTCTGTTATACCCTGTATTAGTAAGTGTCTGGATTTTAAACAATATGAGAGATCGCTTCCTAATTCTGTTATACTCTGTATTAGTAAGTGTCTGGATTTTAAACAATATGAGCGATCGTTTCCTAATTCTGTTATACTCTGTATTAGTAAGTGTCTGGATTTTAAACAATATGAGAGATCGCTTCCTAATTCTGTTATACCCTGTATTAGTAAGTGTCTGGATTTTAAACAATATGAGAGATCGCTTCCTAATTCTGTTATACTCTGTATTAGTAAGTGTCTGGATTTTAAACAATATGAGAGATCGTTTCCTAATTCTGTTATACTCTGTATTAGTAAGTGTCTGGATTTTAAACAATATGAGCGATCGTTTCCTAATTCTGTTATACTCTGTATTAGTAAGTGTCTGGATTTTAAACAATATGAGCGATCGCTTCCTAATTCTGTTATACCCTGTATTAGTAAGTGTCTGGGTTTGAAACAATATGAGAGATCGCTTCCTAATTCTGTTATACCCTGTATTAGTAAGTGTCTGGATTTTAAACAATATGAGAGATCGCTTCCTAATTCTGTTATACTCTGTATTAGTAAGTGTCTGGATTTTAAACAATATGAGCGATCGTTTCCTAATTCTGTTATACTCTGTATTAGTAAGTGTCTGGATTTTAAACAATATGAGCGATCGTTTCCTAATTCTGTTATACTCTGTATTAGTAAGTGTCTGGATTTTAAACAATATGAGAGATCGCTTCCTAATTCTGTTATACCCTGTATTAGTAAGTGTCTGGATTTTAAACAATATGAGAGATCGCTTCCTAATTCTGTTATACTCTGTATTAGTAAGTGTCTGGATTTTAAACAATATGAGAGATCGCTTCCTAATTCTGTTATACCCTGTATTAGTAAGTGTCTGGATTTTAAACAATATGAGAGATCGCTTCCTAATTCTGTTATACCCTGTATTAGTAAGTGTCTGGATTTTAAACAATATGAGCGATCGCTTCCTAATTCTGTTATACCCTGTATTAGTAAGTGTCTGGATTTTAAACAATATGAGCGATCGCTTCCTAATTCTGTTATACCCTGTATTAGTAAGTGTCTGGATTTTAAACAATATGAGCGATCGCTTCCTAATTCTGTTATACCCTGTATTAGTAAGTGTCTGGATTTTAAACAATATGAGAGATCGCTTCCTAATTCTGTTATACCCTGTATTAGTAAGTGTCTGGATTTTAAACAATATGAGAGATCGCTTCCTAATTCTGTTATACCCTGTATTAGTAAGTGTCTGGATTTTAAACAATATGAGAGATCGCTTCCTAATTCTGTTATACTCTGTATTAGTAAGTGTCTGGATTTTAAACAATATGAGCGATCGTTTCCTAATTCTGTTATACTCTGTATTAGTAAGTGTCTGGATTTTAAACAATATGAGCGATCGCTTCCTAATTCTGTTATACCCTGTATTAGTAAGTGTCTGGATTTTAAACAATATGAGAGATCGCTTTCTAATTCTGTTATACCCTGTATTAGTAAGTGTCTGGATTTTAAACAATATGAGAGATCGTTTCCTAATTCTGTTATACTCTGTATTAGTAAGTGTCTGGATTTTAAACAATATGAGCGATCGCTTCCTAATTCTGTTATACCCTGTATTAGTAAGTGTCTGGATTTTAAACAATATGAGCGATCGTTTCCTAATTCTGTTATACCCTGTATTAGTAAGTGTCTGGATTTTAAACAATATGAGCGATCGCTTCCTAATTCTGTTATACCCTGTATTAGTAAGTGTCTGGATTTTAAACAATATGAGCGATCGCTTCCTAATTCTGTTATACTCTGTATTAGTAAGTGTCTGGATTTTAAACAATATGAGCGATCGTTTCCTAATTCTGTTATACTCTGTATTAGTAAGTGTCTGGATTTTAAACAATATGAGCGATCGTTTCCTAATTCTGTTATACTCTGTATTAGTAAGTGTCTGGATTTTAAACAATATGAGCGATCGCTTCCTAATTCTGTTATACCCTGTATTAGTAAGTGTCTGGATTTTAAACAATATGAGCGATCGTTTCCTAATTCTGTTATACTCTGTATTAGTAAGTGTCTGGATTTTAAACAATATGAGCGATCGCTTCCTAATTCTGTTATACTCTGTATTAGTAAGTGTCTGGGTTTTAAACAATACGAGAGATCGCTTCCTAATTCTGTTATACCCTGTATTAGTAAGTGTCTGGGTTTGAAACAATATGAGCGATCGCTTCCTAATTCTGTTATACCCTGTATTAGTAAGTGTCTGGATTTTAAACAATACGAGAGATCGCTTCCTAATTCTGTTATACTCTGTATTAGTAAGTGTCTGTGTTTTAAACAATATGAGCGATCGTTTCCTAATTCTGTTTACCATGAGCTGAACAATGTACTTTATTTATTTATTTTATGGTTAGAATTTTTCTAACAAACAAACTGCAGCTTCACGCTATTCTGAGCAAATGATAGATTTTAATAATAGAATAGACACTGTTATAGTATAATATATACTGCACCACTATCCATTCTTAATAATACACACTGTTATAGTATAATATATACTGCACCACTATCCATTCTTAATAGACACTGTTATAGTATAATATATACTGCAAAACTGTTCATTCTTAAGAATACACACTGTTATAGTATAATATATACTGCACCACTATCCATTCTTAATAATACACACTGTTATAGTATAATATATACTGCACCACTATCCATTCTTAATAA
This sequence comes from Acipenser ruthenus, assembly GCF_902713425.1. Taxonomy (NCBI): domain Eukaryota; kingdom Metazoa; phylum Chordata; class Actinopteri; order Acipenseriformes; family Acipenseridae; genus Acipenser; species Acipenser ruthenus. The sequence continues at coordinate 6,631,414 of NC_081238.1, forward strand.
TACACACTGTTATAGTATAATATATACTGCACCACTATCCATTCTTAATAATACACACTGTTATAGTATAATATATACTGCACCACTATCCATTCTTAATAATACACACTGTTATAGTATAATATATACTGCACCACTATCCATTCTTAATACACACTGTTATAGTATAATATATACTGTACCACTATCCATTCTTAATAATACACACTGTTATAGTATAATATATACTGTACCACTATCCATTCTTAATAATACACACTGTTATAGTATAATATATACTGCACCACTATCCATTCTTAATAATACACACTGTTATAGTATAATATATACTGCACCACTATCCATTCTTAATAATACACACTGTTATAGTATAATATATACTGCACCACTATCCATTCTTAATACACACTGTTATAGTATAATATATACTGCACCACTATCCATTCTTAATAATACACACTGTTATAGTATAATATATACTGCACCACTATCCATTCTTAATAATACACACTGTTGTAGTATAATATATACTGCACCACTATCCATTCTTAATAATACACACTGTTATAGTATAATATATACTGCACCACTATCCATTCTTAATAATACACACTGTTATAGTATAATATATACTGCACCACTATCCATTCTTAATAATACACACTGTTATAGTATAATATATACTGCACCACTATCCATTCTTAATACACACTGTTATAGTATAATATATACTGCACCACTATCCATTCTTAATAATACACACTGTTACAGTATAATATATACTGCACCACTATCCATTCTTAATAATACACACTGTTATAGTATAATATATACTGCACCACTATCCATTCTTAATAATACACACTGTTATAGTATAATATATACTGCACCACTATCCATTCTTAATAATACACACTGTTATAGTATAATATATACCGCACCACTATCCATTCTTAATAATACACACTGTTATAGTATAATATATACCGCACCACTATCCATTCTTAATAATACACACTGTTATAGTATAATATATACCGCACCACTATCCATTCTTAATAATACACACTGTTATAGTATAATATATACTGTACCACTATCCATTCTTAATACACACTGTTATAGTATAATATATACTGTACCACTATCCATTCTTAATAATACACACTGTTATAGTATAATATATACTGCACCACTATCCATTCTTAATAATACACACTGTTATAGTATAATATATACTGCACCACTATCCATTCTTAATAATACACACTGTTATAGTATAATATATACTGCACCACTATCCATTCTTAATACACACTGTTATAGTATAATATATACTGCACCACTATCCATTCTTAATAATACACACTGTTATAGTATAATATATACTGCACCACTATCCATTCTTAATAATACACACTGTTATAGTATAATATATACTGCACCACTATCCATTCTTAATAATACACACTGTTATAGTATAATATATACTGCACCACTATCCATTCTTAATAATACACACTGTTATAGTATAATATATACTGCACCACTATCCATTCTTAATAATACACACTGTTATAGTATAATATATACTGCACCGCTATCCATTCTTAATAATACACACTGTTATAGTATAATATATACTGTACCACTATCCATTCTTAATAATACACACTGTTATAGTATAATATATACTGCACCACTATCCATTCTTAATACACACTGTTATAGTATAATATATACTGCACCACTATCCATTCTTAATAATACACACTGTTATAGCATAATATATACTGCACCACTATCCATTCTTAATAATACACACTGTTATAGTATAATATATACTGCACCACTATCCATTCTTAATAATACACACTGTTATAGTATAATATATACTGCACCACTATCCATTCTTAATAATACACACTGTTATAGTATAATATATACTGCACCACTATCCATTCTTAATAATACACACTGTTATAGTATAATATATACTGCACCACTATCCATTCTTAATAATACACTGTTATAGTATAATATATACTGCACCACTATCCATTCTTAATAATACACACTGTTATAGTATAATATATACTGTACCACTATCCATTCTTAATAATACACACTGTTATAGTATAATATATACTGCACCGCTATCCATTCTTAATAATACACACTGTTATAGTATAATATATACTGCACCACTATCCATTCTTAATACACACTGTTATAGTATAATATATACTGCACCACTATCCATTCTTAATAATACACACTGTTATAGTATAATATATACTGTACCACTATCCATTCTTAATAATACACACTGTTATAGTATAATATATACTGCACCACTATCCATTCTTAATAATACACACTGTTATAGTATAATATATAGTGCACCACTATCCATTCTTAATACACACTGTTATAGTATAATATATACTGCACCACTATCCATTCTTAATAATACACACTGTTATAGTATAATATATACTGCACCACTATCCATTCTTAATAATACACACTGTTATAGTATAATATATACTGCACCACTATCCATTCTTAATACACACTGTTATAGTATAATATATACTGCACCGCTATCCATTCTTAATAATACACACTGTTATAGTATAATATATACTGCACCACTATCCATTCTTAATAATACACACTGTTATAGTATAATATATACTGCACCACTATCCATTCTTAATAATACACACTGTTATAGTATAATATATACTGTACCGCTATCCATTCTTAATAATACACAGTTATAGTATAATATATACTGTACCACTATCCATTCTTAATAATACACACTGTTATAGTATAATATATACTGCACCACTATCCATTCTTAATAATACACACTGTTATAGTATAATATATACTGCACCACTATCCATTCTTAATAATACACACTGTTATAGTATAATATATACTGCACCACTATCCATTCTTAATACACACTGCTATAGTATAATATATACTGCACCACTATCCATTCTTAATACACACTGTTATAGTATAATATATACTGCACCACTATCCATTCTTAATAATACACACTGTTATAGTATAATATATACTGCACCACTATCCATTCTTAATACACACTGTTATAGTATAATATATACTGCACCGCTATCCATTCTTAATAATACACACTGTTATAGTATAATATATACTGCACCACTATCCATTCTTAATAATACACACTGTTATAGTATAATATATACTGCACCACTATCCATTCTTAATAATACACACTGTTATAGTATAATATATACTGCACCACTATCCATTCTTAATAATACACACTGTTATAGTATAATATATACTGCATCACTATCCATTCTTAATAATACACACTGTTATAGTATAATATATACTGCACCACTATCCATTCTTAATAATACACACTGTTATAGGATAATATATACTGCACCACTATCCATTCTTAATAATACACACTGTTATAGTATAATATATACTGCACCACTATCCATTCTTAATACACACCGTTATAGTATAATATATACTGCACCACTATCCATTCTTAATAATACACACTGTTATAGTATAATATATACTGCACCACTATCCATTCTTAATACACACTGTTATAGTATAATATATACTGCACCGCTATCCATTCTTAATAATACACACTGTTATAGTATAATATATACTGCACCACTATCCATTCTTAATAATACACACTGTTATAGTATAATATATACTGCACCACTATCCATTCTTAATACACACTGTTATAGTATAATATATACTGCACCGCTATCCATTCTTAATAATACACACTGTTATAGTATAATATATACTGCACCACTATCCATTCTTAATACACACTGTTATAGTATAATATATACTGCACCACTATCCATTCTTAATAATACACACTGTTATAGTATAATATATACTGCACCACTATCCATTCTTAATAATACACACTGTTATAGTATAATATATACTGCACCACTATCCATTCTTAATACACACTGTTATAGTATAATATATACTGCACCACTATCCATTCTTAATAATACACACTGTTATAGTATAATATATACTGCACCACTATCCATTCTTAATAATACACACTGTTATAGTATAATATATACTGCACCACTATCCATTCTTAATAATACACACTGTTATAGTATAATATATACTGCACCACTATCCATTCTTAATAATACACACTGTTATAGTATAATATATACTGCACCACTATCCATTCTTAATACACACTGTTATAGTATAATATATACTGCACCACTATCCATTCTTAATAATACACACTGTTATAGTATAATATATACTGCACCACTATCCATTCTTAATAATACACACTGTTATAGTATAATATATACTGCACCACTATCCATTCTTAATAATACACACTGTTATAGTATAATATATACTGCAGCACTATCCATTCTTAATACACACTGTTATAGTATAATATATACTGCACCACTATCCATTCTTAATAATACACACTGTTATAGTATAATATATACTGCACCACTATCCATTCTTAATAATACACACTGTTATAGTATAATATATACTGCACCACTATCCATTCTTAATAATACACACTGTTATAGTATAATATATACTGCACCACTATCCATTCTTAATACACACTGTTATAGTATAATATATACTGCACCGCTATCCATTCTTAATAATACACACTGTTATAGTATAATATATACTGCACCACTATCCATTCTTAATACACACTGTTATAGTATAATATATACTGCACCACTATCCATTCTTAATAATACACACTGTTATAGTATAATATATACTGCACCACTATCCATTCTTAATAATACACACTGTTATAGTATAATATATACTGCAGCACTATCCATTCTTAATACACACTGTTATAGTATAATATATACTGCACCACTATCCATTCTTAATAATACACACTGTTATAGTATAATATATACTGCACCACTATCCATTCTTAATACACACTGTTATAGTATAATATATACTGCACCACTATCCATTCTTAATAATACACACTGTTATAGTATAATATATACTGCACCACTATCCATTCTTAATAATACACACTGTTATAGTATAATATATACTGCACCACTATCCATTCTTAATACACACTGTTATAGTATAATATATACTGCACCACTATCCATTCTTAATAATACACACTGTTATAGTATAATATATACTGCACCACTATCCATTCTTAATAATACACACTGTTATAGTATAATATATACTGCACCACTATCCATTCTTAATAATACACACTGTTATAGTATAATATATACTGCACCACTATCCATTCTTAATAATACACACTGTTATAGTATAATATATACTGCACCGCTATCCATTCTTAATAATACACACTGTTATAGTATAATATATACTGTACCACTATCCATTCTTAATAATACACACTGTTATAGTATAATATATACTGCACCACTATCCATTCTTAATACACACTGTTATAGTATAATATATACTGCACCACTATCCATTCTTAATAATACACACTGTTATAGCATAATATATACTGCACCACTATCCATTCTTAATAATACACACTGTTATAGTATAATATATACTGCAGCACTATCCATTCTTAATAATACACACTGTTATAGTATAATATATACTGTACCACTATCCATTCTTAATACACACTGTTATAGTATAATATATACTGCACCACTATCCATTCTTAATAATACACACTGTTATAGTATAATATATACTGCACCACTATCCATTCTTAATAATACACACTGTTATAGGATAATATATACTGCACCGCTATCCATTCTTAATACACACTGTTATAGTATAATATATACTGCACCACTATCCATTCTTAATAATACACTGTTATAGTATAATATATACTGCACCACTATCCATTCTTAATAATACACACTGTTATAGTATAATATATACTGTACCACTATCCATTCTTAATAATACACACTGTTATAGTATAATATATACTGCACCGCTATCCATTCTTAATAATACACACTGTTATAGTATAATATATACTGCACCACTATCCATTCTTAATAATACACACTGTTATAGTATAATATATACTGCACCGCTATCCATTCTTAATACACACTGTTATAGTATAATATATACTGCACCACTATCCATTCTTAATACACACTGTTATAGTATAATATATACTGCACCACTATCCATTCTTAATAATACACACTGTTATAGTATAATATATACTGCACCACTATCCATTCTTAATAATACACACTGTTATAGTATAATATATACTGCACCACTATCCATTCTTAATACACACTGTTATAGTATAATATATACTGCACCGCTATCCATTCTTAATAATACACACTGTTATAGTATAATATATACTGCACCACTATCCATTCTTAATAATACACACTGTTATAGTATAATATATACTGCACCACTATCCATTCTTAATAATACACACTGTTATAGTATAATATATACTGTACCGCTATCCATTCTTAATAATACACAGTTATAGTATAATATATACTGTACCACTATCCATTCTTAATAATACACACTGTTATAGTATAATATATACTGCACCACTATCCATTCTTAATAATACACACTGTTATAGTATAATATATACTGCACCACTATCCATTCTTAATACACACTGCTATAGTATAATATATACTGCACCACTATCCATTCTTAATACACACTGTTATAGTATAATATATACTGCACCACTATCCATTCTTAATAATACACACTGTTATAGTATAATATATACTGCACCACTATCCATTCTTAATAATACACACTGTTATAGTATAATATATACTGCACCACTATCCATTCTTAATAATACACACTGTTATAGTATAATATATACTGCACCACTATCCATTCTTAATAATACACACTGTTATAGTATAATATATACTGCACCACTATCCATTCTTAATAATACACACTGTTATAGTATAATATATACTGCACCACTATCCATTCTTAATAATACACACTGTTATAGTATAATATATACTGCACCACTATCCATTCTTAATAATACACACTGTTATAGTATAATATATACTGCACCACTATCCATTCTTAATAATACACACTGTTATAGTATAATATATACTGCACCACTATCCATTCTTAATAATACACACTGTTATAGTATAATATATACTGCACCACTATCCATTCTTAATACACACTGTTATAGTATAATATATACTGCACCACTATCCATTCTTAATAATACACACTGTTATAGTATAATATATACTGCACCACTATCCATTCTTAATACACACTGTTATAGTATAATATATACTGCACCGCTATCCATTCTTAATAATACACACTGTTATAGTATAATATATACTGCACCACTATCCATTCTTAATAATACACACTGTTATAGTATAATATATACTGCACCACTATCCATTCTTAATACACACTGTTATAGTATAATATATACTGCACCACTATCCATTCTTAATACACACTGTTATAGTATAATATATACTGCACCACTATCCATTCTTAATAATACACACTGTTATAGTATAATATATACTGCACCACTATCCATTCTTAATACACACTGTTATAGTATAATATATACTGCACCACTATCCATTCTTAATAATACACACTGTTATAGTATAATATATACTGCACCACTATCCATTCTTAATAATACACACTGTTATAGTATAATATATACTGCACCACTATCCATTCTTAATACACACTGTTATAGTATAATATATACTGCACCGCTATCCATTCTTAATAATACACACTGTTATAGTATAATATATACTGCACCACTATCCATTCTTAATAATACACACTGTTATAGTATAATATATACTGCACCACTATCCATTCTTAATAATACACACTGTTATAGTATAATATATACTGTACCGCTATCCATTCTTAATAATACACAGTTATAGTATAATATATACTGTACCACTATCCATTCTTAATAATACACACTGTTATAGTATAATATATACTGCACCACTATCCATTCTTAATAATACACACTGTTATAGTATAATATATACTGCACCACTATCCATTCTTAATACACACTGTTATAGTATAATATATACTGCACCACTATCCATTCTTAATACACACTGTTATAGTATAATATATACTGCACCACTATCCATTCTTAATAATACACACTGTTATAGTATAATATATACTGCACCACTATCCATTCTTAATAATACACACTGTTATAGTATAATATATACTGCACCACTATCCATTCTTAATAATACACACTGTTATAGTATAATATATACTGCAGCACTATCCATTCTTAATACACACTGTTATAGTATAATATATACTGCACCACTATCCATTCTTAATAATACACACTGTTATAGTATAATATATACTGCACCACTATCCATTCTTAATAATACACACTGTTATAGTATAATATATACTGCACCACTATCCATTCTTAATAATACACACTGTTATAGTATAATATATACTGCACCACTATCCATTCTTAATACACACTGTTATAGTATAATATATACTGCACCACTATCCATTCTTAATAATACACACTGTTATAGTATAATATATACTGCACCACTATCCATTCTTAATAATACACACTGTTATAGTATAATATATACTGCAGCACTATCCATTCTTAATACACACTGTTATAGTATAATATATACTGCACCACTATCCATTCTTAATAATACACACTGTTATAGTATAATATATACTGCACCACTATCCATTCTTAATACACACTGTTATAGTATAATATATACTGCACCACTATCCATTCTTAATAATACACACTGTTATAGTATAATATATACTGCACCACTATCCATTCTTAATAATACACACTGTTATAGTATAATATATACTGCACCACTATCCATTCTTAATAATACACACTGTTATAGTATAATATATACTGCACCACTATCCATTCTTAATAATACACACTGTTATAGTATAATATATACTGCACCGCTATCCATTCTTAATAATACACTGTTATAGTATAATGTATACTGCACCACTATCCATTCTTAATAATATATTAAGGCAGGGTGCTGATGCCGCCCCCTGTATTCACCCAGTTCTGTCTGTAAAGATCGCTGTAAATGTGTGTGTTTAACAATAAGGAAACAGGACTACAGCAAAATAATGAGCCGCGACTCTACCAAAGACAAACACAGCACTGGAGCTGAAGACAATGAAAGCATTTATCTAAAAACAGATGTGCAGTCAAACACGAAAACACGATGCGCTGCTGTGTGTTGATATGAGGTCCCAAATCATTATTCTAAAGCTCTGTAATATGGTCTGTGACTCTCAGTGGGACTCTAAACAAGACATCACTTTACCTGAAGGACACCGTGTAAGACTCTCTAATTACAGACTGGTTAAGACTTACCAATATAGTAGTTTCTTAGTTTCTAGAATACCTATTTAAATATGAATTAGACTAGGTTAGATGCACTACGTTCTTATAATCTATAAAATAACACAATGCCTCAATTAGACTCCTTATAACCAATATTAGGACAGAGCTGTGCTATTAACAGCGCTTATAATAATCAAACACTTTAAAACGTGTCTGAAGAGAGATTCGACCCAAGATCTTTCCAGTAGAAGGTGGTTTGAGGTGTTGGATTGACCGAGCAATACCACACAATAAAACCCATCTTACCTTGAAATATGAAAGGCTGTTTAATGTCTGCATGTGCAGCGTTTAATATACACCCTCGCACGGCTTTCAGCTCGCTCTCTGATATTTCCAATCTCAGCTTCAGACTTTCATTCTCTCTCTTCACTGCAGACATGTCCTCTTGTAATTCAGTGAATTTGCTGCTCACAGCTTCAGTAATCGCGCACACGACGCTGTCTGCAGCCGCTTTCACTGCGAGCTCGACGGTGGAGGCGAGCTCGTCTTGAAACAACGACACGGAGACACAGATGTCCATCTTCACTGGTTTAGTTTGAAACTGCTCTAGCGGAATCCTCTTTGCATTCAGAAACACAGCCTTCGGTTTGTATTTAGTAAGATATATCTGTTTTTATCGTAGCCTTCCCATTCAAATACATGCATCACACACAGACTTTGCACGCAGCAGCAGCCCTTTCTATTCCAGGTACTAAGTCTGAGCACATTCTGCGGAAAACGTGTCCAGATTCAGATCCAGGTCACGCATCCACGGGTTTAAAAGTCTGCAGAGCCGCGCAGCTTCTCAAGAGGTCCTGCGCAGGAGCAGCCGCGGCGCAAAACAAGAGACGAGCGCTGGCTGACAATGAAGTGTGTAGCAAGCAGATCCAATCCTCACTGCATGTGCTACTGCCACCTGGTCAGGGGGTGTGAATCGCTTTCGAGTCATGACATTATCTTATGAATGATTTGTAATACAAATTAAAATGATTTGACTCTTTTTCCACACAGTTATTATACTTTTCAAATATTCAGATATTTATTCTAAAGGTTTAAACATGTAAAAAAAATAAAATAATGCTAAACTGATTTATGAGTTTCTCTGACATATTATCTGGGCAGCAGTGTGGAGTAGTGGTTAGGGCTCTGAACTCTTGACCGGAGGGTCGTGGGTTCAATCCCAGGTGGGGGACACTGCTGCTGTACCCTTGAGCAAGGTACTTTACCTAGATTGCTCCAGTAAAAACCCAACTGTATAAATGGGTAATTGTATATAAAAATAATGTGATATCTTGTAACAATTTTAAGTTGCCCTGGATAAGGGTGTCTGCTAAGATATTAATATCTGAGTTCTTTATTCATTCAATACATTTAGTTTATTAACCTGCTCTGTCACTCCACTGGGTAGTTATTCATATAATAAAAAGCATTTCATTCAAAGAGCTTTAGTTTTCTAGCACCTCTCAGGTTTTTCTTGTGGAATGGGACGCTTTTTAATCACAATAAGACACCTCAGGACATCTTTTCAAAGCTTTTACGCCAGTCTTTAATTAACTCCTATTTATTTTAAAGAGGTAAACCACCTGTTCATTTTACAAAACTAGAACCACACAGCTGAGTAATACACTGTATTTCAAGCCCTCTTCAGCACTCTCAGTGTGTTTAGTTTTTCATGTTGTAACATTAACATGATGTCTTGTCCTTTTTTAAATCAATAGCAGTTAATTAAAGGCTGGAGGAAGCGCTTTGATAACGCGTCCCCTCGAGTCTCACAGAGCAGCGCACTCCTTGGCGTGTCTCATTGCTGGTGACTCTTCTGCTGCTGTGGACGCGGCTCTGTTGCCTGGTTTAGTTCGCAGCGCAGTCTGAGGAAGAGTCTAAATCTGTGCCGCTGGACAGCAGGGAGGAATACTGTCCTGGATAAAGAATAGGACACAAGAATACAGTTTAAGAGAAACGAAATAAAAGCATGGGGTAGAAATAGCAGAGGTTACTGCCTGGAAGTTTACTCGTAAAGAATGACCTTTCTGCGACCCTGTGCTGTATTTACCAAAAACAAGTTCACACGCCCTGAACCTCCAAGACTAGCGAAGAGAAAGCTATGAAACTGCGAGCATGCCTGCGCCATTGCGGATCTGTTTGTGACAACGGCGCTCAACTTGAATTAACCTGATACACTTCTAAAAAACATTATCAGGGGTATCGCGTTAGTGTTTGAACATCTTGTTCTGAAGAAAAGGACGGGAAATAACAATATCGGTACAAAACACAGAGTAAATATCTGCAAAAAACTCTCTGCATCGGCGCTGCTGCCTCCAGACACAGCGTCCCGGGTGATAAAAGGCTGTACCAACTCCGGCATGGTGGAGGGGGTTACCTGAATTAAAATTGTATTCACTGGAAAAACTAGAGCTACAAACAGCTCGGCTCGTTTACGGTGTTACAATTGAAAGTGTGGTTTATTTTTAATTAAAAGGTCTCCGATATGACAATTATATTTGCGGTCCAATTAGATGAATTGTCAGACCGCGCTGATCGGTTTGTATTTTGTGATTGGTATATTCCTCGTTCTGTGGGAGACAGACCCGTTCAGACACTGAGGGAGAGCAGAGAGGAGGTGAGAGAGTCTGCATGGAGCTCTACAATGTGTTTATAAACTACAGAGCGCTGTTATATTGTATTATTTTGAAAGGTCCGGGTTGTAGTGTGGTAGGAGCGCGTTGTTTTATCCGTTCAGACACTGAGGGAGAGCAGAGAGGAGGTGAGAGAGTCTGCATGGAGCTCTACAATGTGTTTATAAACTACAGAGCGCTGTTATATTGTATTATTTTGAAAGGTCCGGGTTGTAGTGTGGTAGGAGCGCGTTGTTTTATCCGTTCAGACACTGAGGGAGAGCAGAGAGGAGGTGAGAGAGTCTGCATGGAGCTCTACAATGTGTTTATAAACTACAGAGCGCTGTTATATTGTATTATTTTGAAAGGTCCGGGTTGTAGTGTGGTAGGAGCGCGTTGTTTTATCCGTTCAGACACTGAGGGAGAGCAGAGAGGAGGTGAGAGAGTCTGCATGGAGCTCTACAATGTGTTTATAAACTACAGAGCGCTGTTATATTGTATTATTTTGAAAGGTCCGGGTTGTAGTGTGGAAGGAGCGCGTTGTTTTATCCGTTCAGACACTGAGGGAGAGCAGAGAGGAGGTGAGAGAGTCTGCATGGAGCTCTACAATGTGTTTATAAACTACAGAGCGCTGTTATATTGTATTATTTTGAAAGGTCCGGGTTGTAGTGTGGTAGGAGCGCGTTGTTTTACCCGTTCAGACACTGAGGGAGAGCAGAGAGGAGGTGAGAGAGTCTGCATGGAGCTCTACAATGTGTTTATAAACTACAGAGCGCTGTTATATTGTATTATTTTGAAAGGTCCGGGTTGTAGTGTGGTAGGAGCGCGTTGTTTTATCCGTTCAGACACTGAGGGAGAGCAGAGAGGAGGTGAGAGAGTCTGCATGGAGCTCTACAATGTGTTTATAAACTACAGAGCGCTGTTATATTGTATTATTTTGAAAGGTCCGGGTTGTAGTGTGGTAGGAGCGCGTTGTTTTATCCGTTCAGACACTGAGGGAGAGCAGAGAGGAGGTGAGAGAGTCTGCATGGAGCTCTACAATGTGTTTATAAACTACAGAGCGCTGTTATATTGTATTATTTTGAAAGGTCCGGGTTGTAGTGTGGTAGGAGCGCGTTGTTTTATCCGTTCAGACACTGAGGGAGAGCAGAGAGGAGGTGAGAGAGTCTGCATGGAGCTCTACAATGTGTTTATAAACTACAGAGCGCTGTTATATTGTATTATTTTGAAAGGTCCGGGTTGTAGTGTGGTAGGAGCGCGTTGTTTTATCCGTTCAGACACTGAGGGAGAGCAGAGAGGAGGTGAGAGAGTCTGCATGGAGCTCTACAATGTGTTTATAAACTACAGAGCGCTGTTATATTGTATTATTTTGAAAGGTCCGGGTTGTAGTGTGGTAGGAGCGCGTTGTTTTATCCGTTCAGACACTGAGGGAGAGCAGAGAGGAGGTGAGAGAGTCTGCATGGAGCTCTACAATGTGTTTATAAACTACAGAGCGCTGTTATATTGTATTATTTTGAAAGGTCCGGGTTGTGGTGTGGTAGGAGCGCGTTGTTTTATCCGTTCAGACACTGAGGGAGAGCAGAGAGGAGGTGAGAGAGTCTGCATGGAGCTCTACAATGTGTTTATAAACTACAGAGCGCTGTTATATTGTATTATTTTGAAAGGTCCGGGTTGTGGTGTGGTAGGAGCGCGTTGTTTTTGTGTGTGTGTGTGTGTTGTATTTGTGAAGCGGCGTGTCTGTGTCAGCGCGTTTGTTTTTATTCTCATCCTCTCATTCACAGTCTGTGTGTTTCAGGGCTGACAGCTTCGCGGGTTTCCAGACAGATTCTCAGTGTTCTGAAAGCGTCTCGCGGGTCAATACGGGTTTCGTTCTGTTACCCGGAGCGCGCGCCGGCTGCTCGTGGCTGCTGTCTTTCTGACGTCACACGCAGCTTGTAGAGAAGCGCGTCTCCAAACCTCGCAGCGCAGCTCAGTGACGCGCTTGAAAACGCGACACAACATTCCCTAATAACACTTGCCATGCATTATGACTTCAAAGCCATCAGTGTAAGGCGATGACCTTATTATTTATTGATTTTATTTTACTTTATTATTTCTTTGATCACCAATTGCCACAGCAACACACTGTTTATGTATGTAGTACTTATTTTAAGGTAATAAATAAACACAATTCTCTAGGGATTTATTTATTTTTAATTCTTATTACTCTCTTACATCTCATTACATTATGTATGTGTGTGGAGATTAGATAAAGGGCTATTTGGAAGAGAAAATAGGAGGCACTTTTTTACACAGAGAATTGTGAGAGTCTGGAGCCAACTCCCCAGTAACTTTGTTGAAGCGACACCTTGGGATCCTTCAAGAAACAGATTCTAATAATAATAATACTAACAATCTTTAGTGTTATATAGCGCCTTTCACAGTTGACCACCATCACAAAGCAGTGTGTGAGCTGTGCATCAGCTGCAGAGTCACTTACAACAACGTCTCACCTGAAAGACGGAGCACAAGGAGGTGAAGTGACTTGCTCAGGGTCACACAATGAGTCAGTGGCTGAGCTGGGATTTCAACCGGGGACCTCCTGGTTACAAGCCTGTTTATTTAACCACTGGACCACACAGCCTCCTAAAAGGAACAATAAGCTTCTAACAACCAGGTTTGAGGACAAAATGACTCTGCTGATCAGTCTTTAAGAGAATGTATTATAAAACACCAAACATACTTATTTAATGAAAAGAGAACTCTAGTAACTTTCATCCATCATTCTTGAGATTAGAGAGATAGAATCCTATAGCACTATATTTAAATAAATGCATTTCTTTTTCAGCTGCTACTAAGCAGAATCCTGTGTGCTGCCATGGACAGTGTGGAGATGGAATCTGTCCAGATTAAAGAGGAGTTCTCTGAACCTGAACTTGTCCCCTTTAGAGCGGAGATCGCTGGGCTGGCTTCCCTCCCCATTAAACAGGAGCTCTGTGAGATGCAATGTGACAGCAGTCAGCCACAGGTCTCTGAGGTTAAAGCTGAGCGCAATGAATTGGAGATCCCCCAGACAGAAGAACCCCTTCCTGTGAAACAAGAAGAGGTGCTGGAAATTAACCATATTAAACAGGAGCCCCCTGAAGTAGAGTTTGACCACATGGAACCAGGGAAGGAAGACTCCGAGGACTTCAAACCAAACATCCCTGAGCTGGAGAGAATCTGTGTGAGAGAGCAAGTCGCTGGAGAGGAAGGCTCTCCCAACAGCATGCAAGGAGGTGGACAGGAAGACGGGCAGTCACATTCAGAATGCAGTCTAGCAGGTGAGTGACTCCCAGTAGCTGTGACATTGTCATTCTAGATTGCGTGATAGTGTGGCAGAGGGGGAGGGAGGGAGCATGTGGGTTACATTACTAGCTATTTGTTTTTCCTGTACCACTCACACCAGTTCAGGATAGGACTCACTACTGGTGATCTTAAGATACAGATATAAGCCCCTTTCACACGGGCACTCCTACCCGATTATACCAAGGGGAGAAGAACTAAAGTACTGTATATAACATTAGAAATGTTCAGTGTCAAAATAGAGGGATATTATTGTACATGTGTAGCTTTATTAGGGGTGCTTGATTCCATTACATTATTTTAGACTTTTAGACTTCTACAAATAGTTAGTTTAAACGTTCAAGTAAAAACATTGAGAGTGATATATCTTTTTAAATAAATAGCTTTCTATAAATGATCGCATAGCCTATATGTCTGTAAAAAGGTCTTCTGATTGTTCAGTGTTTTACCTCAGCTTTTCAGCTCTCCTTAAAAAATGCAATTGATCCTGTTAAGTCGAGGTGCAGTCGGCACCCTCATTTCGTATTCGATTATCGTATAGACATTTATCAATGATTATCCATGCATTGAGGTTTTATTTTTCAAAATAAACAAATATATATATATATTTTTTAACAGACGCTCTAATAACTAAAACAGTGTGTGTATAATAGTTAAACAAAAAGGCACGACTTGCATTCAAATGAGAACATTTCAATTATATAAAAAACAAAAAATACAAAGGACTTACATTTAACAACTGAAAAGAATATGCGTGCGTCTGCATCAGATTAACATTGTAATAATAATTTAAAATACTGTATTTAACAGAAGTAATTTCTGAACTATGGTTGTTCAGTACTGTTCACATTTTATGTCCAAAAGCAAAGCGTTTGAATTAATCTCACAAACCGTGACTAATGTAACAATTGTACTAAATTCAGCTTATTTTTCTATAGTATTGCCATATAATCCAAACACAACATGCTTTGAAACAAAAGGTAATTGGTAGATTTTATAGATAAAAAAAGTGTTGCCTTAATTTTTAAATGAAGAAGCCGTGCATCCAATAGGCCCGCTTGTGATTAATCTTCTCCAAGACGAATGTAAAGGCTTGAAGTGTGTATCCTAGCAACGCACTGATCTGCCGTACCAGCACACACTCACACTAAATTCAGAATCTTTAACAAAAAAGCCACATTTGTATTTGAACTGGTTTCTCCTTAATATGTTTGAAATCATGTTTAAATATACTTTCAATGAAGTGTACCTTTGTTTCCTTCACTAGTTTTATTCTGCTGGTATCATTTAAAACACTGAGGGAGACCTCAATTCCAAACTCGTGCTGTGGAGCGTCACACAGGGTTTTTAATATTGTTAAGTGAAAGAAACACATTTTTTATTTTGATGCAGGATATCTGGTACTACACAAGGTTACAATCCGGGTTTACAAGCCTTGCTTTCAGATAGTGAAATGGGCAGCAGTGTGGAGTAGTGGTTAGGGCTCTTGACCGGAGAGTCGTGGGTTCAATCCCTGGTGGGGGACACTGTAAAAACCCAACTGTATAAATGGGTAATTGTATGTAAAACATAATGTAATATCTTGTAACAATTGTAAGTCACACTGGATAAGGGCGTCTGCTAAGAAATAAATAATAATAATAGTGTTGCACTTCCTTGATCACCTGGGGGGTTAAATTGTCCCCTCACCTTGAACGGTTTCTTTCACAGTATCTTAAACTGTATTCCTGTAATCTCATAGTGCTGTATACATCTGTGAAAGTGAACCGAAGCAAATAATATATAAGTTATATATAATAATTAAAAAAATAAAAAGCACTGTTCTCCTTGAACTAAGCTAACACATTGTAACACATTTTCAGATTTGGAGTGGCTGGTAACAGCGCTCATCTGAAGAGCAGAAAGGACGCATTCACTGCAGCTCACCCAGCAGAGAAAAGAGATAACGACTCCCTAAACAGAACAAAGAGAGGCTAACACCGGACAGCGGACACCCGGGGAGGGGCTGACGTGTTGGGGGCGTGTTCTTGTACCTGGAACTGCGAGAGAGGGGGTTAAATCTGCAGTGAGGACTAGTCTAGTCACACAGATTACCTGTCGCTGTTAGTTTGAGCTGCCTGTTTACCCTGGAGAGAAGAACCGAGACGGTCAGAGCGAGTGACTAGAGCCGTGCTGCAGATCCCACTGACAATACCTGAAGTAAGCGTCTCTCTCTATTATTATACTTCACAGTAAATATGAAATAGATTTCGCTAGATCTTCATGGCATGTAACGTTTGTCAATTAGCTGTTCTAATTCTGATTCGGGCTCACTTAACGGAATAATTCTACCGATTTCAAAGTTAGCAGTGCTCCAGTAAGCTTTTTATATCTGGAGCCTGCACTTTTGCACTTATGGTCACTTTTAAATAACTGCGTACAAACGTATGTCTTTTGTAATTGCAGACTTTTAGGCGTCATGCTAATAAAAACATTGAGCGTATTCATAAACTGTTTTGCGCACGTGCATCAATACTCATTTAAAGCATGGCTGCGTGAAATATCCGCTAGTTTTAGTTTTTAAGAAGTTCTCCCAATCCAGCCGCAGAGACAAACAGTATCGATTCTGAACCGGTAACAGAATCGAATCGGGCTTTTACCTTTTTAATTGTTTGCAGCGTTCCATTTTATTTTCATGTATTTATTTCTTAGCAGACGCCCTTATCCCCACGACCCTCCGGTCAAGAGTCCAGAGCCCTGACCGCTACTCCCCACTGCTGCCCATCCGCCATGAATGACACATCATTACTCTGGAGGAGTTGCGTTTTGAGGACCTTGCGTTTGTGCAGCAGTGGTGCGACCATTTCATCACATTGTCGTTCGCATGCGTGGCGTTCACTCCATTTCATCACATTGTCGTTCGCATGCGTGGCGTTCACTCCATTTCAGCACATTGTCGTTTGCATGCGTGGCGTTCACTCCATTTCATCACATTGTCGTTTGCATGCGTGGCGTTCACTCCATTTCATCACATTGTCGTTTGCATGCGTGGCGTTCACTCCATTTCATCACATTGTCGTTTGCATGCGTGGCGTTCACTCCATTTCATCGCATTGTCGTTTGCATGCGTGGCGTTCACTCCATTTCATCGCATTGTCGTTTGCATGCGTGGCGTTCACTCCATTTCATCACATTGTCGTTTGCATGCGTGGCGTTCACTCCATTTCATCACATTGTCGTTTGCATGCGTGGCGTTCACTCCATTTCATCACATTGTCGTTCGCATACGTGGCGTTCACTCCATTTCATCACATTGTCGTTCGCATGCGTGGCGTTCACTCCATTTCATCACATTGTCGTTCGCATACGTGGCGTTCACTCCATTTCATCACATTGTCGTTCGCATGCGTGGCGTTCACTCCATTTCATCACATTGTCGTTTGCATGCGTGGCGTTCACTCCATTTCATCACATTGTCGTTTGCATGCGTGGCGTTCACTCCATTTCAGCACATTGTCGTTCGCATGCGTGGCGTTCACTCCATTTCATCACATTGTCGTTTGCATGCGTGGCGTTCACTCCATTTCAGCACATTGTCGTTCGCATGCGTGGCGTTCACTCCATTTCAGCACATTGTCGTTTGCATGCGTGGCGTTCACTCCATTTCATCACATTGTCGTTCGCATGCGTGGCGTTCACTCCATTTCATCACATTGTCGTTCGCATACGTGGCGTTCACTCCATTTCAGCACATTGTCGTTTGCATGCGTGGCGTTCACTCCATTTCATCGCATTGTCGTTCGCATACGTGGCGTTCACTCCATTTCAGCACATTGTCGTTCGCATGCGTGGCGTTCACTCCATTTCATCACATTGTCGTTCGCATACGTGGCGTTCACTCCATTTCAGCACATTGTCGTTTGCATGCGTGGCGTTCACTCCATTTCATCGCATTGTCGTTCGCATACGTGGCGTTCACTCCATTTCAGCACATTGTCGTTCGCATGCGTGGCGTTCACTCCATTTCATCGCATTGTCGTTCGCATACGTGGCGTTCACTCCATTTCATCACATTGTCGTTCGCATACGTGGCGTTCACTCCATTTCATCACATTGTCGTTCGCATGCGTGGCGTTCACTCCATTTCATCACATTGTCGTTTGCATGCGTGGCGTTCACTCCATTTCATCACATTGTCGTTCGCATGCGTGGCGTTCACTCCATTTCATCACATTGTCGTTCGCATACGTGGCGTTCACTCCATTTCAGCACATTGTCGTTTGCATGCGTGGCGTTCACTCCATTTCAGCACATTGTCGTTTGCATGCGTGGCGTTCACTCCATTTCATCACATTGTCGTTTGCATGCGTGGCGTTCACTCCATTTCATCACATTGTCGTTTGCATGCGTGGCGTTCACTCCATTTCATCACATTGTCGTTTGCATGCGTGGCGTTCACTCCATTTCATCACATTGTCGTTTGCATGCGTGGCGTTCACTCCATTTCATCGCATTGTCGTTTGCATGCGTGGCGTTCACTCCATTTCATCGCATTGTCGTTTGCATGCGTGGCGTTCACTCCATTTCATCACATTGTCGTTTGCATGCGTGGCGTTCACTCCATTTCATCACATTGTCGTTTGCATGCGTGGCGTTCACTCCATTTCATCACATTGTCGTTCGCATACGTGGCGTTCACTCCATTTCATCACATTGTCGTTCGCATGCGTGGCGTTCACTCCATTTCATCACATTGTCGTTCGCATACGTGGCGTTCACTCCATTTCATCACATTGTCGTTCGCATGCGTGGCGTTCACTCCATTTCATCACATTGTCGTTTGCATGCGTGGCGTTCACTCCATTTCATCACATTGTCGTTTGCATGCGTGGCGTTCACTCCATTTCAGCACATTGTCGTTCGCATGCGTGGCGTTCACTCCATTTCATCACATTGTCGTTTGCATGCGTGGCGTTCACTCCATTTCAGCACATTGTCGTTCGCATGCGTGGCGTTCACTCCATTTCAGCACATTGTCGTTTGCATGCGTGGCGTTCACTCCATTTCATCACATTGTCGTTCGCATGCGTGGCGTTCACTCCATTTCATCACATTGTCGTTCGCATACGTGGCGTTCACTCCATTTCAGCACATTGTCGTTTGCATGCGTGGCGTTCACTCCATTTCATCGCATTGTCGTTCGCATACGTGGCGTTCACTCCATTTCAGCACATTGTCGTTCGCATGCGTGGCGTTCACTCCATTTCATCACATTGTCGTTCGCATACGTGGCGTTCACTCCATTTCAGCACATTGTCGTTTGCATGCGTGGCGTTCACTCCATTTCATCGCATTGTCGTTCGCATACGTGGCGTTCACTCCATTTCAGCGCATTGTCGTTCGCATGCGTGGCGTTCACTCCATTTCATCGCATTGTCGTTCGCATGCGTGGCGTTCACTCCATTTCATCGCATTGTCGTTCGCATACGTGGCGTTCACTCCATTTCATCACATTGTCGTTCGCATGCGTGGCGTTCACTCCATTTCATCACATTGTCGTTTGCATGCGTGGCGTTCACTCCATTTCATCACATTGTCGTTCGCATGCGTGGCGTTCACTCCATTTCATCACATTGTCGTTCGCATACGTGGCGTTCACTCCATTTCAGCACATTGTCGTTTGCATGCGTGGCGTTCACTCCATTTCAGCACATTGTCGTTTGCATGCGTGGCGTTCACTCCGTTCAGTTTGTGTAACTCCAGCACTGGCGACTCTTTGAAAGGAAGCTCTTCTTCAATACAATAAGCGCGCGGTGTTCATTCTTATGCACAGCCCCTCTTCCTGTGCTTTGCTGTGGGTTGATTCAGTTTGATGGACACACACGGAGATGCTCTGCTCTGTAGGTTGCGTTTGCTTTCCTGAAATATGCTGCTGATCCTTTGCATGTCCTGCACGCTTGTTCTGTTTAATTAGTGTTTTATTTCTTAAGCGGCTACAATAGGGCAGTGAAGCGAGCTGATTCTCGACCGAACCATTTAGTATACGAGAGGGGGGAGTGTTACACACAGAGTTAATAATGACGGTGTTTTAATCATGTGTGTATGAAACTGGTTATGAAAATATCTATTAATATAAAAAGCTGTACGTCTAGTGTCTTGCATATACTAGTGCTTTACAATAATACCTGGTTGTCTGAATTTGTAATGAATTGGTGCTCTTATCTCTTTCAAATACGGGAACTCCTGTAGAGTTTAACTGCGGTTCAGTTGAGTGGATGGGCAGGGCCGCGCAACGATGTTTGCCGCCCTAGCAAACGAAATGATTTATTTCTGTTCTAAAATGGAACGTTTGCCTCTAAAAAAAATCTTTTTGAACCTACAACCTTCAGCTTACAAGCGTGTTGTGTTAACTGTCAGCGCTACACGATTAGTTGAGACAAACAGGATTTTGAAAGATTGAAGTCAGCCAGCTGAAAATTCTCCAGACTGTGTAATATTTCAAGTCGTCGTTCATCTTCATCATCCTCATTCTGAGATTTTGAGCTGGAGCTCTGAAAATTGTTGGTTTCCTGTGAGTGTAACACTCATTGTGGTCCCTATTGGCACAAGGAAGTACGGTTTCCTCTGTCTATGCTGGTTGATGAGAGTAACGCTATTTGTGGTCCCCGCTGGACAAAAAAGAAACCTAATTTCTAAGAATTAGCTATGCTGAAGGATAGCCTATATACTTGGTAAAAGTGAAACATAAATAAATATTAATATAAATATTGAAAAATGAACACATAGACATGTGTGTAATTTGTGTTTACATTACTATCATATAAACAATGACATTTAGTACTGTATGAAATTAAATATTCAACAGTTCCTGTTCAATTGTATATTAGTGAAGATTTTTGTACATAAAGGTTGTCATGCTTTTTATATACTTTTACTTATAAATATATTGTAACGACCCGGACAATTGCTTTGTTGCAGGACTTGTTGTTCAGTTTGTATTGGAAGGGGAACGGGACGGGTCACGGTGTTAGTGAATGGGGAGAATGTGTGCGGGACTTGTTGTTCAGTTTGTATTGGAAGGGGAACGGGACGGGTCACGGTGTTAGTGAATGGGGAGAATGTGTGCGGGACTTGTTGTTCAGTTTGTATTGGAAGGGGAACGGGACGGGTCACGGTGTTAGTGAATGGGGAGAATGTGTGCGGGACTTGTTGTTCAGTTTGTATTGGAAGGGGAACGGGACGGGTCACGGTGTTAGTGAATGGGGAGAATGTGTGCAGGACTTGTTGTTCAGTTTGGATTGGAAGGGGAACGGGACGGGTCACGGCGTTAGTGAATGGGGAGAATGTGTGCGGGACTTGTTGTTCAGTTTGTATTGGAAGGGGAACGGGGCGGGTCACGGTGTTAGTGAATGGGGAGAATGTGTGCGGGACTTGTTGTTCAGTTTGTATTGGAAGGGGAACGGGACGGGTCACGGTGTTAGTGAATGGGGAGAATGTGTGCAGGACTTGTTGTTCAGTTTGTATTGGAAGGGGAACGGGACGGGTCACGGTGTTAGTGAATGGGGAGAATGTGTGCTGGACTTGTTGTTCAGTTTGTATTGGAAGGGGAACGGGACGGGTCACGGTGTTAGTGAATGGGGAGAATGTGTGCAGGACTTGTTGTTCAGTTTGTATTGGAAGGGGGACGGGGCGGGTCACGGTGTTAGTGAATGGGGAGAATGTGTGCAGGACTTGTTGTTCAGTTTGTATTGGAAGGGGGACGGGTCACGGTGTTAGTGAATGGGGAGAATGTGTGCAGGACTTGTTGTTCAGTTTGTATTGGAAGGGGAACGGGGCGGGTCACGGTGTTAGTGAATGGGGAGAATGTGTGCAGGACTTGTTGTTCAGTTTGTATTGGAAGGGGAACGGGACGGGTCACGGTGTTAGTGAATGGGGAGAATGGTGTTGTTTACGGGGGTTGCAGAGCATTTGAGAATTCAACACCATCTCCCTGAGTTGGGGCTGCCACCGGTCCAGGTTTGACCCGGACAGTCCAGGAATTAGCATCTGTGTCCGCGTGACAGGAATTAACAAGCCTGGATTCCCTGATGTCAGGTTTTTAAGTGAAACGCATCAGAAACACCAACCTTCCTATAATATTTTCTTTGACATACATTAGTTGCTTAAACGATTTCCACTGTTGTATTTAGAAAAATGCACTGTTTAGTCCTGATCTGTACATTCTACTGGGGACTGCGAACATATCCACGTGATGTAAACAATCCAAGTGAGAGGTTGCAGTCACGTGACCCCAGCAGGCTACATGCTGTCGGTATTTTGCAACCACAGAGTGTTCTTCTACCTTCAGTCACAGGAATTAGAAAGATATCATTTATGATGTGCCAGGTACTTGGAATCTGTGACCTCTACTGTGCATCACCGGTGAGCGAGCACACTGACGTGATTTGAACGAGATTCCTTTATCCTTTTAAGAAAACGTACATACTGGTACATGTTTAAGAAAAAACACATTTTCAATAGTTTGTTACAAAATACAATATGAATTATGTACAGTTTCAATGTTTGTATATAAACGTTTAACATCTTTCATTTAAATATACTCACAATTAAAACCATGTATAAGATTAGTATAACTTTGTACGGGGATTAAAACAAACTTTTGTTCTACGAAGCGTCAGTAACTAGAATCTGTAAATTTCCTGTAAAATCAGCTTCAGCGAGTGACAGCTACATGGCTAAGCTATGGAGACTTCTGTTCAGTTTAAGTTGCCTAAAATTACAGGTAGATGGATGCTGTTTGCAATTGTTGTACTTTTAAATATGTTATAAATGATGATGCTTCATATTAGTTCAGTAAACAATGAATGTAGCATTCTGTTAATGGTAAAGGCATATTTTATGTAAGGACTGGGAATCACCAACCTGCTTAATTGTGTTAAACTGCAGTATGTAATTCAATATGTTAACGTAACATTATATTCGACTATGATGCAACATTGGTTAATTCTGTACGTTGCTGGGCACAGGTATAATTGCAGTAATTTATCTTAAATGGCACTTATATGCAGGGGTCGGCACAGTCATATTACACAACAGACACCTTACAAAATACTGACCTCACTAGGACAAGATCATATATTTTGTCTGTTAGTATTACGTATACTTCATTATATCCCAATATCAAATAAACATACCTCATAATGCTGTGATCACATTACTGCAAGGGTGCTGGAACTAGAGGAGCTCTCAGCACCCCTGCTTTAAACATGGTTCCAGTGCCACTGCATTACTGCAAGGACACTGGAACTAGAGGAGCTCTCAGCACCCCTGCTTTAAACATGGTTCCAGTGCCACTGCATTACTGCAAGGACACTGGAACTAGAGGAGCTCTCAGCACCCCTGCTTTAAACATGGTTCCAGTACCACTGCATTACTGCAAGGACACTGGAACTAGAAGAGCTCTCAGCACCCCTGCTTTAAACATGGTTCCAGTGCCACTGCATTACTGCAAGGGCACTGGAACTAGAGGAGCTCTCAGCAGCCCTGCTTTAAACATGGTTCCAGTGCCACTGCATTACTGCAAGGGCACTGGAACTAGAGGAGCTCTCAGCAGCCCTGCTTTAAACATGGTTCCAGTGCCACTGCATTACTGCAAGGGCACTGGAACTAGAGGAGCTTTCAGCAGCCCTGCTTTAAACATGGTTCCAGTGCCACTGCATTACTGCAAGGGCACTGGAACTAGAGGAGCTCTCAGCACCCCTGCTTTAAACATGGTTCCAGTGCCACTGCATTACTGCAAGGACACTGGAACTAGAGGAGCTCTCAGCACCCCTGCTTTAAACATGGTTTCAGTGCCACTGCATTACTGCAAGGGCACTGGAACTAGAGGAGCTCTCAGCACCCCTGCTTTAAACATGGTTTCAGTGCCACTGCATTACTGCAAGGACACTGGAACTAGAGGAGCTCTCAGCAGCCCTGCTTTAAACATGGTTCCAGTGCCTCCTGTTTTCTATCGCTTTTCTTACAATCATATCTTCTGCTGCAGACGTGTTTTCATATTTTGTACACCATTTCTTGGCAATGCTCTGGCCACTGCAGATTAATTCCACCCTTGATTGTTCAAAAACAAAATATTCATTTTCCCAATCAGTATTGAAATATCTTTTAGGTTTCGTTGCAGCTATCTCCGGAGGCTATCTGAAACCGGACTGTCATTCTTTCTGATTTATTATTATTATTATTATTATTATTATTATTATTATTATTACTTAAAATTGCATATGAGGGAAACCGTACAGCTTCAAAAAATCTGAAAAGTTGCACAATGGTAATTCTTTTTAATTTGGAGGAGATATACTGTATATATTATTCCTTCTTGGTCCATTTTCAGTCCAGCAATACATTATACAAGAAATAGATGGAGATGCACGTTTTAGTTTTTGTTGTTCAGATCAAGAAAATTTGAGTGATAACCTGTTTTTTCAGCTCGTGGTGTCGGAACGTAGAGCTGTTTGTTCACTAGAATCCATTTTAATGGAAACCTGTTTTTGTATGATAAGGGGAGACCAGATTTCGCGTGACCCTACACTACACTGGGCAGCAGTGTGGAGTAGTGGTTAGGGCTCTGGACTCTTGACCGGAGGGTCATGAGTTCAATCCCAGGTGGGGGACACTGCTGCTGTACCCTTGAGCAAGGTACTTTACCTAGATTGCTCCAGTAAAAACCCAACTGTATAAATGGGGAATTGTATGTAAAAATAATGTGTAACAATTGTAAGTCGCTCTGGATAAGGGCGTCTGCTAAGGAGTAAATAATACACCAGTGTTGGCAATGTTTGTGTAAGTCTTTAAAAGAATATACACAGTTTGATAAAGTTTGTGGAACATTGTATCACAGATCATGTTTTGTAACAAGTCTACATTTAGGCCCAAGGACAAAAGGACTCCTTGCTGATAGGTTGTTTTAGGAGAATGCATTCTAAAATACTCAACATAATTAATGAAAAGAGAAATATTGTAACTTTTGCCAACTTTCATCCATCATTCTTGAGATTAGACAGATCAAGTCCTTTGTTGTTATTAAACTTATTGCAATTAATTCTGTGTAATTCTGTGTCTATAGTAAAGCCAGCCCTGCTGTTAAGGACAGATTCTGTCGGTCCCTTCAATGGCCTTAGTAATACTGTAAATAAATAAATGTTTTCTTTTTTCAGCAACTTAAAAACAGAATCCTGTGTGCTGTCATGGACAGTGTGGAGATGGAATCTGTCCAGATTAAAGAGGAGTTCCCTGAACTTGAACCTCTCCCCTTTAGAGTGGAGTTCTTTGGGCTGGCTTCCCTCCCCATGAAACAGGAGCTCTGTGAGATGCAATGTGACAGCAGCCAGCCAGAGGTCTCTGAGATTAAAGCTGAGCACAATGAATTGGAGATCCCGCAGACAGAAGAACCCCTTCCTGTGAAACAAGAAGAGGTGCTGGAAATGGTCCGTATTAAACGGGAGCCCCCTGAAGTAGAGTTTGACCATGTGGAACCAGGGAAGGAAGAACCAGAGGACTTCAAACCAAACATCCCTGAGCTGGAGCCTGTGGGCCTGCGGGAGTGTAGCGTGGTGCTGGAGAGAATCTGCGTGAGAGAGCAAGGCGATGGAGAGGAAGGCTCTCTCAACAGCATGCAAGGAGGTGGACAGGGAGATGGGCAGTCACATTCAGAATGCAGTCTAGCAGGTGAGTGACTCCCAGTAGCTGTGACATTGTCATTCTAGATTGCGTGATAGTGTGGCAGAGAGGGAGGGAGGGAGCATGTGGGTTACATTACTAGCTATTTGTTTTTCCTGTACCACTCACACCAGTTCAGGATAGGACTCACTACTGGTGATCTTAAGATACAGATATAAGCCTCTTTCACACGGGCACTCCTACTCCATTATACCAAGGGGGAGAAGAGCTAAAGTACTGTATATAACATTAGAAATGTTCAGTGTCTAAATAGACGGATATTATTGTACATGTGTGATGTCATTATGGGTGCTAGATTCCATTACATTTATCAAGTTTAAACTTTTGAAAATATATAGTTTCAATGTTAAAATACAAACATTGAGTGCTATTACTTATTTTTTACATAAATAGCTTTCTCTAAATTACTGCACATATGTTATAAATAGGGCTTCTGGTTGTCTGTGTTGTACCTCTGCTTTTCTACTCTCTTTAAAGAATGCAGTTGATCCTGTTCATCCATTCGTGTATCTCGATCACACTGAGAAACACGTTCATGTGAAACAACTAAATGGGGTTTTCATTTAAATGCAGAAGTGACTCCTCTTAATGTAAATACAGACATGCACAGCGACTGTAATAGAGTGAGTCCAGCATAAAATACTGTACTGTTCATTCTAGCTTTAATAAAGAGGAGTCTCTTATTAACATGTCGCGATCTCGTTTGCATGTCCTGCTTGTAATGAAAATGAAGGCGAGGCTGATTTAAATGCCAAGCCTTCAGATGCATCTGGTGAAGGCAATGAAAGAAAACTCTGAGTAGCTGTATTTGCAGATACACTCTTGTTGTTAATATTTGGCCATTTTTGACAAAGTTTAAACAATTAAGCAAAATTAAAAACGCTTGACCCTTTACTGACATTTAAATTCTAAATGTTTAACACCCCTAAATGTACCCTACAAAAACATCTAATTGTAGGGTGTGTTAGAGGAAATAGACCCGAAACATTACAGGAGAACTTTGAAGGCAGATTTTGATCCCAGGGCTCGGTTTCACCAGCGTCCGTCTTTACTGACTTTGCTTTTACACATGAAGTAAAGGCTTTAAAGAGTAAGAAGCGGGGTTCTGAAAAATCTAGCATTACCCGCCCCCATGTCTTACTACAACTGTTTAAATAACGTACCTGTCATTTCTTTACATTGTTCACATCCTGCCACCTTTTTACACATGACTTTAGTCTATTGCAAAGCTCTTTTTGAAATGTCTGCTCTAGTGCACTGGGGTTTTAGATATGCACTCTAAATCACTGCAGGAAGAGAGATACAAAAAGACCCAAGTACTCTTTTCTGTTTCGTACCACATCAGTGATCATAATTGCTGTGTTACCTGTTTGACAACGTGGGCAATAATCAGTGTACTAGAGCCAACATTTTGTAAAGAACTTTGAAGCAAACTTTATAGTTATAAGTGTATAGTTGTCAGGATGTGAACAATGAAAAAAAAAAACACATTATTTAAACAGTTGTAGCAACACGTGGGGAGGGTAGCGCTATATTTTTTGGAACCTAGCTACCTACTCTAAGTTTAACTTTGCTTTTTTAAGATGGTGTATCCCAGTGCGAGCCCCCACAGCTGAAATTAACATGCTGTAATCCACTCCAGCACCCAGCCACATGCCCAGGGCCGGATGAAGCCATCACTGGGTCCGAGGCAAGCATAAACATGCGGGCCTCCTACCCCAGAACAAACAGCCACATACACACGTACACATACACACGTACACATACACATACACATGTACACGTACACCTATACATACATACACACACCTCTGTATACATTCTAGCCTTTATAACTAGCGCTCCACCCTTTCACAACAGGTAGAATTCTCAGTTTTAAGTTTTTATGAATGACTGAATGAAGCCGACAGAAAATCAAACTGTAGGGGATGTGCTAAAAACTAAAGCCTATGTTAAGTTGTGTAGTACAGCTCAACAATGACTTTCCTGATTTACTGAATAAAAAGGCAACAGTTCAAACAAACAAGGAACCCCATATGAAGTTGAAAAAGGTAATATATAGAAGGGTGCTCAGACTTCACTAATGGGAGCTCCACAATAGCCAATGAAAATAAATAGTAAAAAACAAACCTACCTGTACATTGTTGTGAGTCAAATACATTAGATTACTGCACACAAAATCGTCAATGTCTCCTTGGGTTTGACTCGCTTCATTAAAGAAAATGCCCTTTTCTCCAGAGCAGAGAATAGTCAGTGTTTTGACATACAAGTATATTCAGGTGTTTCCTATGGTAGCTTTCTATACCCTGTAGAATTGTGTACCCTTGATGATTCCATCCTGACACAGCTGCATTTTCTTTCAAAGATCGCTGGATATGAACACTTGATGATTCTGGACAGTACATGTGAAAAAAATGAAAACGTGTTTTTAAAAGAATCTTTTCTAAGGTTACTTTAAATCAAGGGTTTCATGCATGAGCAACACAGGAGGCTGAATGTCCTGTATTTCTAGAAAATCAGTGGAGTTAAATGTGCGGTTTTTATTTTGCCACATCACTAGTTTTGTCTTGTTCACAATATGTGTTGCAAGCTGCAGGAGTGCTTGAGAAAACACCTGGACTCAGGTACAGAAATATCGCGTGTGTGTGTGTCCACATCCAGCAGTCTGAGAAACTGCATCTGCACAGGGGGGGATGCAGAATTCCATGGGGTACAGAAATCTGCATAACACCCGTCAGAACAATTTTGATTTTGAGATGCATGCCTCAGTTCGAATGTCAGGGATTATGTGTTAATCAGCCCTGCACATGCCCTAAGGTTTGGTTCATACACCTGTCGCAGGAGTGTGGATGACATTATTCAACCTGTCACAGAGGGTCGGAGACCCTCAACTCCAACCAGAAATTGTCAGTCTGAAGTATGAACCAACCTTAAGCCTACAAGCACTCCCTCTTACTGTCTTTCCTGTTCATATTTTCCAGGTTCCAGTCCAGCAGCTAAAGTGAGGGCAGGTGGTGGAGAATATCCTGACTGTGGGAAAGGTATCACGCTGTTAGGGCATTTAAACAAAACCCAGCGGACTTACACAGGAAAGAAACCGTATCACTGCTTTGACTTTGGGAAGAGTTTCAGTCAGTCAGGATACCTTGTTTCACACCAGCGAATTCATACAAGAGAGAAACCGTATCGCTGCTCTGACTGTGGGAAGAGTTTCAGTGTGAAACAAGGCCTTCAAAACCACCAGCGAACTCACACAGGAGAGAAACCGTATCACTGTTCTGACTGTGAGAAGAGTTTCAGTCGGGCAGACAACCTTGTTTCACACCAGCGAACTCACACAGGAGAGAAACCGTATCGCTGCTCTGACTGTGGGAAGAGTTTCAGTCACTCAGGAACCCTGAAAGCACACCAGCGAACTCACACAGGAGAGAAACCGTATCACTGCTCTGACTGTGGGAAGAGTTTCAGTGTGAAACAAGGCCTTCAAATCCACCAGTGGACTCACACAGGAGAGAAACCGTATCACTGCTCTGACTGTGGGAAGAGTTTCAGTGTGAAACAAGGCCTTCAAATCCACCAGTGGACTCACACAGGACAGAAACCATATTGCTGCTCTGACTGTGGGAAGAGTTTCAGTCGGGCAGACAGGCTTGTTTCACACCAGCAAACTCACACAGGAGAGAAACCGTATCGCTGCTCTGACTGTGGGAAGAGTTTCAGTGTGAAACGAGGCCTTCAAAACCACCAGCGAACTCACACAGGAGAGAAACCGTATCACTGCTCTGACTGTGGGAAGAGTTTCACTGTGAAACAAGGCCTTCAATACCACCAGCGAACTCACACAGGAGAGAAACCGTATCACTGTTCTGACTGTGGGAAGAGTTTCACTGTGAAACAAGGCCTTCAATACCACCAGCGAACTCACACAGGAGAGAAACCGTATCACTGTTCTGACTGTGGGAAGAGTTTCAGTCGGGCAGACAGCTTTGTTTCACACCAGCGAACTCACACAGGAGAAAAACCGTATCACTGCTCTGACTGTGGGAAGAGTTTCAGTGTGAAACAAGTCCTTCAAAAACACCAGCGAATTCACAGAAGAGAGAAACTTTAAAAACCATGTTCAATGGGACTTTTCACTCATGAAGGGGAAAAAAATATTAACCTTGCATTACGAATCCCTGTGTAATAACTGTTTTGTAGATCACTCTTGAGCATGCATTTAAAACTCTCTTGCACTCTGTGTCAGATAGTGGGTGATGATGCGGACACGTCACAAGAGGCTTCTCTGCTGTCAGTTTAACTCAGGCTGTCAATGCAGTCAGTGCCTGGGAGCGGGAATATGCAGAAAGGAAACTATTCCACACCTCATCTGATGGACGAGTTGGGATAAATCAATAACTCAGTGTGGAAATGAGTTTCAGGATTTAACATTTTGAACTTACTCTATTTATTTTCAAGTTAATTATCATGCTTTTTATTTTTTTTAATGATCTAATGTACAATAAATGATGAATTGTTTGTTTGTCATGATTTGTGTTGTGTGATGCTGTACAGAATTCCTGTTGTTTTCCAAGGTGCTGGTTCATCTTCCCCTCTGGTAACAGCTCGTGCACAGCTCCTGGGTATTGCAAAACGTCAGCAAGTTTAGAGCTAGAATTCAGTACTTTTAACCATTCCACGTAAAGAAGATGGAAACCAGTTTCCCCCTCTACAAATTTATATAATTAAGAGTGAAATTAAACTTTTTAATATCGCAGTACAGAACTATTTATTCTCATTTCGCACTTGCTGCTCTGCTCTGCAGGGACAGGTGTCCATGCTCGCACAGCTGCTTTGCTGCGGAATGCAAACGTGTCATGTGACAGAGTTGCATTCCACAGCCGGTGCAGAGCTTCCCTTTAAGAGTTCATTTTAAAAGAATAATATGCATCAGAAATTAATGCACGATGATACAGAAGAAAAAAATGGCATTGTGAAAGACTGGATCCTATTAGAATACAAAGCGCAGCACAATCTCAGTTCCATTTAGTTTAGATTCAAGTTTAGTTGTGTGCGATGCACGGGTGTGGCCGGCCCTTTGTTTGTGAAATGAACGCAGCATGGCGGCATCAACAAGGGTCCTACTGAAAAGAAGATCAGGATGACTGGGGTGAGTGCCTGCAATTACTCTCACTGACACTAGAGGCCACTACAATACTGTCTACACTTTATTTACTGTGCTTTGATAGACACCTCTTTTAACACATCTGTAATTGTGAAATATGCAGTTGAATGCACATTTTTAGGAGAAATACTGTTATTAATACAGTCTGCTGTGGGAAAATGGCTAAAGACACAAATAACTTTTCTGCCAGTTCTTACTGGCATGATGGGTATTGATATATTTGAGTAATGTAGCAAACATTGTGTAGTTACACAAATCACTGCTTTCTAGCTATTATTACAAGTTTTTATTATTGAAGATGGTCAAGAAACCCAGTCTAGTTACTCACATCCCTGCTTCATCTTCCCACTAATAATATCTAGAAAGCAGTGATGTAATGTTTAAAGTTTCTTTATTTATATAGCACCTTTCACACAGTGTCTCAAAGTGCTTTACAATACAATAAAAAAACAACAAAACACAGAATTAAACACCATTTTTACAGCAACATTGGTAATATTAATAAAAAGTAAGCAACAACTCGGTTTAAAAACAGAAATACAGTGAACAAGTTTAAAATAATAACAGATTGATACATAAAATCAGGAT
This sequence comes from Acipenser ruthenus, assembly GCF_902713425.1. Lineage (NCBI taxonomy): Eukaryota > Metazoa > Chordata > Actinopteri > Acipenseriformes > Acipenseridae > Acipenser > Acipenser ruthenus. Next base: position 6,664,376 of record NC_081238.1, read on the forward strand.
TCAAAAGCTAATCTAAAAAAAATCAGCTTTTAACCTCGACTTAAAAACAGGCAGTGACTCTGCTTCTGTGATGTCGGATGGCAGTCTATTCCACAGTCTTGGTGTGTTATTATAGCTGAAAGCTCTTTCACCCTTTCTCTTGGTCTTAAACTTTGGAAGAAGCAAAAGACTGGAGTCGGCTGACCTTAGAGCTCGGACAGGTGCATGTGGGCACAGGAGCTCTTTAGAGAGTCATGAGCCAGACCATGGAGCACCTTGCAAGCCAGCAGCAAGTCCTTCAAATCAATTCTAAAACGTACTGGAAGCCAGTGAAGTGCAGCCCACACTGGAGTTATATGCTCTCTCTTCTCTTTGTTTTACTTAGCACCCTGGCAGCTGCATTTTGAACAAGCTGCAAATGGAATAAGGCATGATTTGGTAGCCTAGATAACAGAGCATTGCAGTGATCCAGTCTAGATGAAACAAATGCATGAATTAGCTTCTCAGCATCAGGCAATGATAAAAAAGACCTAATCTTGGCAATGTTACATAAATAATAAAAAGGACACTTTAGTGGTATTGTGAATATGACCCTCAAATCATAAATCAGAATCAATTACAAATCCCAGGTTTCTGGCTTTGGAATTTATATTTGAATTATATTTACCTAAATTAGTTTTTATAGAATTTACAAACTCCAATTTCTGCTCCAACTTCAGTCTTACCTGAATTTAACTGCAAAAAATGTTGGGACATCCAGCTTTCCACCTTCGACAGACATGCAATTAGGGTGGAGACAACCGATATATCCCCAGGTTTCACAGAGATGTAAAGCTGTGTGTCATCAGCATCACAGTGAAGATGTACATGGTGTTTATGGATAATCATGCCCAATGGTAGCATGTATAAGAAGAATATTAAGGGGCTAAGAATGGAGCCCTGGGGTCACCACAGGAGATCGTAGATAATTGTGATACAGAGTCTGCTATTGAAACAAAATTCTACCTGTCCGTAAGATATGACCTAAGCCAGTCTAAAACAGTTCCTGAAATCCCTATCCGACTTTCAAGGCGATCAGTTAAACTAGCATGATCAATAGTATCAAATGCTGCTCTTAGATCTAACAGAACCAGAATGGATATGTGACCGGAGTCTGCGCTCATTAGTAAATCATTCAGCACTTTGACTAGGGCAGTCTCTGTACTGTGACCAGATCTAAAGCCTGATTGAAACTTTTCAAGTATTTGGTTATCACCAAGAAATATATTGCGTTGGCCAGCTCCCACCTTCTCTAAAACCTTAGCGGGAAAAGGTAAATTGGATGGAGGTCTAAAGACACTAGACAGTGTTTCCTGGACATCTTCCCTAATTAAAACAAAGTGTTAGTGTCATCGCTGCAGTTCAGGGTGTTTTTATTGATGAATTGAAAATGAGTATCTGGTAATCTGTAAATAAACAATTAAAAAATAAAATATAATGTTACCATAGGATGCAAACATAACACCAAATTCAAGTACTGTGTAAGGATTTTAAAACTCTTGCTTCCCTGACCTTGTAGCTGTTTAGCTTGGCATGTGACCCCAAATACACCCATGTGGGAGTGACTGGCTTTTCATAACTCAGAGTGCAGCTGTGACCTCGGAGGGATGATCAAAACTTTGTTTCTGCTTAATAAGCTGTTTTGAGCCTGTGTACAAACCATAATCAAACCAATTCAAACTGGTTTAAAATCCCTTACTTTTGTTAAAAGTGACATGCTATAACTTCAGGTAAGTGTCACGGAACTCATAATAACACACTATACAATTGGAACACGCAGTTTTTTTCTGATAAGCACACACCGCGTGTGTGGGACAGGGTACACACTGTTCCAGTTAAATGGCATGAGCTCTTATTATTTCATCAGCCTTTGTTCCTTTTCATTATACAATCCGTTACTTATGCTTCCTATTTAAATGTTGAAGGAAGTGAGAAATCATTGAAAGTGTAAACATTGTGTGATTTTCCTGTCTAAGCTCTGAATCAACGCAGGGTTAATGAACTCTTAACATCAAGCTGTACATAGCTGGTGTACATCAGTAGTTTGCAATCACCAGCCTTGTCATTCAACCTTGTGATGCATGAGTATAGCGCTTTGCTGCCTGTGAGAATTGAGCAAAACCCACATCATTGTTCTTAAATGGAACTTCTTGTTATCTGGGTTTCTGCTGACATTGGTAAAGTGAAGAAGAAACGCTTTTAATGTTTAATGTTAACTTTTAATATGCTTTGTCTCACACCATGTATCATGCTAGGGAAATGAGACCAAATTTGAGCAAAGAAAATTACGTAAGCTTGCTGTATATCTGTGCTGTATGAAGTCATTTATTTGCTTAGAAACTAACATCTCTGTGCCATGCCAGCGCAAAAAAAAAACAAGATCTCTGATGCCATGAAAGCTCAGCTCAGCTCAGAAAATAACATCTACACTGATGCCAGCTCAGAACACCAACAGCTGAGGCCTGTGTGTGAGGTCACTGAGGTGTGTGAGGTCACTGAGGTGTGTGAGGTCACTGAGGTGTGTGAGATCACTGAAGTGTGTGAGATCACTGAGGTGTGTGAGATCACTGAAGTGTGTGAGATCACTGAAGTGTGTGAGATCACTGAGGTGTGTGAGATCACTGAGGTGTGTGAGGTCACTGAGGTGTGTGAGGTCACTGAGGTGTGTGAGGTCACTGAAGTGTGTGAGATCACTGAGGTGTGTGAGATCACGGAGGTGTGTGAAGTCACTGATAGCTAAATATTTAAATAAATCTTAAATCTCTTAACTAGATTTAACAGTTAGCTAAATATTTAAATAAATCTTAAATCTCTTAACTAGATTTAACATTTAGCTAAATATTTAAATAAATCTTAAATCTCTTAGCTAGATTTAACATTTACTTAAATATTTAACTTGCCGCTAAATCTGAATATTTAACAATTTGCATAACATAATTGTACCTGTGTGTGTGTGTCTCAGTGTGTGTGTCTAAGTGTGTGTGTGTGTCTCAGTGTGTGTTTGTGTCTCAGTGTGTGTGTCTCTCCTTGTGTTTGTGTGTCTCTGTGTGTGTGTCTCAGTGCGTGAGTGTGTGTCTCAGTGTGTGTGTGTGTGTGTGTGTGTCTCAGTGTTTGTCTCACTATGTGAGTGTTTCAGTGTGTGTGTGTGTCTCGGTGTGTGTCTCAGTGTGTGTGTGTGTGTGTGAGACTGACACACACACGCGCACAAGGATCACAGAGAAGTTTGGTGCCAAACCAATTATTTTTATTTAAGAACAATAATAAACAAAAAGCTAATTGAACAAAATATCAAACAATTTGAGGAAAGAAAAAGTGGAAACCAAAAAGAACTATTTATAGTCACCTAATCACAGGTACTGACTCCAATAACCAAGTCCAACCACAGAGCTGCAAAACTGCCCTCTGATCTGCACAAAAAGACAATCCTGACTGAACAAAACTAACAGCCTTTATACCCTTCCAGACCTCCCCCTCCCCCAGAATAAACCATTCTGCAGGCGGGTATATAGAAACAAACCAGCAAACAGTTATCAATAATAAATAAAGTATTCAAAAAGAAACAAATCAATGAATATATATATATATAAACATTAATCTAACACGTGCATTAAAACTATGTTTTAAAACAAGCAGAGGGAAACGTACTTAAAATCAGCTCTCCCCCCTTTCAATATCTTCTACAGGTACTGAACTGACTACAGGAAGTCAGTACTCAGGGAAGTCAATAAAAGCTTCCCTCACCAACATGGCTGCTTCCCCACTTCCTGTCAAGATGGATGCCCTCACCACCACACCCAACTCAGGTTACCTGAACCATTGCATATCAGTTTATCTCAACAATAGTAGTGCAATACATTGTTCTGGAAGTGTGCTCCTTTCCAAACCAGCTCTCTAAACCGTACTCTTCATTAACATTTCTTTTGTTGTTCAGGACACTCCCAACCACAGGCCTCCAGTCCCCGTACAACAGGGAAGTGAATTTTGTTTTTATTATTTTCCTTACTAGACACAAGGATCAGCAACACCATACAAAAACAGATTAAAAACATTTGCAGTAAATGTCCAGATACATACTGAGACAATGTGAGGGTCTCCTCCCTCACACTCCTCCTCCTCATCATCATCATCATCAGGTCAATCAGGCTTGGCTGTTTCCAGACTTGACCCTTGACCGTTGTGACTTCAGACTTGACATATATATAAGAACAAACAGTTCTAGTAAATGTTCACACGGTGGCAGCATTGTAGCAGCAAAGGTCATTCAAAATGATCTCGACAGCATTCAGAACTGGGCAGACACATGGCAAATGACATTTAATAGAGGAAAGTGGAAGGTGCTGCACGCAGGCAATACATTTCTCCCCCCTTCCTTTCTATATTGGTTAATTGTGGGCTCTAGTATTTTATTTAACATCACTGAGTCCCTTGTCCCTGTGGATTGCAACCACAATGTAGAAACATCTAGAGAATGGATGGGAATGGGCAGTAAACATCACTGCTGTTTCTCTTAAAGCGTGTTTATTTATTTCTAATACTGGACCCTGTCTTAATACTGTATCACATTCTGAATATGAATATAGCTGAGTTATTAATTGTAGGTAATACTTAGAATACCAGATACACATTTAGCATTATAAAGCAATCCATGTGATTTCTTTACCAGTCGTTCATTATTTTGTGTATCAGCCTCCACACAAAGCCGAGCGCAGTGCGGTATACTGTAATGATGCTGCAGTCAGTCTGCCCGGACTGCACCTGAACCATCTTAAAAACACGAAGCCTCCAATAAGCTCATTTGTAAAAGTTAGTAAAGAATGGCGCTATATAATCTAAGGAAGCTGAATGTGAACTCCTAGCTGGAGCAACGAGAGAGGGAGAGAGGGGGCGGGGCAGAGAAGGAGGGGGAGACGCTGCTAGGCAACCGGCTCCTGAACATTCCACTCCGCTGAGCAGAGACCGTTAGGATTTAAAAATGCCAAAGTTCCGAGCGCCGTTAGTATGGGCTGCCAGAAATGAGGAGAAAATAAATACAGCTTTTTATAAATGTGTGCATTCAGATATCATTTAGAAATCTAGTTACAACATTTAACAGTTAGCTAGATTTAACATTTAGCTAAATATTTAAATAAATCTTAAATCTCTTAACTAGATTTAACATTTAGCTAAATATTTAACTGGCCGCTAAATCTGAATATTTAACAATTATCATAACATAATTGTACCTGTGTGTGTCTCGGTGTGTGTGTCTCAGTGTGTGTGTGTGTCTCTGTGTGTGTCTCAGTGTATTTGTGTCTCAGTGTTTTTGTCTCAGTATGTGTGTCTCTCAGTGTGTGTGTCTCAGTGTGTGTCTGTGTGTGTGTGTGTGTCTCACTGTGTTTGTCTCAGTGTGTTTGTGTGTGTGTCTCAGTGTGTTTGTCTCAGTGTGTGTCTCAGTGTGTGTGTGTCTCAGTGTGGGTGTGTTTGTCTCAGTGTATGTGTGTGTGTTTGTGTCTCAGTGAGTGTGTGTGTCTCACTGTGTGTGTCTCTCAGTGTGTGTGTGTTTCAGTGTGTTTGTCTCACTGTGTGTGTCTCTGTGTGTGTGTGTGTCTCGGTGTGTGTGTGTGACTGACACACACACACACACACACACACACGCGCACAAGGATCACAGAGAAGTTTGGTGCCAAACCAATTATTTTTATTTAAGAACAATAATAAACAAAAAGCTAATTGAACAAAATATCAAACAATTTGAGGAAAGAAAAAGTGGAAACCAAAAAGAACTATTTATAGTCACCTAATCACAGGTACTGACTCCAATAACTGAGTCCAACCACAGAGCTGCAAAACTGCCCTCTGATCTGCACAAAAAGACGATCCTGACTGAACAAAACTAACAGCCTTTATACCCTTCCAGACCTCCCCCTCCTCCAGAATAAACCATTCTGCAGGTGGGTATATAGAAACAAACCAGCAAACAGTTATCAAGAATAAATAAAGTATTCAAAAAGAAACAAATCAATGAATATATATATATATAATATATATCTATATATATATCTATATATATATATATATATATATATATATATAACTAAACATTAATCTAACATGTGCATTAAAACTATGCTTTAAAACAAGCAGAGGGAAACATACTTAAAATCAGCTGTCCCCCCTTTCAATATCTTCTACAGGTACTGCCCTGACTACAGGAAGTCAGTACTCAGGGAAGTCAATAAAAGCTTCCCTCACCAACAGGGCAGCAGTGTGGAGTAGTGGTTAGGGCTCTGGACTCTTGACCGGAGGGTCGTGGGTTCAATCCCAAGTGGGGGACACTGCTGCTGTACCCTTGAGCAAGGTGCTTTACCTTGATTTCTCCAGTAAAAACCAAACTGTATAAATGGGGAATTGTATGTAAAAATAATGTGTAAAAAATAATGTAATATCTTGTAACAATTGTAAGTCGCCCTGGATAAGGATGTCTGCTAAGAAATAAATAACAATAACAACATGGCTGCTTCCCCACTTCCTGTCAAGATGGAGGACCTCACCACCACACCCAACTCAGGTTACCTGAACCATTGCCCCTCCTCAAAAAACCCCACCTCCCTCCAGAGCTACCGTCCTGTCTCCCTCCTACCCTTCCTCTCCAAAACCCTCGAGCGGACTGTACACCGCCAGCTCTCTGCTTTCCTGTCCAACCACTCTCTGCTTGACCCTCTCCAATCTGGCTTCCGCTCTGCTCACTCCACTGAAACCGCCCTCCTGTCTGTCACAAACTCACTTAAGTGTGCCCGAGCTGCCTCTCTCTCCTCTGTCCTAATTCTCCTCGACCTCTCTGCTGCCTTTGACACTGTTGATCACTCTATTCTACTATCATCTCTTGCTGACCTGGGGATCTCTGGCACTGCTCTGGCCTGGTTCTCCTCCTACCTCTCCAACCGCACTTACCAGGTAACCTGGCGTGGAGCAACCTCCGCACCTCACCCTCTCTTAACTGGAGTCCCCCAAGGGTCAGTCTTGGGTCCTCTCCTGTTCTCTCTCTACACCCGCTCCCTGGGCCCCCTCATCGCATCCTATGGTTTCTCATACCATTTCTATGCTGATGATGCTCAGATTTTCCTCTCCTTCCCCACCTCTGACTCCACCATCTCCTCCCGTATCTCTACCTGTCTGTCTGCTATTTCCTCCTGGATGCACTCGCATCACCTCAAACTCAACCTCTCTAAATCTGACCTCCTTTTCTTTCCCTCCTCCTCCCCCTCCTCTGATTTCTCTATCTCTGCTCCTCTGGAATCTACCACACTCTCTCCCTCTTCCTCCGCTAAGAACCTTGGAGTCACCCTGGACCCCTGCCTCTCTTATTCCCAGCACATCTCCACTCTGGCACGCACTTGCCGATTCTTCCTGAGCAACATCCGAAGAATCCGACCCTTCCTCACCAACTATACTACCCAGCTCCTGGTCCAGACCCTGGTACTCTCCCGCCTAGACTACTGCAACTCCCTCCTGGCTGGCCTCCCTGCGTCCGCCACCCGTCCGCTCCAGCTCATCCAGAACTCTGCTGCCCGCCTGGTGTTCTCTCTGCCTCGCTTCGCCCACGCTACTCCACTACTCCGCTCGCTCCACTGGCTCCCGATCACCGCTCGCATCCAGTTCAAGACTCTTGTACTAGCCTACAGATGCCTTGACCAGACTGCACCCAGCTACCTCCAGACCCTCATCTCTCCCTACACCCCCACTCGATCTCTCCGCTCCGCCTGCACTAGAAGACTAGCTCTACCTCCGCTACGCTCCCCTGCCTCCCGAGCCGCTCCTTCTCCACTCTTGCTCCGCAGTGGTGGAATGACCTTCCTACAGATGTCAGGACTGCCCAGTCCCTGACCACATTCCGGTGCCACCTTAAGACTCACCTCTTCAGAAAGCACCTGTAGAACTCCTCTGTTGTATCCTTGGACACTATCACCCTTCATTTAAATATGCTTTATTTTGCTCTTATCTGCCCCCTATTTTATCACTATTTAATCATATCCTGATGTAACTATCACTATTATCTGCTGTATTATTGAATTGTAGTTTGTCACACTTGTACTTTGCTTGAACAAAAGTTATTGTATTTCTTGCTCTTATTGTATTACTTGTATTGTAACACTTGAAATGTATTTGCTTACGATTGTAAGTCGCCCTGGATAAGGGCGTCTGCTAAGAAATAAATAATAATAATAATAATACTAATAATAATAATAATAATAATAATAATAATAATAATAATAATAATAATAATAATCGCTTTCATGATTCATCATTGACATTGGAAAAAAAAAAAAATCACATTTGCAGAAAATACGGCTGCATGTTGTGCGAGGGAGTATGCAAGCACCAACTTTCTTATACGATATAGCACAGTATGTAAGTTAAACATTCCGTTTTTGGCTCGTTGTCCAGTTTTTAACAAACGTCTGTTTGTTAAAGTTATGCTTGGTGTGTACGTAAATATGTTTACCAGTGCTGCAAAAAAAAACCCAAAAAACTAAAATACAAAGTATTATATTAAAAAAAGGACCAGATTTTTTTTTCTAAATTATTACATGTTCCTGATTTTGGTTTAGTAAACTTAAAGAAAGAAAACAATGCTATGCAGTAGGATGTCAGTCTCAGAGTTTGCCAGATAGTTCCCAGGTATGAATTACGTGTTCGCTGTTGTCTTGCATAAATGAAATAAAATAATAATAATTCAAAATTCTAAAAGGTATTGACAATATCGACCCAGGGGACTTTTTCAACCTGAAAAAAGAAACAAGAACCAGGGGTCACAAATGGAGATTAGATAAAGGGGCATTCAGAACAGAAAATAGGAGGCACTTTTTTACACAGAGAATTGTGAGGGTCTGGAACCAACTCCCCAGTAATGTTGTTGAAGCTGACACCCTGGGATCCTTCAAGAAGCTGCTTGATGAGATTCTGGGATCAATAAGCTACTAACAACCAAACGAGAAAGATATATGTAATCTAATTATTTGTTACATAATCCTCTTGCTATCGTCTCGCAAACCGTGTCGACCCACATCCTGTGTCAACCAGGTAGCCAGAACCCAGGTCTGGACCCAGGTCGGAGTGCCAGTTTTAAAAAATGTAGTTATCAGTCCCCACATGCTGCTACAGCTGTTTAAGTACCATACCTGCAACACTGTTAACATTCTGACAAGTCTTTACACTCTAAAAGTTCTCAAAATGGTCTCTCATGGAGAGCAGATTTTGTGCAGCATAAGTCATGTAATCACAAAATATCCTAAACAAACTACTCTAATCCTTACTTGTTTCCAACACAAGGAGACACAATAATAACAACCCACCATGCTGAACCATTTGTGTGGAACATTGTAGGTTTTTTTTTGCATTTCCAGGAAAGATCACACGACTTATGCTGCACAAAATCTACTCTCCATGAGCGGCCATTTTGAAAACTTTACGTGTAAAAACTTGTCAGAATGTTAACAATGAAGGTTACAATTGCAGGCATGGTACTTAAACAGCTGCAGCAGCATGTGAGGACTGAAAACTCCATGTTTGCTCTTTAAGTCAGATAGTAAAAACACAAGGGAGCTCGAATGTGCACACCTGAAAAAGAAACTAAACAATCAGGAGCAGTAATCCTGCTGCCAAGCATTCCCTTTAGGGAGAGGATCTCATGGCTCTGTAGATTAATAATAGTTTAAATCATCCATTATTTATATACCTTTACAGTTTAAACTTTCCTGATTTTAAAATATTTCTTCCAGAAAGGAAAGCAGAAATCTTTCTTGTGCATGGCTTGATCTGAAAATGATAATAAAGATAAGAACCAGTGAGACAGGTTTCATTTCTTGGAATCTGATTAACTTGTCTGGATTGGGCGTTCTTATTTAAATTTGGGTTTAAAGAGATTTTAATCCCACAGGTCTTTCCTGGTTTAATAAAGGTTAAAAAAAATTAAAATTCCAACCCCAAGTCTAAGAGCAGTTACATGAAGAGAGTAAAACTCATTGAATTCCTGTACAGCAGCAATTTACATTGTGATAGCATCACTGACAAAGACCACTTTATACCATTGTTCATGTTTATTTCAATTATTTCCCTTTTCTAAAATAGTGTTGCAGGATCCTACTTCCCCACTTATTCAGGTGCCTAATCAAGTCTATTAAATTTTCAATCCTGCCTGTATTGCATCTTGGGAAATATAGTTCAGGGTCCATTGCCTGCTAAACTACACTTCCCTTAGAATCCAGGGTTAAATTGTACAAATCAGGGCAGAATGTACATGCCATCCATTACTTTGCCCCACACTTTGTTACATAAAGTGCATTTGTATTTTAAAACATGATATCTGGGACTTTCAGATAGTATTGCACTTCCTTGGTGACCTGGGGGGAAAAATCAACTCCCTCCAACACATTCTTTCATGTCATTAACCAATAAGACCTATTATAATATAACCTATTGAAGACAGAGATCTTGAAGGAGGCTAAAGTGACAGTTCAGCAAACTTTGTTTTCATGTTAAACTCCGATCTTCACCCATTAATAGCTATATATACACACATGCCAAATGAAGTCAGCAAAATAAAATTCTGTTGTGATGACAATTCAAGAATTCAAGACATAAAACAAATCTTTTTTAAATATGCTGCTTATGTAATGCAGTGCACACATGATCTGTTTGTCATGTAAACAGCAGTTTCTATTTAAACTAACATCCCCAGTGAGACCTAATTAACTAATGTGGGTCACTAGTGTTTGGTTTTGACTCTCCAGTGAAAAAATCCTGCTTTTCAGGGGCTTTTGGTAAGAGTTTCTTACTAAACGATGAACACTTCCCTATTCGTGCAGTAGTTTATTTGCTTTGCAGGTGCCGTGCGAAGTCACCGCTCTTTAATGTGGATTCCAAAGGGAACATCACATTGGCTCTGGCACTCCCGTGAGTTTGGACAAGCTGGAGTCAATACAGTGAGAACAACAGTGGACCCAAGATAGAGCCCTGAGGGACACCACAAAGAACTTTCAGATGCATCCTCCCCAATAGAGACAAACTGAAATCTATCTGTAAGGACTTAAACCACGAAAGAACAATGCCACACAGTCCCACAGTATATTTAGGGCAGTAAAATCCACTGTAAGCACTTTAACAAATTCACCGCATGAAGTCATTTTTTGGCCGATTCAAGAGACACCTGGACCGGAATCTTTTCAGATAATAAGAAAACGCTTACATCCTAATTTTATAACTCAGCTCTCATTATTTTCTATAATATAATGAGATACATACTCCTGTCTTTTTTAAAGCACCTTCCGTTGGTTATCATTCAAGGGTGGCAAATCCCGCTTTCAAGAGCCAACACCTAATCCTGCTATGAGGTGCCAAAGACTAAGTTTTATTTTTTGAAGGTCTAATGCCAGCTCATCCAGAACTCTGCTGCCCGCCTGGTGTTCTCTCTGCCTCACTTCGCCCACACTACTCCACTACTCCGCTCACTCCACTGGCTCCCGATCACCGCTCGCATCCAGTTCAAGACTCTTGTACTAGCCTACAGATGCCTTGACCAGACTGCACCCAGCTACCTCCAGACCCTCATCTCTCCCTACACCCCCACTCGACCTCTCCGCTCCGCCTGCACTAGAAGACTAGCTCTACCTCCGCTACGCTCCCCTGCCTCCCGAGCCCGCTCCTTCTCCACCCTTGCTCCGCAGTGGTGGAACGACCTTCCTACAGATGTCAGGACTGCCCAGTCCCTGACCACATTCCGGCGCCTCCTTAAGACTCACCTCTTCAAAAAGCACCTGTAGAACTCCTCTGTTTGTATCCTGGGACACTATCACCCTTCATGTAAATGTGCTTTATTTTGCTCTTATCTGCCCCATATTTTACTACATTTAATCCTGTACTTCAGAATACTGTAATCTGCCAAGTGTTTAACCTGTAGTATTTTGTACTTAATCATATCCTGATGTAACTATCACTATTATCTGCTGTATTATTGAATTGTGGTTTGTCAAACTTGAAAAAAAAAAATTATTGTATTTCTTGCTCTTATTGTATGACTTGTATTGTAACACTTGAATGTATTTGTATTTGCTTGCGATTGTAAGTCGCCCTGGATAAGGGCGTCTGCTAAGAAATAAATAATAATAATAATAATAATAATAATAATAATAATGCCCTTCCAGAATTCTACTGTGTGTCTGAGACAAACATTTAATTCTTTCACTTTTAAATTCTTCCATTTCCCTGTAAATAAATACCTCTGTTTATTACTGCAGTAATACCTTTATATAAACTAAACATGTATATTCTTTGGTTTAAATATATTGTAATGTCTAAAATACTTTTTGTTTAGTTGGAAAAACTGAACTAATTATTAAATTGATTAAATTAAATGAACATTATTTTAAATGTGTCTTAACAATATATTTACAATATTGTCAATGCCATGCTTCTGTTATAATAAACTTTTACTATGTGCTTTCAACAGTTTAACTTTAAATGGCATTATAAGATGTATTTCTAATTAAGTTACTTCAGTATAACCGTTGCTTCTAGAAATTGTAATATTATTTTACTCCATTGATAAATCTTTCAAGATTTTAATGGAAGGTGCAGTTATTTATATCTAAATACAGGCTAGCATTAATATACCAGAATGCCATAGTGCTACAGTGACTGAACTAAGCCTGACCACCTTCACTGTTCATACAAAATCCAGTCAAAGCAGGTTTTAAGACAACCTTTGCTTTTTGCCAATTTTAGGGTTGATTAATATGAAACAGTATCGTAAGCATTTTCCAATACTCATGATTTCAAACCAACATCTAACTTAACGTAGTAACACGCTTTCCATTCCCATCTCTTCCTGACAGGTTCTAATTCATTTCTGTTATATATGGAAAAATTATTATTGTAAGATAAACTCCTATCTTCTGTTATCCGGTAATTCCGTTCATTAATATTAACAAGATCGCCTATTATAGAGAGGATCTTAGCTTTTAAATCGCTGACCATCAGAAAAAATCCCTGCTTCATCAGCCAACACCTATGAATCATCTTCAACGCTGCCTGTACCACAAGCAGGTGAGAACAAGGTTACAACATTAGTTTGTATTCCTTTAGTAAGTTTACTGTTAGAGTTATAGTCTATACTATTTGTATTTTATTGTCTTGCTTCTTTTAAATACAACATTCTAACAGCTGCAATTTAAATAGAAAATTTACTTCTAATTCAGGGGTTCCTTTTAGATCAAGTCTTAATACTTTTATCATTTATTTAAACTATACCTTTGTTTAGCTCCCAGAAATATAGCAGCAGTTTTAAGACTTTAAATTGTTGAATCCAAGTATTCTGTTTTCATTACTTTAGAATACTTGGTTTGACAATCAGAGCCTGTCTTTAAATCAGAATCACTCCTTTCTTTAAATAAGAGACTTGACTGTGAGTCTGCTCTTTAACATTGTAACTGACTGTGAGTCCATAAAAGAATTGTTTACCCTGGCAACTGAGGCCTGCCATGCAAAGGGTCCCAGTGATTTATAGCACAAAAGATCTATGCCAAAGCTAGGTGTGACAGAGCCCGCACCAGGACTACATTTTGTCATTTCCTGTCCACACAAAAGACAATCTGCATCTTTCCTCAGGAACTCTAAAAGCTCGAAGCTTGCCTGCCTTCCTCCAAGTTTGAATGTATCCTCTCCCTCATCTAGGATTTCAGATCACCAGCACCATCATCATCTTCTCTCCTTTCGTGGACATTTCAGCTTTCACATCCGTATCATTCGTCAAGATTCCCAAGTCTGATGCCTGGTTCCCTCTGCCCATCCATTTCCCTTGGCAGTTCCTTCTTTCAGAAACCTGATTCTCAACTAAACCCTTCTCTGCTCAACCTCTTCGCATCTGCACAAGGTTATATGGCTTCTGCCCTCGCTCCAGCCACCTGCTCTTCATACGCATTTAACCTGAATTTTATTCTCTCCTTCATTGTCCACGCCAAGACTTCCTTCACTTCCTCCAAGACAGATCATTTCCGCCAGGGGTAGTTTGTGCCATTCCGTAAGCTCAACTCCCCCCTGTGCCCTTATTCTTCTCTGTCTTGTCACAACCCTTCTGCTCCTTTCCACCTTGTTTAATAACTCCAACCATACTGTCATCTCTAGGAGCTGCTTTTCATCCCATCTGTCCTCTCTCATCTCCAAAGCAGGCCTGCCTCCTCAATTCCATACCACGTATCCTTTCAGAATAGGTGCAGCTTCATCAGTGGCTAAAGTCAATAACAATCAGCATCTAATTAAAAGTATGGGACGTTAGTCTTCTTCAGCATTTGAACCATACATCCACTCTTCTTTTCCTGATATCTTTTCAGCAAAACAAACTATTGCTAGCATGCCAAGAGTGGGGGCCTTCTCTCTGCCTGGACCACCAGAGGTTTCCTCCCACAAGGGGGATTTTCCTCTCCACTCAGCGGGAGGTCTACACATTTTCCATCTGTTTACTAAATACTAACACCTAACATCCTTATTTTCTTTTTTTGCATTGGTGGCACTGTTGCAGGGAACCAGGGGTCCATCCTTTGGTGGGCAGGGAAGCTCAGTCCCTAACCTTACAGGTTCGCTGCCACTGCAGCCACCCCATCCTCCTAGAAGGAAAGGTTCGCCATGAGTAAGGCTAAATCCTTTCATTATTGTTCTCGTTCCTCCATTAACCTCTCCCCTGTCAGGGAAGTCAGACAATTGGCTGTAATTTTCTGCATTTATATCTATTAACCCCAAACTTGAAATGGTTTAGTTGTAACATGCAAAGAGAAATAACAGCAAATAATATTCTGTTTTGTTTGGGTGCTACAGCAGAAATGCTGTGCACTGGGAAGTGACTAAACACACAAATCTCTTACACTCTGTTAGTTCAGAAAGATTAGTAGAGGAAGTGGGAGCGGTGAGGGAAAGCAAACTAAATTTGCATATTCTTGAGAAAAACAAGAAGATAGCCAAGTCCACAAGTTTGAGTGTCGAGCCAACAGGAACTTCTTTGACGAACGGCTGACAGCTGGGGAAAACTGAAACAGCCAAGATAACACAACATAGCTAGCTAACATTCACAGAATAACAAGTTGGAAATAGTAATTTCCTGCTGACAAGCAATTCTTAAGACTACTTCAGCACATGCTATGTAGTTGTATCTTTTGCACACAACGCAAAAATATTACACACACACAGACAAAGAATGAGTAATGGATGTTGTCCCTTTACCATTGGTTAAGTGTCTGAAACAGGAGAGGGGAACCACCCTGTGCCAGGAGTATTAATAATCATGGAAACTGTAAAACTTTGAATCTGCTTGTTCTGTACTTGGGACCTGATTTCCTGCATGTAGTTCAATAAACCTATTATTGATTGAATAAAATGACTCTGTGCATTTTTGTTAAATCTACTTACTCACTTTTTAAATGACAACAGTTTAGTTAATATATTAAGTATAGTACTGTTTCAGTATAAGTAAGGTATAAACCACGTTGGGCCATGTGGTTCCCATGGTATATACCATGCTTGGGGTGGTGATAACGCCCGAGCCATCAGCCGAGTTTCTGTACTCATTACACCGTGTAACAAATTTTTTTTTTTTTTGGTTCCTGGGTAGTAAGTGTTATTTCCTAATTGCTTATGCCTCAAAAGTATAGAAAATGGCTATTATTCCCCACAAACTTTGCTTTTGTGACCAGGACAGTGATATTTTGAAATGTACCTATTTTCCAGAACATTCCAGATAGATTCAGTGCTGAGTAAACTTGGAGTAACTTCTAGAACTTTCTAGAACTTTCCAGTAATATAAATAGTAGTATAAATACAGGGGCCTTAAGCCCACCAGTTCAGTTTAGTTCCAGCTGCCTAAGTGGATACATATCTGCATTTTTCTGAGATGGCATCAAGGTCATAGGAGACTTCAAAATGGTGGCATTCCTGATGGGTCTCCAAGGCGGTTTTACCAAGTTTCCCTGCTATCTTTGCCTTTGGGACAGCAGGGACACCAAGGCGCACTACCACAGGCGGGACTGGCCACAGCGGACCGAGTTCTCTGTGGGGAGGAACAACGTCAAGTGGGAGCCACTGGTGGACCCCCGGAAGGTGCTGATGCCACCACTGCACATCAAATTGGGCCTTATGAAACAATTTGTCAGAGCTCTAGATAAGGAGTCGGCAGCCTTCAAGTACCTTCAAGACTTCTTCCCTAAGCTGTCTGAGGCAAAGGTCAAAGCTGGTGTCTTCATCGGACCACAGATAAAGAATTTTGAATTGAATTGAATGCCTTTATTGTCACTATACACATGTACAATGAGATTAAAAACCACTCCTATTTTCAGTGCCAACATGTACATAAGATAAATAAGATAAATAAAATAAAATAAATAAATAAATATAACAACATAAAATAAAATAAGTAGTGCCCAGGGGGGGAAGTGAGGGGGGCTGTAAAGTGCACAGTTCTGAGACGCTATATACCTATACTGTAAGTCAATGCATGTGTAAGTTTAAAGTGGTTATGACTTTTGGGAAAAAACTGTTCTTGAATCTGTTAGTCCTTGTTCTGATGCACCTGTAACGTCTCCCTGAGGGCAACAGGTTAAACAGATCAGAACCAGGATGGGAGCTGTCCTTAATGATGGTTTTTCCTCTGCTGAGGCAGCGGGAGATGTAAATATCCATCAGGGAGGGGAGAGGGCAGCCAATGATCTTCTGTGCTGCTCTTATTACTCTCTGAAGCCTCTCCCTGTCTGCCACGGTGCAGCTGCCGTACCATACTGTGATACAGTATGTCAACAGGCTCTCAAAGAAGATCCTGGAGTGCAATGAATTCCCCAAGAAGCTCACTAGTAAGGAGAAAGCGGCTTGGAACAGCTTTGTCGCAGTGGTTCGGGGCTTCCTGGGCAATCACAAGGCCGAAAACTATGTGGAGCTGGTTGAGACTCTGGTGAAGAACTACGGCACAATGGGCTGTAGGATGTCCCTCAAAGTCCATATCCTTGATGCTCATCTTGATAAATTCAAGGAGAACATGGGAGCGTACTTGGAGGAGCAAGGCGAGTGCTTCCACCAGGATATACTGGACTTTGAACGCCGCTACCAAGGACAGTATAACGAGAACATGATGGGAGACTACATTTGGGGGCTGATTCGTGAAAGTGATTTACAGTGTAATCGTAAATCTCGAAAAACTACTCACTTCTAAATCTTTTGTAGTCATTGTATTACTTTAGTATAAATACATGTTAATTTGGATTCATATGTTGTTTTTTTCTGACTTTATGTGAACGAAAAGACACAAATTCGCCCGTTTTCTCATTGGAAATAGGTAAATTTCAAAATATCACTGTCCTGGTCACAAAAGCAAAGTTTGTGGGGAATAATAGCCATTTTCTATACTTTTGAGGCATAAGCAATTAGGAAATAACACTTACTACCCAGGAACAAAAATTGTGTTACATAGTGTTATATGTGAGGCACACATATTCAAATCCATTTTCATCCTTTCGGATCTCAGAAGATGTTTTTGTTAGTTGTCGGACACCCTTGCGTCCAAATTGTGCCAGATTAAGTTGAAGATCAAACCAGACTTTACGCACCAATCCGACCGTGGTGTCAGGGGACAGTGCGTCAGTTTCCCGCAGATGCTTCAAATCCAGGCCGGTAATTCGGGGGGTGGTGTCTGGCCTTCTCTTTATCTGCTTTTCTAAAAGTTTTCATGACTGACAGGAATACATTCTTGTTGGTTTTAAACTCGCTGTCAGCAGAGATGTTAAAACTTTTACTGTTAAAATATGTATTCAGTCCAGCTCAGTGTTATAACACTGCAGACTCAATACTGGACCCCAGCTGAACTTCTTGCACTGGCATAAAATCCACTTTAATGTTGTTGAGATTTTTTTGGACTTATTTCCTTAAAATGAATGTATTTCTTTTTCTTTAAACCAGTCTTTAAGTACATTAACAGTTTTTTTTTGTTTTTTTTTCAATCTTTGTTTTTTTCTATTTCATTTAGCTGTTCCTCATCTACTGTTCTGTGTCTAGTTTTGCTGGTGCCCTTATTTTATTTATTTCTTTTTTTCAGGTGGTCTGCTGTCTTCACCCAGTAAGCCGGTTATGTACCAGTTATCTGGAGTTTCATCCCCAAATATATTAAAAGGAAATAGGTGGAATGTCACTCATTTTTGGCTGTGGTTTTGTAACTAATAACAAATAAAATGGCAGTTTGTC
Source organism: Acipenser ruthenus (assembly GCF_902713425.1). Lineage (NCBI taxonomy): Eukaryota > Metazoa > Chordata > Actinopteri > Acipenseriformes > Acipenseridae > Acipenser > Acipenser ruthenus. Next base: position 6,682,640 of record NC_081238.1, read on the forward strand.
ATGGAATTTAGAATGCAGTGCTGCGTAGTGATTTATCCAGTGTGAAGCGGCTCATTAGTATGCAAGCCGTGCTATATGCTATATATACACACGGTCATGTGATGCTGTTTAACAAATCAGAGGTTGTTATTTTTCCAAGCCACATTATAATACTACATACACTACTCAAGTGAAGCATTAAAGTCAATGTTGGTATGGTTTAATTTTCAGCTAATAAGCACCATTTTAAATATTTATCTGTGGACCTCTTGCTCTGGAGCAATTACAAAAAGGGAGACAAAACCGAACCAGGTAACTACAGACCAATAAGCCTGACTTCAATTATATGTAAATGTAGCGGGTGCTACTGATTTTATTATATTCAGTGAACATTAGAGCTTGATTTGCTAAAATACCCTGATTTAGATGCTTAATTAGCATAGCTGATCAACATCATCAACAGGTGCTGTGGATTGGGAGATTACAAAACGATAAGCTTACCTTTAAAAGTGCCGTAGCGTTCCTCATTTCAGAGTAGCGCACACTTTCCATGGAGCTGGTTTACCCGGGTGTCTGTCTGATGTTTGTTTGATGAGTGGAGGTAGGCCAGTTACATTATCTGTTTTACCCAGTGTGATTCATTGATATTTTGAATTATTTTTAAGCACGTCTTTAATTTTAGTTCCGGTATTTGTAGGGCGGGCCATAATAAAGGTGTTTGAATCCAGACTCGCCTGAGGTAATGTGATTGATTGTTTAAAGGTTCGTGTAGGGTGGGTTTATGTACCGTGTAGGTTACAGCCCGCCTGAGGTATTGTGATTTTATAAACATTTCTATTGTACAATGGTAGTAGCGTGCCTTTGGGGAGATGCTAACTTTTGTTCTTTTTTTCATAGGATAAAGAACGCTCCCACTGTTTCTTAAATGGTGTCAATACGGGGTTTTTTTTTTTTTATGTAACTTTAGCAATGCTTGCAAACCAATTGATAGTTATTTGAGGTCATATTGCACACAGCTGATTCACCATTTGCGTATAGCATGCTTTATATCCAAACTAAGCCTTTTGTGGATTTTTGGAGGCAGTGCACTTCCTGTTGCTGGGATAGCGATAGTCACTGCAGGGTGTTTTATTTGTTTGGTGTTTGGTTGAGGACTGTGTGTGTTGTGTTATTCTTGATTCAGGATAGTGATAGTCACTGCAGGGTGTTTTATTTGGTTGAGCACTGTGTGTGTTGTGTTATTCTTGATTCAGGATAGAGTCACTGCAGGGTGTTTTATTTGGTTGAGCACTGTGTGTGTTGTGGTGTTCTTGATTCAGGATAGTGATGGAGTCACTGCAGGGTGTTTTATTTGTTTGAGCACTGTGTGTGTTGTGTTATTCTTGATTCAGGATAGTGATAGTCACTGCAGGGTGTTTTATTTGGTTGAGCACTGTGTGTGTTGTGGTGTTCTTGATTCAGGATAGTGATGGAGTCACTGCAGGGTGTTTTATTTGTTTGAGCACTGTGTGTTGTGTTATTCTTGATTCAGGATAGTGATAGTTACTGCAGGGTGTTTTATTTGTTTGGTGTTTGGTTGAGGACTGTGTGTGTTGTGTTATTCTTGATTCAGGATAGTGATAGTCACTGCAGGGTGTTTTATTTGGTTGAGCACTGTGTGTGTTGTGTTATTCTTGATTCAGGATAGAGTCACTGCAGGGTGTTTTATTTGTTTGAGCACTGTGTGTGTTGTGGTGTTCTTGATTCAGGATAGAGTCACTGCAGGGTGTTTTATTTGTTTGAGCACTGTGTGTGTTGTGGTGTTCTTGATTCAGGATAGTGATAGTCACTGCAGGGTGTTTTATTTGGTTGAGCACTGTGTGTGTTGTGGTGTTCTTGATTCAGGATAGTGCTAGTCACTGCAGGGTGTTTTATTTGGTTGAGCACTGTGTGTGTTGTGTTATTCTTGATTCAGGATAGTGATAGTCACTGCAGGGTGTTTTATTTGGTTGAGCACTGTGTGTTGTGGTGTTCTTGATTCAGGATAGTGATAGTCACTGCAAGGTGTTTTATTTGGTTGAGCACTGTGTTGTTCTTGATTCAGGATAGTGATAGTTACTGCAGGGTGTTTTATTTGGTTGAGCACTGTGTGTTGTGGTGTTCTTGATTCAGGATAGTGATAGAGTCACTGCAGGGTGTTTTATTTGTTTGGTGTTTGGTTGAGCACTGTGTGGTGTTCTTGATTTATGCACTTTTGATGATTTTGTAGTTTTTTAAGTTTGATTTTCATTTGTGTTGGTTATTTTGTTTCACAGATTCGTTTTTGTTTATCTGTTGTGATTGTTCTCTAGGTGGCTCTATCGCACTCCTGTCTTTTGGTGGTGGGCTGACTTCACCGATCTCCACAGTTACATACTATCTGCTGGAACCTTTACAATTGCATATTTGTATTTTTGACTAAATCATTGATTAGTTGCTTATTACCTAGTATAACAGATTGTTGTGTTTTTTTTTTTAAATTTTTTATTTTTTTCTTCTGTGCTCTATGAAATTTGGGGCTTTTCCCATTTTATAATAAATCTTGATTTTAAACTGTACCGACCTCTATACTTTCATTTATTTGAAGGGTTCTTGTGTGTGGGGATTATTCATATTCAACTGTACTTTTGGGAATCTCCTTCTCCTATATATTAAAAGGGGGTGGTGTGGTCGGGTACATCCATAAGATGGTGCTACATAAACTTATGGAAACTATAATAAGATCCAAAATGGAAAATTACCTATATGATAACAGTATTCTGGGAGACAGTCAGCATGGTTTTAGGAAAGGGAGATCGTGTCTAACTAGCCTGCTTGATTTTTTTGAGAATGCAACATCGACAATGGATAATTGCAAAGCATATGACATGGTTTATTTAGATTTCCGGAAAGGTTTTGACAAAGTCCCGCATAAGATTAATTATCAAACTGAACGCAGTAGGGATTCAAGGAAATGCATGCACATGGATTAGGGAGTGGTTAACATGTAGATAACAGAAAGTACTGATTAGAGGAGAAACCTCAAAATGGAGCGAGGTAACCAGTGGTGTACCACAGGGATCAGTATTAGGTCCTCTGCTATTCCTAATCTACATTAATGATTTAGATTCTGGTATAGTAATTATATCCTGATGTAACTATCACTGACACTGTTATCTGCTCTGTTATTGAATGGTATTTTGTCATATACAGTGCCTTGCGAAAGTATTCGGCCCCCTTGAACTTTGCGACCTTTTGCCACATTTCAGGCTTCAAACATAAAGATATGAAACTGTAATTTTTTGTGAAGAATCAACAACAAGTGGGACACAATCATGAAGTGGAACGAAATTTATTGGATATTTCAAACTTTTTTAACAAGTAAAAAACTGAAAAATTGGGCGTGCAAAATTATTCAGCCCCCTTAAGTTAATACTTTGTAGCACCACCTTTTGCTGCGATTACAGCTGTAAGTCGCTTGGGGTATGTCTCTATCAGTTTTGCACATCGAGAGACTGAAATTTTTGCCCATTCCTCCTTGCAAAACAGCTCGAGCTCAGTGAGGTTGGATGGAGAGCATTTGTGAACAGCAGTTTTCAGTTCTTTCCACAGATTCTCGATTGGATTCAGGTCTGGACTTTGACTTGGCCATTCTAACACCTGGATATGTTTATTTGTGAACCATTCCATTGTAGATTTTGCTTTATGTTTTGGATCATTGTCTTGTTGGAAGACAAATCTCCGTCCCAGTCTCAGGTCTTTTGCAGACTCCATCAGGTTTTCTTCCAGAATTGGTCCTGTATTTGGCTCCATCCATCTTCCCATCAATTTTAACCATCTTCCCTGTCCCTGCTGAAGAAAAGCAGGCCCAAACCATGATGCTGCCACCACCATGTTTGACAGTGGGGATGGTGTGTTCAGGGTGATGAGCTGTGTTGCTTTTACGCCAAACATAACGTTTTGCATTGTTGCCAAAAAGTTCGATTTTGGTTTTATCTGACCAGAGCACCTTCTTCCACATGTTTGGTGTGTCTCCCAGGTGGCTTGTGGCAAACTGTAAACGACACTTTTTATGGATATCTTTAAGAAATGGCTTTCTTCTTGCCACTCTTCCATAAAGGCCAGATTTGTGCAGTATACGACTGATTGTTGTCCTATGGACAGAGTCTCCCACCTCAGCTGTAGATCTCTGCAGTTCATCCAGAGTGATCATGGGCCTCTTGGCTGCATCTCTGATCAGTCTTCTCCTTGTATGAGCTGAAAGTTTAGAGGGACGGACAGGTCTTGGTAGATTTGCAGTGGTCTGATACTCCTTCCATTTCAATATTATCGCTTGCACAGTGCTCCTTGGGATGTTTAAAGCTTGGGAAATCTTTTTGTATCCAAATCCGGCTTTAAACTTCTCCACAACAGTATCTCGGACCTGCCTGGTGTGTTCCTTGTTCTTCATGATGCTCTCTGCGCTTTAAACGGACCTCTGAGACTATCACAGTGCAGGTGCATTTATACGGAGACTTGATTACACACAGGTGGATTCTATTTATCATCATTAGTCATTTAGGTCAACATTGGATCATTCAGAGATCCTCACTGAACTTCTGGAGAGAGTTTGCTGCACTGAAAGTAAAGGGGCTGAATAATTTTGCACGCCCAATTTTTCAGTTTTTTACTTGTTAAAGTTTGAAATATCCAATAAATTTCGTTCCACTTCATGATTGTGTCCCACTTGTTGTTGATTCTTCACAAAAAAATACAGTTTCATATCTTTATGTTTGAAGCCTGAAATGTGGCAAAAGGTCGCAAAGTCAAGGGGGCCGAATACTTTCGCAAGGCACTGTACTTGTACTTGCTAGAACCAAAGTCATTGTATTTTTATCTTGCTCTTAATTGTATTATTACTTGTACTGTGATTCTTGAAATGTATTTGTTTGACTGCAAGTCGCCCTGGATAAGGGTGTCTGCTAAGAAATAAATAATAATAGTAAGCAAACTTGTTAAATTTGCAGACAACACAAAAATAGGAGTGGCAAACACTCAGCAGTAAAGGTCATTCAAAATGATAGACAGCATTCAGAACTGGGCAGACACATGGCAAATGATATTGAATAGAGAAGTGTTAGGTACTGCATGCAGGCAATAAAAATGTGCATTATAAATATCATATGGGAGATACTGAAATTGAAGAAGGAATCTATGAAAAAGACCTAGGATTTTATGTTGACTCAGAAATGTCTTCATCTAGACAATGTGGGGAAGCTATAAAAAAGGCTAACAAGATGCTCGGATATATTGTGAGAAGTGTTGAATTTAAATCAAGGGAAGTAATGTTAAAACTCTACAATGCATTAGTAAGACCTCATCTAGAATATTGTGTTCAGTTCTGGTCACCTCGTTACAAAAAGGATATTGCTGCTCTAGAAAGAGTGCAAAGAAGAGCGACCAGAATTATCCTGGGTTTAAAAGGCATGTCGTATGCAGACAGGCTCAAAGAATTGAATCTATTCAGTCTTGAACAAAGACTACGCGGTGATCTGTTTCAAGCATTCAAAAGGTATTGACAATGTTGACCCAGGGACTTTTTTGACCTGAAAAAAGAAACAAGGACTAGGGGTCACAAATGGAGATTAGATAAAGGGGCATTCAGAACAGAAAATAGGAGGCACTTTTTTACACAGAGAATTGAGGGTCTGGAACCAACTCCCCAGTAATGTTGTTGAAGCTGACACCCTGGGATCCTTCAAAAAGCTGCTTGATGAGATTCTGGGATCAATAAGCTACTAACAACCAAACAAGCAAGATGGGCTGAATGGCATCCTCTCATTTATAAACTTTCTTATGTTCTTATACCTGGGTTAAACTAGCTAGTGTATTTTTAGAACAAAAAAGGAGTTAATATTGGTCTGGATAGGGGGAGCTATCTGGCTCTCTCCAGAGAGATCTCAAATTATTATACATGAGCTTTTCTGAGTATTGATATGATGTCATAGTTGAATGTTATCCCAAACTAATTAATCTCAAAACAAAGACTGCAAAGAAACTACCACTTACTAATTATGCATGGAAACAAAGTGTAAAATGAGCAAGAACATGAACATATTCAGGATTTTGCAAAAGCTATGGTACAGTAAGGAGTTTGTTTATTGATCAGTCATTCAAACCTCAATAGGCGCGCAGTACATTTCATCACACGTACTTTACTGGCTTCAAAATGTTGCATGACACCGTACCTTACTGGAATGTCCGTACTACAGTGATTGACAGATTCTTGAGTCAAATCCAAAAAATGTAGCTTTTTTTTTTTTTTTTTTTTTTTTTAAATTGGAATTGACAATTGTTTTTCACCACATTTTCTTCCCAATTTTAAATGCCCAATTCGTAAGCCTGGCTCACCGCTGCAACCCCTGCGCTGACTCGGGAGAGACGAAGACGAACACACATGTACTCCGAAACGTGTGTCATCAGCCGCCCCCTTCTTTTCACTCTGCAGGCCCGCCATGCAGCCACCTCAGAGCTACAGCGTCGGAGGACCACGCAGCTCTGGGCTGCTAGCTAGCAGGCAGGCCCGTAGTTGCCCAGCCAGTATACAGGGGTCGCTGGTGCATGGTGAGCCGAGGACACCCTGGCCGACCTAAGCCCTCCCCACCCCAGACGGTGCTCGGCCAATTGTGCGCCGCCCCCTGGGAACTCCCATCCATGGCCGGCAATGGAATAGCCTGGACCTGAACCAGCGACCTCCAGGCTATAGGGCGCATCCTGCACTCCATACGGAGCGCCTTACCAGATGGGCCACTCAGGAGCCCCACAATGTAGCCCTTTGTTAATCATTTTGAGTGCTATCTTTACTTGGGTAACTAATACATGCATGCACGAGATTTCATGATGGAAGCATGATTTTATGAGACAGTGTTTAAAGAGCAGCTATCAGGGTTTTTAAATGGAGTTATCAGTCCCCACATGTTGCTTCAGCTGTTTAAGTAACATACCTGCAATATTAACGTTCATTGTTAACATTGTGACAAGTTGTTACACTTTAAGATTTAAAGTCCACAGCAAAGATGGCCGATCATGGAGAGACGATTTTGTGCAGCATAAGAGGTTGGCTGTATTTTTCTTGTTTTGTTGTGGTTTTTTTATTGCATACCAGAAAGAGAAGAGAGACAATCATTTTTTATCAGTTAAGCATTTCACTAACACATTTTTTTTGGATTCAGAACAAATAGCAATTTATTTTTGGACACTTGTTTCTTTTTTTGTTTTCCTTGGTGGAGCGAGGGACAGGTGCAATTGCTTGGGGTCCCAGTGTGTAGTCCTGGACATTTGGGGCCCCCCACGGATCTTTAAGGGGCGAATTGTTTTCCTTGATCTCTGGAAGAGGGGAAAGGACAATCAATCGTCAAGTTCTGTGTTAACTGTTTTGTCTATACTGTTTAGCTGTACTGGCTGGCCCCCTGCACCCCCGTCAGAGTGTGCTTGAGGCCTCCAGTGGTTTACCTACCTTGCCTTTTAGGTCTGGAGTCCAGCTTCCAGGTTGGGACCGGTGGCGGCAGATGGAATTAGGATGAGATCCAGGGAGCGTGACGAGAGAGAGAGGAGAGAAACGCGAGGCTAGAGACCTGTTGAAGAGAAGTGACCAGAACTTTGTGGTGGAAGGTGTAGTTTACTTACCTGTGTGTCAGTTTCTGACGGCCCCTTTTCTTTGCCCCGCTCTCCTGTCTCAGGTCCTTCAGAGGCGGCAGCTGATCGTCAGTGAAGAGATCCAGCAGGAGGTGGTGGTTCCTGCATCGGTGGGAGGAAACAGCAGCGGACCGAGCGAGTCGGGGGGGGGGGGGGGGGGGGGAAGCCCCAGGAGTGTGGGGTCTACCCCCCTGGACTATTTATTTTTCCTTGTTTGTTTTGTCGAACAGTAATTGTCCATGTGCCTGATCTTTTCTTTTTTCGGAGACCGTGACCAACAGGAGGGGACTGCCTAGTGTGCGTTTTTTTGTTTTTTTGGGGCACTCCCTTTTGAAATTAACTTATTTTTTGTATTGTGGTTTGGTTAACAATTTTTACCCTGTTGAGAAAAATAAAATTAGTTTTACCAGACGCCACTCCATTGTGTGTGTGAGAACCCGGGGAACAAAGAACCGACACGGGGGAACGAAATAACTATTCGGTCACTAAGGTCCTTGCCTTACCAAAAACAATGTGGCGTAGTCATCAGCTACATAGGTACACTAGCTGGGTTATCTCAGGTCACCCTACCTGTGACAATCACATGACTTATGCTGCACAAAATCTGCTCTCCATGAGCAGCCATTTTGAGAATGTTTAGAGTGTAAAAACTTGTCAGACTGTTAACAATGAAGGTTACAATTGCAGGTGTGGTACTTAAACAGCTGTAGCAGCATGTGGGAACCAAAGGTTCATTTTTTTTTTTTTTTTTTTTTTTTTTTTTTTTTTTTTAAATCTGATAGCTGCTCTTTAGCAGGCGTGATACTTGGTGTCTGTCTCTCTAGTAGCCCTAAAAACCTCCCTCAAATCTAAAAAACTATTCTAGCTATTCATAAATGTAAAAACTGAGCACCCCCTCTTTCCTTCCAGCAGTGACTTGTGTTTGGCACTGGCGGGACTGTTGGCAGACAGCTTAGGGAGTGTCCCTGTACCTGTTCCAAAGCCATTACCAGAAGCAACATTAAACTAACGCTTCCTGTTACTACCTGCCTGCTAACAATCCTGCCAGCACTTAACACAATCTTCAGAGACAAGCAGTCACAAGTTAATCTGTCTGTCTATCTATCTATCTATCTATCTATCTATCTATGTATGTATCTATCTAGACTGAGGCACTGGCCTTCACTTTGGTACTGCTGTTGTCATTGTACGCATGAATTGTTTTATATCCTAACTGTTAATTCGTATCTTTTTATATACTCACTGTCTAAAAACTTGCAACACCTAGAATCCACCAACGCCTACTAAGTGCTGTATTTTTTTTTTTGACAGTGAGTGTATTTGAGGGAGGTTTTGGTTTGTTTGTTTGGGTAATTTAGTAATATGGATTATTCTAAGTGGGGTAAATTTAAATCTAATCAAAAACATTTCACATGTACAAAACCAGTCAAGTTAGAATTAAGAACCTCCTCCCCCTCTGTTTTTACAAGAACTACCAGAAACACAAACAGCATCAAATAACAGAGGAGACGCTCACTGGTTTTGCTCATGTGGTTTCATTCATTCATGTTACCTATGGTTGTTTATTTTCTGCCTACAATGCCTTCAATAGAAGGTCATATTCACAAAGCAACTGTTCAAAGGCTCAAAGGGTGCTTTATTTTAACATCTTAATCTAAAAATGTTAACTATACTTACGTCTATGAAATAGTATCTTGTTTGTTTTTCTTTTCATTTTAACACAGTAGGCAGTTTCTATGACTCTGACTTAAGGATGTTTAATATTTGTTTTTATTAATTGATAAACAATATTATCTGTGCTCACTACACCCTAACTCTCCAAACATCTTACCTGACAACTTCACTTTTAGAGAAGCGAAAAGACTCATGCCTAGGGAAACTGAAACTTTGTGGATGTTGAACAATCTACTGCAAGCAGCAATGGTCTGCAGTACACAGGACTCCTAAACAGTATTATTAAAAAGAGAAAGAATTAAAACATTTTTATCCCCAGCATTGAGATTACCTGTGGATGTAAAGATCCACCAGCCACACAAACATTTTACTGGCCAGCATCATTCCGGGGGGCAATGACGACAAAAGAAAATGCAAAAACAAGCAACATTTATGAGCAGACTTAACAAGGTCTTAGACTGATTTACTTTTAAGGTCCCTGTGACAGAGACAGAATGATTCTTGGTGATAAATCTCTCTCCCAACCTTCATTTCTAGGGTTAGAAGGAAGTCGGTCATCTAGAAAGGGGGCTGAGCTACGATACACTAAATCATCTACCCGGAAGGGAAACAACATTGGAGGAGCGGTTGCACTCGTTAACCAAGGGGTCATGATTGACAGTACAAAAGGGGGCGTAGTGAAATGATCTGTTCCTTGTTATGGTTAAGCTGAACCAGAAGGAAGGACGTGTGTTATTATTGTGCGTGTTTTGTTTGTTTTGTAGTTATTAAATATACTGTTGTTATTTAGATGGCTAACACGATCCGAAGCTGTCGTCAGAGACCAGCACAAAACCTGGACTACACTGCACTTTGTTTCACGAATAACTGTATTTACACCACGAGCATTTTAGCACTCACTGTGAACTTGTGTTTGTGTTTTGTGTTTCGTGTGGGTGTATAAGATCAGGACTATTATTTCAGGACCAACCCGTGTATTAAAACAGGGCAATACATGCCAATGTATTGCCTGTTTCTCATTGTTATTGTTTACTGCCGTTTTGTCATCAGACTTTGGATTATAAAAATAAACAACACCTGGATTACCGTTGTCTGTCTGTTCATTGATCACTGCTGCATTCCTGCACCTGCACACTGTTACCACTTTGCCACAGGCCCCTTCTTGGTTCCTTTTTCAGAACCAGCCTGGTTAACTTTTGACCAGTACTCTTTCTGTGCTGCCCAATCCTTTTCCACCATGGTGCCAGTTCTCACTAGCTTGTCCACAGTCTTGACAGAATCTCTGACACAACTAGCAAGCTTTGGATTACATTTATTCAATATCAATCAATCGACTTCCTCTTCAGCAATGTCAGGTTTCCATTTAATACATAAAGCCCTATAACCATAAACACAATCCCTTCTGCACTGCCATGGGGTCTGCACCATATTCCTGAGCCTGTCTGCTATTTCTGTCAAATAATCAGTGGGTAGAAATGCAGCAAGAAAGGCTTCATGAAAATCATCCCAGCTATGTATATTCCCCCCCACAGCTATCCACCAGCTTCTAGCTGAACCTTTTAAAACAGATGACAGGATAGCCATTCTCTCAGGATCCCCCATAGGATGAAGAGCTAGAAAATGTGCACACTGTTCTAAAAACCCCAACATGTCACTATCATCTTCTGTGTTACCAAACTCAGGAAACAGCAGAGAAACAGGCGGTTTAGTGGAAACACCTGAGCGAAGTGAAAAATCTACCATGGTGTCGTTATCCGGAATGGTTCTATGAGAAGTCATAGGAGTGGGAATCGTAGATATTCTAGGTGTGCTAGCAGATCAAATGTGTTTCATGAGCTTGCACTGCCACTGTTCATCCCTTCTCAACAAACAATGAACCACTTTCTGTTTCTGTTCTGCTCTGCTGTATCAATGGCTATTTGCATATGTTCAAATCTTTGGTCTATACAATGCCTGGGAGACTCCTCCCTATTTACTGCACTTTCTTGAGTGAGTGAGTTAACTCTCATTCTCCATGGTATCTAAATGAGTAATTCATTCCAACATGAAGTCTTTTAGTGTTTCAATCTCTGGTAAGACCGCAGGAGCCTCCTCAGCCTCTTCCTCTAAATCAGTGTCATGGGGACTGGTAATATATAAGTCATCAAGAAAGAACGCTATCTCTGCAACAGGTTCTCATGACGTCCTATAAAAATATTAGTGAAATCCACAGCATCAGACTGTGTGCTTTCCTCTGAATTCGACATGTTACCTATATTAAATATTAGTGAAATCCACAGCATCAGACTGTGTGCTTTCCTCTGAATTCGACATGTTACCTATATTAAATATTAGTGAAATCCACAGCATCAGACTGTGTGCTTTCCTCTGAATTCGACATGTTACCGATATTAAACTGTTTTTTAAACATGTACAACCCAACCAAACTAGCAGTATTTATTGTCTTGCTCTGTGTTTTTTTGTACTACCACAGTACATAATTATTGTAAAGAATCCTGACTTACCCAGCATTTATTTTCTTGGATCTGGCACTCAGCTCACCTACCTACAAAAATATGTTTTTTCTGTGGGTGGTAATTTTCCTTAGTTAAATAATTAAAACTAATTGATTTCAGTTAGGGTTGAGTTTGTTACAACATTGTGTAGGTTATGATTGCTTTACAATATCATCACTTGATTCAGCTTGGCTAATAATGTTTATTCATGTGTTGGTTTTGTTCTCCTTAGCATCTTGTACATGTAGATATAACCTATACAATAATAAACATCTACAAAACAACCCATTCAATTGCACTAAACACAATCTAGTAAACACCTTTCGAACACAGACAAACTCATTAACAAACAAAACAAAATGTACCTCCAGAAAGCAGCTGTGTAGGAAATGCACACAAATAAAACTCACACAACCTTAAATGTCTGCAAGAAAAATACTACTACTAATATTTAATTATATATGCGCATCAGGGTTTTGCGCGTGTATTAGTTATTGTTGACAATCAGTCCTCTCATCTTCTGCCATGCTGTTTCAGGGAGACAGTTAGCCTGTTTCGACTTTTTTTGAAAGGTCAGAAACTTAAGCTGTGATTGGTGGACAGCTGCTGTCTTGTGCCTTCCTACTTTTTCTTCCAAATCAAGTGGAATCCATCTCCGCCCCTTTCCAGTGTTGGAAATGCCTAGTTTTGATTTCCGGATGAATAGAATGTGATATGGGAATGGGGGATATTATGGCTCGGATCAGTGTATTACTTTCATCTACAAACACATTACATCATTCTCTTCATAGCGAATCTCTTACTCTCCTCTTGGGCTACCCATAACCTTGAGTTTCCTAACATAAACTCTACCCCTATTCATGTGGATCGGTCACGTTACCAATGCAACAATCATGGGGTTGGTCTTGATAAGAAAAAACTACAGTAAACGCAGAGGATTTATGGCTACAACCTGTGAAATAAATATTAAAACAAAGGGTATTACAACACAGTTAAAATGACAAGAAATTTGAAAGAAACACAATTATTATCCTGAAAAAAACTGGCAGAGCATAAGAAAATAAACTATGCATGAGCAAGTTATAACTTTATCTTTGTTGACACTTGTCTGTTGCCTTATAGCTGCAGTTGCTTCATTTGAATCACATAATTGATGAAGACCAGAAACAAGTGGAGATTTGCATGGATCAACTTGTTTTTGTTGCTGTTGGCAAATTCTTGGGCTACAAACCTATCCAAACCTATTAAACATGCCAAAGTTGGCAGCAGCTGGAGATGACAGCCCCTCCTTCTCTGGCAATTGGGACAGCAGTTCCCCACAGTTCACCACCCACCCACCCTCAAGTTCGGTGAGAACCATATCCAAATCGTCAACCCACAGATCAAGGGAGGTGTATGCATCCCTCTCTGGAACACCACAGATGGGAACTCCCTCTGCTGCCCACTGGTCCTGCTCTGCCTACCAATCCCAGGGTGCATCGCTGCAGGGCTTCCACCACCTTCTCCCTGCAACCAATTCTGGACTGTTCTCCATTTCTTATTATTGTTTTTTTAAACTCCCTGCAATTCGGGTCTGAGTCTCCAGGGTGCGCTATCCCACCCTGACACCACATGTGAAAGAATAGCGTCCTGGCCCAAGATGTTATGTGGGTGGAGGGAGATTCAAACACAGAGAACTGTGGGGGAAGTGCAAAAAAAGATCTAATTAAGGAATGGCCACATTCCCCACGTGGAGTTGTCAGGGAAATATTTAACTCAACTAAAATCAACCCTTTGCAGGCTCCTGCCCTGCCACAAGCCTTATTCAAGGTCATGCTTTAAGGAATGTTTTATTAAGGACAGTTTTTTCACAGACAGTTTTGATTAATAAAAATCTAAATCTAGATGCCCACTGGAACGTCACAGCACCACCTATGAATCAAATTTAAAATTCAGCCTAATAGAGATGAAAACTGATTGGCTGATGGTAATAAATCATTTTCTAATATGATATTATTATATTAGAATAATGTACATATTATACATACCCCAAGGTTTTTTCAGAATTCCTTTCTAGCAAACTTTTAAGGACTGTTTGTTAACACTAGAAGGACCAGAGATATACCTAGAAGCCCCGCAGCAGTCTTTCTGACGGCTGTATTCAAAACACTGTAAATAGTATAATGAACGGAGAAACAGTCGGATGTAATATATATATATATATATATATATATATATATTGAGTACGTTACATAAACATCTGAAAAACCAAAGCATATATACACACATACATCTGAACAGACACCGGTTTAGAACATACATATTTATAAAACTGAAATGATAGCAATACATTTTAAACTTTTCAACAGCAATTTATTATCAGATGTGCAAAAGCAAATGAACAACTTAGAGAAATAAACTTAGTAGAAAACATATTACAGAAGCGCACAGCACAAGAAGTTATAAAAAAGTCTAATTTCTTTTTCTTTTTTTTCGACAAAATGGTATTCCTTTACCTTGAGTGTAAGGCTGTTCACAATCAACACAGATAATGCGCTTCTCCACGCCACCTTTCTGCACAGCTGCCCGAAGTTTTATTTTTATTGCACTTGCCAACCTGGCATTGGCGTCAGTTGTTGTCAGCTTCAGCTGTGGGTACACGCTTGGCAGTTTCCCTCTGTTCCAAATGCTCCTTGCGAAGTTCCTGTGCTAAATGTAAAGTATATTCTCTCCTTGGTAAATTCTTCTCTGTGCATTCTTTGTAAAGTACCCGGAGTTGATGGCTGATAGGTCCAATACATTGTAAAACACCTGAACAGACCACCGTCGGGAGCCAGCTTTCACAGAATACTTCCGTACCATCTGATCCAAACATCAATTCCATATTTTGTTGCGTAGTAAAACTCCACAGTCTCTGGTATTTATTTTCACTAGTCCTGATGCTAATTGACTGACCAAAGCAGCGCAGCTGGCAAGCAGGCGCCAGCCTTTCAAAAGGCTGATTGAAAAACAATAGACTGTCAGTCATTCACTCAGGCAGAGAGTAGAGACTAATCTAATTACAGCTAAATAAAAATAATAAAGTAGAATACCGTTCTGTATAATCAAAATACAATTGTTTTCTGTGTGGCCGTATAATGTAATATATCTCCTTTATTTTTGTTATTTTTGAAAATAAAACGGCGCAAGTGCCATTACTTCTGGCCTGATGTCACCACTCTGCCAACCCTGTCACAACCTGTCATACAGTAAGATAAATAAATCACCAAAAGAAGGTAAAAATGTCAATCTCCTTCTTTTTCTCCAGACGTATTTTTTTGCAGACCCCAGGCACTTTTATCCACGCATATGATTATTACAGGACATCCGAGTTTAATGACAATTAATATATTTTGTCAACATGGAAATATACTGGGGAACGCTGTCACAGAGTGACCCTAAAACCTGTCTTCCCTTGTATAAGGTGCGATCACCTTTTTTGAGAAAAAGGTGTATAAGAACATAAGAACATAAGAAAGTTTACAAATGAGAGGAGGCCATTCGGCCCATCTTGCTCGTTTGGTTGTTAGTAGCTTATTGATCCCAGAATCTCATCGAGCAGCTTCTTGAAGGATCCCAGGGTGTCAGCTTCAACAACATTACTGGGCAGTTGGTTCCAGACCCTCACAATTCTCTGTGTAAAAAAGTGCCTCCTACTTTCTGTTCTGAATGCCCCTTTATCTAATCTCCATTTGTGATCCCTGGTCCTTGTTTCTTTTTTCAGGTCAAAAAAGTCCCCTGGGTCGACATTGTCTGTACCTTTTAGGATTTTGAATGTTTGAATCAGATCGCCGTGTAGTCTTCTTTGTTCAAGACTGGATAGATTCAATTCTTTTAGCCTGTCTGCATACAACATACCTTTTAAACCCGGGATAATTCTGGTTGCTCTTCTTTGCACTCTTTCTACAGCAGCAATATCCTTTTTGTAACGAGGTGACCAGAACTGAACACAATATTCTAGGTGAGGTCTTACTAATGCATTGTAGAGTTTTAACATTACTTCCCTTGATTTAAATTCAACACTTCTCACAATATATCCAAGCATCTTGTTGGCCTTTTTTATAGCTTCCCCACATTGTCTAGATGAAGACATTTCTGAGTCAACATAAACTCCTAGGTCTTTTTCATAGATTCCTTCTTCAATTTCAGTATCTCCCATATGATATTTATAATGCACATTTTTATTGCCTGCGTGCAGTACTTTACACTTTACACTTTACCTGAAGGAATGTATTACGTCATTGTTTTTGTTCTAAAAGGATAATTGTGTAACTTGATAGAACCAGTTAGAAGATAAAAAAATGATTATGTGCTTAGATCAGAGATAAGTGGATTATATAAAATGAACGAGAATGAAAACTTGAGTTGAGACAAGAAAAGAAACAGAATAAGAAGTGTGGCCGCTTGTCCTGCCAGATGAAGGTAAAGCTGTTTCCTATCTGCCTTTCACCGCCTAATTCATCTTAGTTCTGCAGCTCATAAACTGTATGTTTGTTTGTCACATTCTGAGTGCAACTCAAAAACGACCCAGAAATTAATTAACACCAAATTAACAGCTAAACACTTTGCTACTGCTTTATTTGGAAAACCAGAGTCTAAGATTCTGTACTCTGTGCTTCTGGAATTCTGTTGGCATAAAGTAATATTAACAATATGTAAAACTGAATTTAAGAAGTCTTAAAATGTTTCCTTTAGTTAAGCTTCTTAACTCTGCTACCAGTAAAGTTAAACTATTTTCCGTAAGGACTTTTCGTTAGTGAAAGTTGGTTGTCTAATTATTTTACTTTGAATAGCTGTGCTACAATGTCTCGGTTGTATACTTTCAAACATTTTATTTTCTAAAAAGCCCTACATATTGTATGATCATTTATTCTTTTTTAATGGCTTTTTTCCTGTCCGTCTTAAGAGCCGTCTTCTGTAAATGAATCAGTCAAGCCTACCTCTCGTGAAATAAGAATGTATTCAGTAATTTAATATCTACATACTTATTCTGGCATCTGGTATTGCAAAATACGTGTGTTCCAGACATTAGAAAAAAAGACTGGGGTTGTTATTTGTTGAGCTCTGAGAGAGAGAGAGAGAGAGAGAGAGAGAGAGAGAGAGAGAGAGAGAGAGAGAGAGGGACTTTATTTAGAAAAGACAAAGGATCAGTGAAGGCTATTGCCCAGCCTGACCGTGTTATTTTGTGTTCGAGACTTGTTTATTTAAACCTTTTATTTTCGCTCTGTGAGTCTTTTTGTTTAAATATTTTATTTATTTTTGTTGTTTTGCAAATAAAACGGAAAACGCCACCTTAATCTGCAGTACTGGTGTCAGTTTGTTTTCATTCCTGCTTCTGCCTGACGTCACCGCCCAGTCACCCTGTCACAATGATATATCTCTACTAATAATACTACCTTTGCAAAACAATTTTACAAGGTGTACTTAAGGGTTACTTAGGCCCCGGTTTTCCAAGAGTTACTGTATCATACTTATGACTTATCTACTCAAACACCATGGTTGTAAATAGCCCCCATAAATTATCAACATTTGAAACAATTACTATACTTAATGAATTAAATTAAACTGGTGGTCTTACTCATGAGGACATGTTTTACCAACTTTGGAAAAATCAGACCCTAAATGTGTCAAGAAAACGCTGTGTGTCAGTGTATAGTTGCCTTTTTATCTGTTGCTTTTTTGTATTAAAAAAAGTACCTGGCTCTATAGTACACTTCACCAGCTGTCTGTCTTTTATATGAAACTTTATTACATTGGAGTATAATGTAAGTTTACAGAACACATATTTTCTTATCCAAAAAAATAGGCAGCAATTTTTGATGAGCGTCCTCAGTGTTAAGGAAAAAAATTCTGGGCATGCTGCAGTGGTTGAAAATAGTGCGGGCATGCGCAGTACGCAAATTAGGAACATTTCATAGGTAGGCCTAAATTGACGTGGCACAAGAGATCACAGCTTGGGTTGCATGCGCATCCTAATTTTAGTCTTGCTACTTGCTGACAAAAATGTTTTTTTTACAAATATGAATCCAACACTATTTTTTCACCTCCCATTTTGTGCAAATTCAGGCAAGATGGTAAAATGCAGCATTTCAGGATTGTCAAATAATCCGAAGCACACAGAATGCTGATGCTGCGGATGAATTTATTTTAATAAGGTTGTCTTGAGATTAGGTGCCACAGCTGCTGCACTGCAAAATCATTTTATTGTATGTATTTTATTTGAACTTTTATGTGTTTCAAAAAAGTTTGCGAACCTGCAAATTAACACTGTGTGCCCCATTCAGCGCTGCCAGATTGAATATAATATAAAAAACAAAATACATGTTGCAATCTGCCGTGCTTTAACTGTGTGGGTAATTCTACTGCAGTGCTTTAACTTGTAGATGAACCCTACTGTCTTTATCACTGATGTGGCCATTTTGTTTGATCATCAAGGAATTGGAATTCTAGGGGGAGGGTTGAAAATGTTGGGGTTTATGTATAAGAGTCATCTAGAAATATATTTCTGCATTCCATTATTTTGTTTATTAGTGTATTTATTTAAATAAGCATACAAACATGTTAATTAATTTGGGAAAATGTCACTTGTAAAATGGCATAACGGCTAAGTTTGACAGTTTCTCTACAAAGAGGTATGCAAAGCACAAAATAAATGACTTTGATTGAGAAAGTTTCCACTCTGATGGCGCAGCTGCATTTTAGCAATCACAATAGTGGCTGCTTGAATTGTGTTCTGTCTTTTTCACAGCCATTTATTTCTGCCTAAATGATGTTAAACGTTTAGATCCCAGAATAAATACAGACCCTTCCTGTAGATTCCTGAGAATTTGGGCTAATAGTGGAGACTCAGCCTTGACAGTTTGTGCAAAGCATAAATTGTTGGGTTTTTTTAGCATATGATTCAATTCCAGCACATAATACCTGTACCTCATCCAAATTGATGTTTGAGGCAGACAAGATTGATTCAGGATCAATTTCTTAAACCATCTGCATTGCTGCCATTTCAGCTGAAAAGCGTTTTTTACTTTTTGGCGCGCCATCTTTGTTTTGGTTACTTCAACCACAAATAGCTTCAAAAGTTCATATGTATGCGATTTCCACTTCCAGGTCACATGTGACAATGTTGCTCAATGGTCAAAGTTGCTTGTAGGCTCGCACAATTTGCTAAATTTGGTATATGACTATGTGCAGTGATGTATGGCAAATTTGCATAAGTCACATGGTTTGGCAGCCATATTGGATTTTGTGGAAATTGTTGAAACGCCTACATATCAAACTGCTTACTGCGGAGTTCTGAAAATTGCTATACTTGTTGAGGGATAGTCCATGATTAACTGTTGCTAATAAGATGATTGGTTCTGTGGTTTGGCAACCACATTGATTAATGACATAAAATTACAGTAAAAATGTAAAATCATCAAAAAACAAACATCTTCTTATCAGAAACTGCTTACCCGATTAAAACAAAAATTGAAATTAATGATCACAGTATGGTTGCCTTTTACACTTGTTCAAGGGAAGTTGGTACAGCAAAAAACATGGCGGCCACACTCGATGACATCATCGGTGTACAAAACTGGCTATGGACTGTCTATAACTTCTTATTGACTGCAGATAGGGTCATGGTTGTTATGTAACACATATAGGAACACATACATGCTGTATCAAAAAATGTCACCAATCTTGACCTTTGACCTCTACTAAAGGTCACATGTAAAACTGGCTTAATAATCCATTGAGAATGCAGATAGTCATGGTTGAATTGTAACACTTATAGGTAACAAAATTGTCCATTAGATGGTGCTCATTAATCACTGTATGCACATGATGTGTTGCCAAATTTTTGCTCTGTATGTAACATGAACACTGCTGCATGTAAACTCTTCAAACTTCTGAAGTTACTGATTTCAAAGTTGACAAATATCAAGAACTAAACCCACTTTTTCTGGTAATTGCTGAAGTGTTTGTTACTGGTACTGGTACTGCAGTGAGGAAGCCGTAAAAACTGCTTGACTGTTCTAGTCCTTCTTCTCCTTCTTCTTCTTTCTGCCAAAAGTTGCTCGTAGACTTACAAAATGTGCTTGGTTGATAGATGCCTATGCACTGTTGTCAGTGATGAATCTTGAATTGTAATTCACACTGTTCGGCAGCCATATGGATTTTGAAGGAATTGTTAAAATGCCTATGTATCAAAAACTGCTTACTGCAGTGTTCTGAAATTTGTTATAGATGTTGAGGGATAGTCAATGATTAACTGTAGCTATTAAGAAGCTGATTGGTTCTGTGGTTTGAAGCAGAAATTGAAATTGATTGATCGCAACATTCTTGCCTTTTACGCTTGTGTCACAAAGACGGCCGGAGTGGGTGGCGTCAGACCAGAAGCAGGAAATAAACAAACAGAGAGATGTGGTTTGGTAAAGCTGGGCGCGTGATTGCGCTCAGCATTTAATAACAGAAAATAAAAGGTTTGAAACAAAACAGGACACGGCACTTTAAGCCAAAATAAATGGACAAACAAAACGAACTACACAGACAAAACACGGTGAGCAGATTTAACTACTATTACTACTACTATTATTATTATTATTATTATTTTTACCTCCGTCTCCAATCCCGTTCTCCACTCACTGAACACCTAAAAACCCCGACTGAGTGCTACGTGTCTCTATATATACTGTTGTGCTGGGATTCAATTACTAATTAATTATTCACTTGAATCCCAGCACGTGAATTCATTACGTGCAACCCCGTGCTCACATATTACATTTAACCAGCACGTGAAGTGATTTGTGCCCTCCTCTTGCCTAAATATAAATCTACATTTTTAAATACACGTGAAACACAGACCCGTTTATATCCCGTGTACCAATGAATATACACCAACATTAACACATGCACGCAACATACAACACATAATATGCACACAGGGGCGGGGCACATTGCCACATATACCCCCCCTGTGCAAAGCACACATGGCCTCAACGGCCACCTCCCCCCTTAAAAATCCAGCAGTCCAGGACAAAGTCTCGGGCTGGGAAGGGAGGCTTCAGTGGGCCCATGGCTGGCAATGCTGTCAGCACCCCTGCCGGTAGTGGCACGGCTGACAGCATGGTGGTCCATGCTTGCAGCGAAATTGCTGCGGGGGATGCTGGTCTCCTGACCTCTCCCCCTTCCTTCGTAGCCGGTAGCTCCCCTTGGTGGGGCTCCGACCACAGTACTGCCGGCAGCGAAGAAGTTGCAGTGGGAGCAGGTCTCCGGACCTTCCCCACGATCTCCGGCAGCGAAACTGCTGCTGGGGTTGGTGGTCTCCAGACCTCCTCCCCCTTCTTCGTGGCCGACAGCTCCCCTTTCTGGGGCTCCGGCCACCGTACTCCCTGTGGTGGAGGTACGGAACGCAGAGACAGCTCCTGCTGTTCTGCTTCTGGCGGTGGTGGAGGCAGAGGCAGCTCCTGCTGCTCTGCTCCTAGTGGAGGAAGCGGTGGAGGTGGCGGAGGCAGAGGCAGCTCCTGCTCCTCTGCTCCCTGCGGTGGTGGTGGCGGAGGCAGAGGCAGCTCCTGCTGTTCTGCTTCTGGCGGTGGCGGAGGCAGAGGCAGCTCCTGCTCCTCTGCTCCTAGTGGAGGAAGCGGTGGAGGTGGCGGAGGCAGAGGCAGCTCCTGCTCCTCTGCTCCCTGCGGTGGTGGTGGCGGAGGCAGAGGCAGCTCCTGCTGCTCTGCTCCTGGCGGTGGTGGAGGCAGAGGCAGCTCCTGCTCCTCTGCTCCTAGTGGAGGAAGCGGTGGAGGTGGCGGAGGCAGAGGCAGCTCCGGCTGCTCTGCTCCTGCCGGTGCAGGTGGGAGCAGCGTGTAGTCTCCTGCTGATGGAGGTGGGAGCAGCGTGTAGTCTCCCCCTTTTCCAGGGGACTGGTGCTGCTCTGCCTCTCTGGCAGGGAACTAGTGCGGCTCCGCCTTTGACGGGGAAACCAGCAGGCATTCTCCCTCTGCTGGTGGAGGTGGAACCAGCAGGCATTCTCCCTCTGCTGGCAGCTTGGGTCCTAGGGCTGTGGAAGCCCCGACTTCCCTCTCTTCGGGCTGTGGACGCACCGACTCCTCCCTTTTGGGCTGTGGACGCACCGACTCCTCCCTTTTGGGCTGTGGACGCACCGACTCCCCCCTCTTGGGCTGTGGACGTTCGGGCTCCCCCCACTCAGGCGTAGGACGTTCGGGCTCCTCCCGCTTGGGCTGTGGATGGTCAGGCTCCTCCCGCTCTGGCTGTTGACGCTCAGGCTCCTCCCGCTCGGGCTGTGGATGCTCAGGCTCCTCCCGCTCGGGCTGTGGACGCTCAGGCTCCTCCCGCTCTGGCTGTTGACGCTCAGGCTCCTCCCGCTCGGGCTGTTGACGCTCAGGCTCCTCCCGCTCGGGCTGTGGACGCTCAGGCTCCTCCCGCTTGGGCTGTGGATGCTCAGGCTCCTCCCGCTCTGGCTGTTGACGCTCAGGCTCCTCCCGCTCGGGCTGTGGACGCTCAGGCTCCTCCCGCTTGGGCTGTTGACGCTCAGGCTCCTCCCGCTCTGGCTGTTGACGCTCAGGCTCCTCCCGCTCGGGCTGTGGACGCTCAGGCTCCTCCCGCTCAGGCTGTGGACGCTCTGGCTCCTCCCGCTCGGGCTGTGGAGGCAAAACCAGCTGCCATTCTTCCTCTGCTGGTGGAGACGGGGACAGCAGGCATTCTTCCTCTGCTGGTGGACCTGCTACCTGGGCTGCTGTTCCACTTATAATTGCCTCCAGGTAGCTGAGGACCAACCCCACACCTTCCTCCCAGGTGCTTACGGTCTGTTCCCTCGCATACGTCTCTCATCTCTCCCTGTCCATCAACCGCAGGAACTGGACGACTACTGGTATAGACTGGGTCTCCAGCCCAGCATTTTCCAGCATCCAGTCCCGCACTTTGATGGCGTCTTCTGCCATTTTTTTTTTTAATCCAGATATGTGGTTCCTGCTCTGGCCTGAGTCCTGGAGGCGCTGTAGATCCCACGTAGGACACCACGTGTCACAAAGACGGCCGGAGTGGGTGGCGTCAGACCAGAAGCAGGAAATAAACAAACAGAGAGATGTGGTTTGGTAAAGCTGGGCGCGTGATTGCGCTCAGCATTTAATAACAGAACAGAAAATAAAAGGTTTGAAACAAAACAGGACACGGCACTTTAAGCCAAAATAAATGGACAAACAAAACGAACTACACAGACAAAATACGGTGAGCAGATTTAACTACTATTACTACTACTATTATTATTATTATTATTATTATTTTTACCTCCGTCTCCAATCCCGTTCTCCACTCACCGAACACCTAAAAACCCCGACTGAGTGCTATGTGTCTCTATATATACTGTTGTGCTGGGATTCAATTACTAATTAATTATTCACTTGAATCCCAGCACGTGAATGAATTACGTGCAACCCCGTGCTCACATATTACATTTAACCAGCACGTGAAGTGATTTGTGCCCTCCTCGTGCCTAAATATAAATCTACATTTTTTAAATACACGTGAAACACAGACCCGTTTATATCCCGTGTACCAATGAATATACACCAACATTAACACACGCACGCAACATACAACACATAATATGCACACAGGGGCGGGGCACATTGCCACAGCTTGTTAAAGGGAAGTTGCTACAGTAAAAAAACATGGCGGCCATGCTTGATGACATCATCAGCGTACACAATTGGCTATAAAACTGCCTATAACAACTTATTGACTGCAGATAGTGGCGTGAATGTTATGTAACATGTATAGTAACCCATATATGCGCTATAAAAAAATGTCATTGCCCGTGACCTCTGACCTCTCCTAAAGGTCAATTGTAAAACTGGATAATAGACTGCCTATAACTTCTTATTGACTGCATACTGGGTCATGGTTGTTATGTAACAAGTATAGGAAAACATGTACATCTCCAAAAGGTCAAATGTAAAACTGAGAATGCATATATAGAATCATGGTTGAATTGTAACACTTATAAGAACACATGCATGCTGTAACAATAATGTCCACTAGATGGTGCTCATTGTTCACTGCATCCACACACTAGTGTTACCAAATTTCCTGTCACACAAAATACACAAGTTAGGAGAAGCAATTGGGGCAATCTTGTCAAGCATCAAGCAAATAGGCACACTTGGAAAGGTGCTGGGGCCCAAGATTCACACAATTGTTGCTTCTAATGGCTTCTTTTTTTTAATTGCTCCACTTGAAATGCTCTTTGTAAAAGTTGAAGTGAATTTGTGACCATTACCTTATCAGTTGTAGCCAGAATAAACCATGCTGAGACACATGTGTGCCAAGCAAAGTGTTCAGCACAGACTGAAGTGTTCTTGGTTATCTTTCCAAGTACTAGCCGGCAGAGACAGGCAAATACAGACAGGGAATGGGTGCAGACAATTACACTTGATAAATGCAATAATGCTTAACTTTAAAAAAAATATGATAATGTTTTATTTTACTTTGACAAAACACCAAGGTATCTGCTCTGTAACACATAATTAGCCTCTACATTTATTCTGATATGTAGAAAAGTCTAATTTCTACTGGGTCTTTTTTCATGCAGGGGAAAAGGACAGATTGTTTGCCATCTTTCATTGTTTGAAAATTCATTCAACATGGGTAACGTGCCTTCAGAAGTAAATGGCTGTAACTGCTACAAATGTGGACAACAGCTCCCTCCATGCACCTCTTTTTCAAATTTGGATACAAGATGGATAGAGGGTCGACAAATGTATGTATTTAACAATGGGAAGTACTATAGGGAAGTAAATCATCATAATGCATATGAATGCCCAGACTGCTTTTTTAGACCAAAGAGAGAGAGAGAGATAAGGGAAGAGGAGAGACAGAGGAGGGAAGCTGAAGAGAGGAGAAGGGAAGAAGAGAGACAGAGGAGGGAAGCTGAAGAGAGGAGAAGGGAAGAAGAGAGACAGAGGAGGGAAGCTGAAGAGAGGAGAAGGGAAGAAGAGAGACAGAGGAGGGAAGCTGAAGAGAGGAGAAGGGAAGAAGAGAGACAGATGAGGGAAGCTGAAGAGAGGAGAAGGGAAGAAGAGAGACAGATGAGGGAAGCTGAAGAGAGGAGAAGGGAAGAAGAGAGACAGAGGAGAGAAGAACAAGAAAGAGCCAGCGAGGAAAAGGAGAAACAAAGAAGGGAAGACTTGAAGCAAAGGCTGAAACAAACTCACCAGAATGCAAAAGAACAGACTGCCAAGGAAAGACTCCATGGAACATCTCTGTTTGAAAATGAGACAAAGAGAGAGTTTTTTATAAGCAAATTTGATGAGTTTGAGGATTCAGAAATACTTAACCATGACCCTAATGATAAAGGATTACTTCTCATCCTCTCTGAAAAATGTAGAATCCCAGCTCCAAATATGAATCTCAGTCAGTTGGCTGTTGACCACATTGCTGATATCACAAGAGCTCTTGACAATCTATTGTTTGATGAATGGATTGATAACCCTCCTTCAGTCAATACTTTAAACCAAGCACAAGTATTGATTACTGAACTGGCTGTATTGTCATTGGATATTTCTGAGAAAGTCTCGTTGGAAAACATTTCCAATCAGTTGCAATTCATTGTGGAGACAATTGGAAGCTCAGACACTGATTTATATGAGTGTTTCCTGTTTACTCAGGCTCTGTTTTTAAACCTTGTGACCCTGTTTGAGAAAAGCAAAGATACTCATCAAAACATCCTCAGCATCACTAAAAAATGGGCCAAAAGAGAGCTTTCCGTTGAAGAAACATCTATTCTTAAATTTCTTGAAATGCTTATTTATTCCTTACAAGATATTATGGAAATTAACACCCAAGGTTTTGTGCTGAATGTGGAAAAAAAATGTTACGAGTTGCTCCTGACCACCATCACACAATCATGCAGTGAAGACCTTCATGCAGACTTAATCCACAAGCTGTTAGGACTTGTTGAGACAAACCAATGGACACCAGCTGAGGCAATGGGTCTCTTAGGAGCATTGACCGAAAAATATGATGATGAGTTTTCCATTGTGAAAACCTTAAATTTAGTGCAAGCATATGGCATATCCGCTACGTGGCAAGACAACCAGGGGCGTTCCTTAAGTCATGTTCTCAACTCTGTTGGCCCTGAAAAGTTCCATACAGTTCTTGAAAAGTCACTCAAAAGTGAAGATGAAAGCAGTCTTGATGATGTTCTTCATGAAATAAAGGCATCAAGGAATTTGGAGGAGGCCACCATTTTTAAGGTACGATGTATAGTAAGAGGTGTCCTAAATTTAATTGAAAATGTCACAAATGATAATACTAATTGTATAGGTTTAACAAAAGGCTCCTTGAAGAGTCACAGCTTGGAAACCGAAGACCTTCAAAAAACCTTATTTGTTCTCTGCAAAGCAGTATTCCAAACAAAAACCTGGTGGCCTCAAGTGACACAGATGATCAACTGGTGTTTGGTTGCATTATCAGACAACGGCAAACCTTTAGAGGTTGTTACAGATGAACAAGACTCGTGTGTCAATGCCATGCTTGCTGCTATGCAAGTGCTTATGGGAGAGCCTGTGGACATAATATTAAGCTCTGCTGCTGAGTGCAAGAAGCAAGTGGACAAATGGTATGACTTTTACCAGCTGTTTAGTATTACAGTTGATAAAAACAATGACAAAGCCACTGGAGAAGTCTCCAAGAAATGCTACCAGTCTGATATTGTCTATGGTACCATTGAGCAGTTTGTAGCTGATTACCTCCATCACATTTCAGAGCTGAAGAAAACCTCTCACTTCCGGGGGTTCATTCTTGAAAAGGATGGCCTTTTTCTACACTATGGATTGCAGTTTCCAGGCTTTGTAAATAAAAATGGTTTATTAAAAACCATTGCAGACTATATTAACATTCTACTGGATACTGTTTCCAACTCTGACAGCAATTTGGATGAGAGGACTCAGTTTGTTACAGTTCTCTTACATTCACTTCAAGCCCTGCAAGGAGACAAACTATATTCTGATATGAAGATTCTGTCCATTTCACAAAAAATGTCCAAAGAGTTTTCTAAGGAGGAAATCCATGTTCTTAAATTTCTGGAAACTCTTCTGAAATCCATTAAGGAAACAAAAAGAACAACTGAGGGCTTTGTATCGAAGGCGGGAAGAAAATGCTTTGAGTTGCTGCTTACTGTGGTCTTGCAAACCTGCAGTGAAGAACCCTCAAAGGAACCAATCAAGAAGGTTTTGGACCTTGGAAGCACCAAACTATGGACACCATTGGAAGCCATAGACTTCTTTGTCGCTTTGATAGAGAAATATGATAATGATCATATTTCCATCATGAAAGTTTTACATTTAGTGCAGATTTATCAAATATCTTCAACATGGAAAGATCGTGAAGGGCATTCTATTATCCATCTTTTTGACAAAGTTGGAATAGATAACCCACTGCTTTATTTTGAAAGCGAATTGCAAAGTGAAGGAAACAAAAGTATAGAAGATGTTCTCACAGAAATAAGAGAATCAAGAGATATCGATGAGGTCACTGATGAGAAAACCTGCATCATTGTTAAAGCTGTTCAGCACATGATTGAGCATGAAGAAATTGAAAAATACAAAGATATTTAAAAAATTTTGCTAAAAAGAAACAGCAAGGATGTAAAAGACCTTCAGCAGGTCCTCTATATTCTATGTGAAGCAGTTTTCAAAGTAAGTAAGTGGTGGCCCAGAGTTACTCAGATGATCAGCTGGTGTTTCTTAGCTCTATCTGACTCTGGGAAGCTTCTGGAGATGGGTACTGGGGAAGGAAAGTCCTGCGTCATAGCCATGTTTGCAGCAATGCGTGTGCTTATGGGAGAGAAAGTTGACATAGTCTCTAGCTCTTCTGTTTTAAGTGAGAGGGATGCAGAAGAATGGTCTAAATTTTATGATCATTTTGGTATTAAAGTAGATACAAACACGGCCAAAACCACTGATGAAGACCGCAAGAAATGCTACCAGTCTGATATTGTTTATGGCACTGTAGAGACATTTGCAGCTGACTATCTACGGCAGACTTTCGAACTGAAGGACATATGCCCTGATCGTGAGTTCCAGTGCATCATAATTGATGAGGTGGATTCTCTTTTATTGGACCGGGGAGTGCAACTCACATATCTGTCCACCGACACGGTCAGTATGTATCACCTAAATACTGTCTTGACAATGATCTGGAGTACTGTAAGCCAGTATGGTCTTGTAGCAACAGAAAACAGGACATTTATCAGGGGCCCACCACTGCCTTTCTACAAAGCTGTCTATGATTCCATAGACACTGAAGGATCGGGAATCGAAGAACCAATTGATATTTTGCGTATTGCCGAAGAACATAATGTGGTTCATTTGGGTTTCATTCAGGAAATCTATAGAGATAGAGAGAAACTATTGGAGGAGTTAAAGACAGTAAACCAGGATGCTATGCTTGAGTTCTTTAAAAAAGCAGAAGAATACCTACCCTATCGTTTCATTGCTTACACCCAAGACCAGACTGGAACACTGCAGCCTGAACTTCGTAGTGAGAATGATGTACAAGATATTCAGGACTTATCTTTTCTAGTTCTGCAGGATGGTTTATGTTGTGCATTGTATGATTCTGAAGAACTCTTATGGGATCCCATTCTAAATAACGTAAGAGTTAATCTCCAATTCACTCCATCAGAAAACAGTAAAGACAAGCTTAATATCCCAGGTTTTCTCAGAAATCTAGTGGAAAAGAAACTGGAAACTTGGGTTCAGAATGCCTTTTTAGCCATCAAGCTAAAGCAAGGCCAGGAATATGTAGTTGAAGGTGACTGTATCCTGCCTGTAGATTTCAAGTCCACTGGTATTGTAGAGCTGAACAAGAAATGGGGTGATGGCTTGCAACAATTTCTAGAAATAAAACACCAAAGTAAAATAAGTTGCATGTCCTCTGTGACCAATTACATTTCCAATGTGACTTATTTCAAAAAGTATCAGGAGCATATCTATGGAACCACGGGAACATTGGGGACCAGATGTGACATACAGTTCTTACAGGAGCTCTACCCAAATCTTTCAACTTGTAGTGTTCCACCATTCAATAGGAAGAAGCTATTTGAAGTAAAAGGCGTGATTACACATACCATAGAGGGATGGAAAACAAAAATATGTATCGCTGTTGAAGACCAGATTAACCCGACTGCTTATAGAGGAGGCCGAGCAGCTCTTGTGATCTGTGAAAGTATTAACAAAGCCTATGAAGTTCATGCAGCACTAAAAACACATGTGTCTGGTCAACTCAAGCTGTATACCAGGAGTGACAATAATAACCTAAATATCTTAGAAGATGCATTGAATCCGGGTGATGTTATTGTTGCAACAAACTTAGCTGGCCGTGGCACAAACATTAAAGTCTCTGATGAGGTCAATGAAAGTGGAGGTTTATTTGTGGTCCTTACCTTCCTTTCTCAGAATGCAAGAGTGGAGCTGCAAGCATTTGGCCGAACAGCACGCAAAGGTAAACCTGGTTCTGCTCAAATAATCATGTGCTCCAGCCACCTTCAAGAGTCTTTGAAATCAGATTCTACACTGGAATTGGTGAAGGAAAGCAGGGACATTCTGGCAAAAAACAAGGTTGAGCATGTTATGATGGATGATATCCCTGAGGTTTGTCTGAGAGAAGAGCTATTTTCGAACTATTGCAAGACCCTATTAAAGATATATAATGATATTGAGGATGTTGAGGTCCGCAAAGCTACAGTTGCTATCATGAATGAGTACTGGGGCATATGGCTGCAAATAAAGTCAGAGGAGATTGTAAATTTAAAACAAACTGAGCTACTTAAGAGCCTGAGTACTGACATGATAAATGCCAAACATCAGTCTGAAACTAACGAGTCTCCCTGTGCTAGCATTTACCACTATATTAAGTTTGCTAACAATGCACTCTTTGACAACAATTTGTCAGAGAGTGCTAGACTTTACAAAAAAGCCATGGATCTAGACCCAACCTGGGCTGCCATTGCTTTCTATAGTCATGCCTACTGTACTATAAAAGAAAGCAATACAGATTACCTATTAAGAGCCATAGAAGAGTTACAGAAGGCAAAGGAATCTATGAAGTACTTCACTGAGGAGTGTGTGGTCACTTTGCAGCTGGTGAAGATGTGTAGCAGAGATTCAGGAGAAAGCAATACGGCCTTTGAGAAACAAATTATGACAAAGTGCAATGTAATTGGTTACTTTGATAAAAACATTAATGAAGCCTTGAGCAAATTGACTGACATCAAGAAAAGAGGTAGGGATGCAGAGGCAGTGGAAACTTCTGTGTTCTCTTTGGTAACAGATACTGAAACTGAGATCCAAGAGCAACTATATTTTTTTTATAAGCTTGGTCTAGAGAATGTCTTTTCTGTACAAGAAAAACCTCGTTTCTGTTGGGAAGGACTGCTGGTTTTCTTCCTCGGAGTTCTCCAGATAGTGGGAGGAACGCTTCTGACTGTATTCACTGCTGGTACACTTGCCACTGTTGGAATGAGTCTAATAACTGAAGGGATATCTGATTGTATCAGTGGAATAGAAGCCATGGTGACAGGAGAGTTCAGCTGGAAGTCATGGGCTATAGAGAAATCGATTTCTGTAGCTGTCTCACTTATTGGGTTTGGTGTTGGCAAGTTGCTCGCCAAAGGCTTTAAAGCATCCAAGGCAGCAATTAAGAGTTTTGGTAAAAATCTAAAGTCCTTGCCCAAGGTCATTTCAAAAGAAAGCAGACAAGGTCTACATGGTGTCATGAAGGTTAACATGAAGAATGCAATGAAACACACAGGTAAAGAAATTGGACAACAAATTGTCATGTATGGAATAAGCAAAGCAGAAGACAAGTTAATTGAACTCATTATTGAAAAAATAAAAAATGAAGTCCGAGACAAAGCCATGACAACAGTGAAAGCAGATATGGAAAGGGATCCATTGGGACCATTAGTAGACTTGGTAATTCTGTCACAGCTTGAAGATGTGGAAGACGTACGGGATCTTTTAATGGATAGTAATCTTAAAACACAGTTAAAGGAGATTTTCCAGTCGATATCTATGAAAGTACTACAGCCATACTGCATTGACCTTGACTGGCAGAACACTCTCTCCGCTTCCATTCTCGGTGTGTTCAATGAAGCCAAACAGGAAGTTAAAGGGTTGAAAAGCACAGTTTTGACTGCAATCCAAGCCACACACATGGCTGCATTGGGTATTGATGCAGTTATTGCAGTGACCAGTCTTTGTAAGGAGTTTAACAACAAATATTCAGAAAATTTGAAAACATTTGCAGAAAAAAATGGGATGGTGGAGAAAGTGAAAAAAGGACAACTGTCAGTTAATGACAAGCAGATATTGGAGGGTTTCAAACATGAACTGTCTGATATAATAGCAAAAAAGCTGTCAGATGTTGTGGTTCAGATTTTCCATGACAAATTCTCCAGCCATCTTTTTAACATTGCCAAAGTACAAGCTAATCAACACCTCAGTAACTATTTGAGGATCGGTTTTAAAACAGAAAGAACTAAAGAAAAGCTAAAAGCTGGACAAAATAACAGCTACATAGCCAACAATCCTGTGGATATAAAATCAAATAAAAATCTCCACACAGATAAGCTGCAACGCGTGCAATCTTATGCCCAGAAAATTAAGGAGATTGATACTCCAGGGACAATACTTGATCTCAGGATATTAGCCGAAGCAACTAGGACAAAGGTTGTCATTTTCACTGAGGACAACCAGGGAAAACTGAATAAAATGCAGGTTGTGGACCCCAATACCAATACTGCTTCTCAAACTGTTGAATTAGTCTATAAACCAAAAAGCGATCAATACCCTGATGGCCATTATGACCTCTGTCTCAGTGGAAAAGTAGTCAGGTTGGAAAATGAAGACAAAAGTTGTATGTTTCATGCTTTGGCCCGTGGGCTGCAATTGACATCTTCTGATGAACATGTCTCTTCTTCAGTGGAAAAGCTCAGAATGTTGGAAGCTGAAACACTCTTGAACAAGTCATCCCAATGGGCATCTTTTATTAAACGTAAACAGTGGACAGATGGGATCAGAGGGGGCGACTGGTTCATGGCAGAGGGAGCTGCTCCAATACGGCGGCAAGAAACAAAAAATGAACTTAAAAAGCATCTGGGAATAGTAAAAAAATACAAAAAGAACAGGATATTTATGTACAAATCAGGGATAGGGCATTTCATCAATGCAGACCATCAACCACCAGTGAACAGCATCCTCAGTGCCTACAACATGAACCAGAACAGTAAGCTTGCTATAGCAATGCTCGAAGTTGCAACTCAATCAAGTCCATTGAATGTCAGTTTAATTCCATCAGTACACAAGTATCATGGCATGAATCTTCCCACTTCTTTATTGCCTCAAGTGTTGCATCGCAGGTTTCCCAGTACCATTTCAAAGAAATTTCGGGAAGAGTTAGCAAAGAGCATAAGTACTAATAATGTACGAGATGCCTTCAAGCTGACCTTCATTGGAGCAATACCCGATTATATACTGAAGCCTTCTACAAAGAAGAATAACAATAAGACATCCAATAGAGCACAACTCAGATTAAATGCACAAAGATTGGCAGTGTTCCACAACACCATTCTACAGTCTCATATTAATATTTTAAATAAATGGTATAAAAAACTTTCACCAAAGAATGTAATGAATCAAAATGATTACAATGCCATTCACACCTGGATTAATGCAAAGGGTTATTTAGACCAGAACGATCTGTTTCACAAGATGGTTGTAGGTTTCCTCCCTTGAGCTGGAATTTACAAAAATAGAAGGTAAGTTTTTCTTGTCACCCTACTTCAACCTCTTGTTTAATAAACGTGTTAGTGTGCAAAGCATCTTTTTACATCACAATGACTCACAAAAGGTCTGTGTTTATCTGATGGATAATGGAACAATAATGTTGTTACAATGGCCAACAAGACAAAATATGTCAGAATAACAATAAGTCATTACAAAAATACTTTACACATTTTGTAGGTAAATCACTCCACAGTTTTCTAATCTTTACTAGGCCAAACAGCTTTTAATGTCCAAACAGCTGTAAAACATGCAGTGACCCATTAAAAGAGCATTTTAGAACCCAAAGAATACATCTCCCATCTTTTTCCAAATATATATTAAATATGCAATATTGTGAGATGCAGAATATTAAATGAAACAAACAAAAAAAATGACCAGGATTCTTTGGGTAACAGTAAGTTATAAAATATAATGCATGTTTTAAATGTTTGTACATTAACTTCAATGTAGGGTGGAAGGAGCTTTTCACACCAGCACATGTAGTTGGAATAAAGTTTTCTTTATTGAAGAAGATTAGTTTATAGAAATCACACAGCAGTCCTGTCCTGTAGTCAGTTACACTTGTAATTTGTACTTTAACAAGTTAAACAATTTTTTGTAAACTGTATTTTCTATTGTGATTCTTGTAAGTTGCCTTGAATAAAGGCACCAGCTAAATGAATTATTAATAATAATAATAATAATAATAATAATAATAATAATAATAATAATAATAATTGTTTGGTGAACACATTTCAAATATTTTCAGATACACACCTGTTTTTTTTTTTTTTGTTTGTGTTTTTAAGCGAGATGACCAGCTTTGGAGAAGAACGATTGTAATCACAAAAGATGGATTCAGCTGCTTCAAAAGAAAAGAAGAAAAATTGTTTGAAACATTGCAGCACGATGCCGTCTGCTATCTAATAGCAAAGCTACAGAATTTTAAGAAAATGCTTTGCTTTAAATTACATATGAAAATAATTCCCTTTGTTTCTTGATAGTTTGTTTTATTGATTACTAGTGTGTGTGTCAGTAATACACACTCCATGCAACTTGCAGTACAGCGTGAAATTCTGACTTATTTACTGAAATCTGTAGAATAACCAGAAAATGATCTGATACGGAAATATCATTAACTGAATAGTTTGTATTTAAGCAATAATACACAACAGGGTGTGTGTTATCATAAGAGATTGCCACGCCTTCAAGCCCCTTGATAACACATCCTGGAGAGTATCATTGCTGTTATTGATTTATGAATGCAATGATGGTGTTAAATGAAAAAAAAAATTATTTGTGCAACATTACACTAAGAGAAGTACTGCTGCAAAGTGAAATTGTTAACTTTAAAATTTGATTGAGAACTGTTCAAAAGTTACCTAAAAACAAGGTATTTAACAGCTTGTTTGTAACCCACTTTACTATAAGGATTGTTGTAATTCTGAAGTGACTGTTTTTGTATTGGATGTGTTGATTTTAGACAGCGATGAGGCTGCTTTAGAGAAATCAGTAATGTTATCATGAGGACATCTCAGGCAATCAGAGTCTAGGATTGTTCCTAATTATTTCTATGATTAGACAATATGCTTTACATTAATATTTCTTTTAGAGTCATTTTTGTTATATATTAATAAGTCTCTGTTATTAGTCAAAATATATTCAAAAGATTTTTTGGGGGTAACAAATGTTAGCTTGTGTAGTTCAGGGGGCGTGGAGCAGGGGTTCTAATCTTCTAATCTTCTAATTTTCTAATTCTGTCAATTAGTGTTAATTAGTATATTTTTCTATTTAAGCCCTGATCACCTGCACCCTTTCTGTCGAGTGTTTCGTTTTTGAATCCTGACCGGTAGTGTTACGCATTACTTTAAAAAAAATAAACAAAAAAAACAAAAAAAACAATATATATATATATAATAATAACTCCTACGAAGATTATCGTTCAAACAACTAAATAGCTGCAAGATTACCTGCTGACTATGGAAAAGCCTTCAGCCTACGCCTTTCCTTCCGACTCAGACGAGTTCCTGCCTCCGACTCCTCCACCGGTCCGTCTCTGTCAGACCTCCCGTTCCTCCTCCCGGCTCTCGACTGCACCAGCCCCGTCAGTCAACCTGGCTTCCACCTGGCCTTCAGCTAGGCAAGAGCGCGGCTCAAAGCGCGGTTCTGCCAGCCAGCCCCCGCCACAGCTTCATTATAAAGATTGGATGACACCTAAGCTACTGAAAATCCTTTTTGAGAAGTCCATTCCCATCCCCGTGGGCGGAGATCGCATGTCCTTATTTCTTACTTATTGTGAAGCTTTGTCAGCCGAGCTGATTTTTCCTCCCCGTCTGCAAGCTTCGGCCATCAGGCCCTCCACCTCTGCTGCTCTCTCAGCTTCTGTTCCTGCTGCGCATACGCAAGATCCTGCTCATGCAGCTCAGCTCCCCCTGCCGGCGCAGTCAGCGCATCCACAGCATCTGCTGCCGCAGTCACTTACTTCGCCCATCACCTCCACCAGCAGCGCCCCTCAGGTCACATTTAATCAGCTGAAAACTCTGCTTCAGCCCATTATAGACTCTCAGCTAGCCCTCAGCGCCCGTCTTGACAAACTGGAGAATCCCTCTCCGGTTCTACCTGCCTTCAGTTCCACTCCTGCTCATACTTCAGGTACGTCCTCTTTAGTACCCCCTGTTGCTTTTCCAGAGTTGAACCTCTCCTCAGCCACTGTAGCAGGTTCTTCTTCTCCCCGTGCTATTACCAGCCATTCTATTTCTCCAAAAATTAGGAAGCAAATTATCGAAGGCAAGGACGTTAATCTCGTTTCCATTCGCATCGCCTCTTCTGAGTTTTTGGATCACAGAGTGGTCGACTGTGAAGACGTTTCAATCACTCTAAAGTCCTGCGACCCACGTCTTCAAAAAGGCCTTTCAGTGGGGGAATTTGTTCTCGCTTTCTCCATCTATCGTGACATTCTCTGTTCTGTTTATCCACACAGATTACAGGAGCTAAATCAGTATCTCTTCCTGGTTGTTGAATTGTCTGTGCGCTATGGGGGCACCCTGTTCTATCAATACCACCACGCTTTCTCAGCCAAAGCCGCTGCCACCCTTTCAGCTGACAACCGTATCGTGGACTGGTCCCATTCCGACCCAGATCTTTTCACCCGCATCTTCAGTGGAATTCGTGCCAACGCCTGCAGTGCATGCGCCTCCACAGCGCACTCCTCTCACTTATGCCCTAAAGTTGCAGCTAGTCCACTTCAACCCATTCCTCGTCCCTTGCCTTCTCTTCCCAGTTCAAGACCACTTGCCCTTGCTTCCATCCATGCTTCAGCTCGGCCCACCAGATCTCAAGCCCAAGATATCTATGGCCGTCCCATCAAGTTTTCAGGCGGCAAGCAAATATGTAATAATTTTAATTTTTCCACCTGCTTCAACCGTCTCTGCAAGAACCTCCACGTCTGCAGCTTCTGTAATGACGCCCACTCCCGGTCCATATGTCCTCTTACAGCTAAGTGACAATCAAAACTACTTCATGTTTTCACTCCCATCAACGTTTTGGCTTTCGATAAGGCACTTCAAAATCATCCTGACAAGCCGTTCGTCTCCTATCTAATTAATGGACTTACATATGGCTTCTTCACTGGCATTTCTCACATCCCTTTGGAGTCTCACATCTGTCAAAACCTCCGTTCTGCCATAGCAGAGCCAAAAGTCGTCAGTTCCCTCATCCAAGCCGAAGTTGATAAAGGCTTCATGGTCGGTCCCTTTGCAGCACTGCCCTTCACTACCTTTCGCATTAATCCCATAGGCATCGCTACCTGCAAGTATTCTGGCAAGAAACGCCTTATCATTGACCTATCTGCTCCTCGGGGCGGTTACACACGTAGCATCAATTCCCTCATTTCAAGTGAGGAGTTCGCTCTTCACTACATAAAGCTCTCAGATGCCATTCATTTCATCAAAATTGCAGGTCACGGAGCCTGGCTGGCCAAGGTCGATATCTCTGATGCATTCAAGGTCATGCCTATTCATCCTTCCCTCCGTCACCTTTTTGGAGTCTGCTGGGCAGACAAGTTCTATTTCTCCACCCAGCTCACCTTCGGTTGCCGCAGTAGCCCAAAAATATTTGATTCCTTATCAGAAGCCCTCTGCTGGATTTTGCTCAACACCTATCGTGTTCCCTTTCTCCTCCATCTAATGGACGACTTCCTACTTATTTCCCCCCCTTCAGATCCTCCAGCCCAAGCAATTAATCAGCTCAAGGCCCTTTTTCTCCTTAGTTGGTGTCCCCCTTTCTCAAGAGAAAACCATCGGCCCCGTCAACTCTCTGGAATTCCTCGGCATTACTTTAGATACTGTGAAATTCGAAGCCAGCCTGCCCCCTGCCAAACTCCAACGTATTCTCTCACTCATCAACAGTTTTCAGATCTCCTCTTTCATTAAGAAGCGAGACCTCCTGTCTCTCCTCGGTCATTTTAATTTTGCCATTTGCATCATTCCTCAGGGCAGAACATTTATCTCACGTCTTCTAGTCCTCTCATCAACTGCGAAGAATATGAATTCACACGTCAAAATCTCAGCCGAAGCCCGAAAAGATATAAAAATGTGGATTTCTCTCCTTACTAACTGGAACGGTCTCTCCTTATTTTATGATAACTTTATTTCAGCCCCTCACGATCTTGCCCTCTTCACAGACGCCTCATCCATCGGATTCGGCGGGTTCCTCTCATGCGAATGGTTCTCCAGCACTTGGCCCCCTGAAATTCAGCTTCTTCCCCCTCAAGAGAAATCCACTGCTCTCCTAGAATTATATCCAATCGTAGCAGCCGCTGTCCTCTGGGGTCACCAATGGTCAAGGAAATCAATCCTTTTCTTCAGTGATAACAAACCCACAGTGCACATCATCAACAAAGGACGTTCTTCATCCCCTCTCATTATGCGCTTGCTCCGTCGTTTCATATGGTCTTCTGTATCTCTCAACTTCCTAATACAAGCCCGCCATCTTCCTGGTACCCATAATAATGCTGCTGATGCTCTCTCCCGCCTGCAGATATCCAAGTTCTGTCAGCTGGTCCCGTCTGCTTCCACAAACCCCCTTCAGATCCCACAGTTTCATCAGCTGCTTCTAGACTGAACCCTACCCTCCGCAACCTCCTTCAATCTGCTCAAAACTACATGTCTACAGCCCTCACCCCTTCTTCAAGAGCTTCTTATTCTACAGCCTGGTCAGCATTCCTAACCTTCTGCGCTCATAATCATATCCACCCATTCCCTTCAATCAAGACTGGATTCTGGCTTTCATTGTCCATGCTAAGGAATCTCTCCATCTCTCCCCAGCATCCATTAAATCTTACATTTCAGGAATCCAATATCACTACCGCATCATGTCCGTGCCTTCTCCCACCATTCTCTCCATACCAGTAGTTCGTCTGACTCTCCGTGGAATCTGCAAAAGTCCCCCCCCCCCGCTGCACTTTCCCGCTTGCCCATATCAACAGACATTCTCCATCCACTCATCTCTACTCTTCGGAAAGGTTGCTTCTCCCCCTACGAAGATCTCCTCATGGAGACCAGAAGTCTCAGAATTCACAGTTCCTTCAGCTTCTAGTTTCTCACTCCATTATCACTCATCACTGGTTCTCAGCCCACCTCTCCACGCTCCTCTCCAGAACAGTCCTCCCTCCTCAGCTTTATATTCCCCACTCATTTCGTTTAGGCGCAGCTACCTCCGTCGCAAGGGCCAGCATCAACCACAGCCTGATCAAGACCATGGGGCGCTGGTCCTCCTCTGCAGTAGACTCTTATGTTCGTTCATCCCCCTCCGATATAGTCCTAGCCCATTTTAAAATTGCTAGTATGCCCGGAGTGGGGGCTACCTGACCGCCGGGGCCACCAGAGGTTTTCCCCTAATCGGCCTCAAGGGGTTTTTCCCTCTCCACTGAGCGGCAGATATACACATAATCACATCCTACTAATATCCACTAACTTCCCTCTGTTTGTCTCGTTTGTCCTTCTGGTCTTGTGTCTATGTTATGCGTTGGCATGGCTCTCTTTGTTCGTCTCACGGTGTGGGAGATTTCGTGAGGTGCCGGGGGTCCATCCTTTGGGGGGCAAGTGAGTCTCACTTCCCCGACCTCAGGGTTAGGCATCTGCCTCCCTTACCTTCAGGGGGGTTCTCACAATGTGAGTCAGAGCGGACCCCCGGCCATACCCTGTCCTGTCGCAGCTCCTGCGCTTATCTTGCCTCACTCGAGGCTCTGTTCAATTCTGCCTTTCTTTTGGGACGTGGCCCTTGTGCTCGAGTCCTATACTAAACTCTATGCTTTGTCCTTATTTCAGGTCCCAGGCAGGGCGACGTCTCGGCCAATCAGGGGTTTAACGAGCGCCCCTTACAGAAGTCTCAGACGCTGGGTAGCCCTCTCTCTCTCATCTCCTTTTATGTCCTTGTCATCCGGGACCGACTTCCTCTCGAGGGGTCGGCTCTCCAGTCATAACCCTCGTATATGTTTTCGGTTGCTGGGTCCTCTGTCCCTGGGATGCGTCGGCATCGCTGCCCTCAGTCAGCGACCACCTTTCTATCCTGTCTTCGGTATGCTGGGTCCTCTGCCCCTGGGATGCGTCCCAGGTACATCGGAGGTGTCGGTTGATTTGGCAGTGGAAGGCATGGCAAGGCTTGACGGTTCCTGCGGTGGGTGGGGTGCGGCGGGAGAGCCGGCCTGTGGGACCCCCCGGGAGTTCTGGAACTTATTTCTTTTAACTATTTTTTTTCAGGACAGTAACAACCATTAAGTTTTTTTTTGTTTTTTTTAGATTTTTACCAACAGGAGAGGACTGCCTAGTGTGGTTTATTTTTAATATTGTTTTTTGGTACTCCCTATTGTGTGCTTTTTACTATTTTGTCTGTTTATCATTGTGTTGATTTTAATGTTTGAAATATCCCTGTTGAGAACAATAAACTTTGTTTTACCTAGAGCTGCTCCATTGTGTGTGTGTGTGGGAACCCGGGGATTAGCGAACCTGGGGAACGGAAAATCAGTATCCATTCGGCCATTAAGGTCCTTGCCTTATTAAAAACAAGGTGCCGTAGTCGTCAGCTACATTGTTAGAACATAAGAACATAAGAACATAAGAAAGTTTACAAACGAGAGGAGGCCATTCAGCCCATCTTGTTCGTTTGGTTGTTAGTAGCTTATTGATCCCAGAATCTCATCAAGCAGCTTCTTGAAGGATCCCAGGGTGTCAGCTTCAACAACATTACTGGGGAGTTGGTTCCAGACCCTCACAATTCTCTGTGTAAAAAAGTGCCTCCTATTTTCTGTTCTGAATGCCCCTTTATCTAATCTCCATTTGTGACCCCTGGTCCTTGTTTCTTTTTTCAGGTCAAAAAAGTCCCCTGGGTCGACATTGTCTACACCTTTTACGATTTTGAATGTTTGAATCAGATCGCCGCATAGTCTTCTTTGTTCAAGACTGAATAGATTCAATTCTTTTAGCCTGTCTGCATACGACATGCCTTTTAAACCCGGGATAATTCTGTCTGCTCTTCTTTGCACTCTTTCTAGAGCAGCAATATCCTTTTTGTAACGAGGTGACCAGAACTGAACACAATATTCAAGGTGAGGTCTTACTAATGCATTGTAGAGTTTTAACATTACTTCCCTTGATTTAAATTCAAGACTTCTCTCAATATATCCGAGCATCTTCTTGGTCTTTTTTATAGCTTCTCCACATTGTCTAGATGAAGACATTTCTGAGTCAACATAAAATCCAAGGTCTTTTTCATAGTTCCCTTCTTCAATTTCAGTATCTCCCATATGATATTTATAATGCACATTTTTATTGCCTGCATGCAATACTTTACACTTTCCTCTATTAAATGTAATTTGCCATGTGTCTGCCCAGTTCTGAATGCTGTCTAGATCAGTTTGAATGACCTTTGCTGCTGCAACAGTGTCTGCCACTCCTCCTATTTTTGTGTCGTCTGCAAATTTAACGAGTTTGCTTACTATATCAGAGTCTAAATCATTAATGTAGATTAGGAATAGCAGAGGACCTAATACTGATCCCTGTGGTACACCACTGGTTAGCTCACTCCATTTTGAGGTTTCTCCTCTAATCAGTACTTTCTGTTTTCTACATGTTAACCACTCCCTAATCCATGTGCATGCATTTCCTTGAATCCCTACTGCGCTCAGTTTGAGAATTAATCTTTTATGCGGGACTTTGTCAAAAGCTTTCTGGAAATCTAAATAAACCATGTTGTATGCTTTGCAGTTATCCATTTTCAATGTTGCATCCTCAAAAAAGTCAAGTAGGTTAGTTAGACATGATCTCCCTTTCCTAAAACCATGCTGAATGTCTCCCAGGATATTGTTACCATATAGGTAATTTTCCATTTTGGATCTTATTATAGTTTCCATAAGTTTACATATAATAGAAGTCAGGCTTATTGGCCTGTAGTTACCTGGTTCGGTTTTGTCTCCCTTTTTGTGGATCGGTATTACGTTTGCTATTTTCCAGTCTGTCGGTACAACCCCTGTGTCAAGAGACTTTTGCATGAATACAATACAAACACATTCCTCCTTATTCTATGAGTGATGCGGTTTGCTCAGAATTCCACCTGCGGTCTGGTCGTCTTCACTCGAGCTTCATCCCAGCCGTGGACACTTCGTGGGTGTTTAATCGTGGTAATATAATAGTAATAATAAAAAAGATGCCAAAGATTGAGATTGAAACTTTATTTAAATAATTCAGCAAAAATACATTCAGAAATACAGAGTAGTAGAGTATCATTAGCATGCACAACCCTTCATACAATACAATGACATGAATCACATATTTTCTTTGGTACAGCTCGTGTGATTTCTATGTGTTTGCATGAGATGAACATGTTTCATGAATGCATGGATTTGCCCCCCACCCCTCTGCTCCCCATACACTATAATGCAAAATAAAACTTTTTCAGTGACCCTGTTATTTTTATGTTTTTTACAGTAATGTAAATTAAATATCATCAGAAAAAATAAGACATTTCCATTGAAATCATAAGCTGTAGCAAACCACCCTACTCATAGCCTTAATGACTTAACCCCATGTTTCATTGCACCCTGCAGACTGCACATATATTTCTGTTTGATAATGGAGAATGATTTAAAGACCATAGGGGGCGCCACAGTGCTAGTATATGCTGCAGCTTCACTTGCATTGCGACAGGCTCCAGTCCTGGAGGGCTTTTCCTCCAGGTAGAAACGCAGCCATGGTTGGAACGCAGACCTGGACTGGAAGAGACCAGCTTGCTGAGCTGCACTAGGACAACTCGTCTCACTTACCAGACAGAGACTCAGAGTGACCCAGGCTAGAGCTGCCCATGTCATTGCACTGGAGGATCATGTGAAAAAGAGAACTGTCCTTCATCTGCCATCTACCTTAGCCCTGTCCTCCTGATAAGCAATTCAACACCTGTATCCTGGCTGCTGTTTGTAATGTACTGCAGCATCAAGACCTTCCAGGTGATTGTATCATTATACAGGAGCTTGCTCCCTTCCTCCCTCAGTAAATGTGTTTGTGGTGCCCTCTATGGGATTTAATAGTACACTGCAAGTTGTACATTCATTCTGTAAATCCATGCTCTGCCATGCCATGGTGAAGAGGCCTGTTACTCTGTTACCACTCTGAATATATTCTTTACAAGGTGAAAGAAACTTGCACCAGCAACTAATGTAACCTCTATTAGAATCATTTACTACATTAAAACACACACACACCTCACCTTAATATAAATATGTGCTGCACCAGTAAATAATTGAACATATATTTAAATTATCATTAAATTAAAAACACACACACACCTCACCTTAATATAAATATGTGCGGCACCAGTAAATAACTGAACATATATTTAAATTATCATTAAATTAAAACACACACACACCTCACCTTAATATAAATATGTGCTGCACC
Organism: Acipenser ruthenus; assembly: GCF_902713425.1. NCBI lineage: Eukaryota > Metazoa > Chordata > Actinopteri > Acipenseriformes > Acipenseridae > Acipenser > Acipenser ruthenus. Next base: position 6,725,243 of record NC_081238.1, read on the forward strand.
AGTAAATAATTGAACATGTATTTAAATTAGCATTAAATTAAAACACACACACACCCCATCACCTTAATATAAATATGTGCAGCACCAGTAAATAATTGAACATATATTTAAATTATCATTAAATTAAAACACACACACCTCACCTTAATATAAACCAGTGCTGCACCAGTAGATAATGTCAGAGTAATATAAACCAGTAGATAATGTCAGATTAATATAAACCAGTAGATAATGTCAGAGTAATATAAACCAGTACATAATGTCAGATTAATATAAACCAGTAGATAATGTCAGAGTAATATAAACCAGTACATAATGTCAGATTAATATAAACCAGTAGATAATGTCAGAGTAATATAAACCGTAGATAATGTCAGAGTAATATAAACCAGTAGATAATGTCAAATTAATATAAACCAGTAGATAATGTCAGATTAATATAAACCAGTAGATAATGTCAGAGTAATATAAACCAGTAGATAATGTCAGATTAATATAAGACAGTGCTGCTCTGAAAGCCCCTGCTTGTCATTGTGGGCACTGGTATCTCACGGCTTGAAGTACTTCTTATTCTCCTCTTCCTCCTTGTGGAATATCTCCCCATCTTGTTTTCTCCAGCGCAGATTAACACCGTCCATTGGAAAGTTCTTGGAGAGATGCTCCCGAATCTGAAACAGCAACACAAGAAACACAGTGTTATCAAGGAGCACCACATCTCTCTGTGTATCTATCAGGGAAACGAGAGGAAACTAGAAGGAACTAAAGGGAAGCAAAGTCAACGTGAGATTAGCTCATCAGTGTCACACAAAGCCCAGTACACAGGAAGCAGTGTCAGTTTGGATTTCTGAAAGGGAGTGTCACCTACCTGCTCTAAAATGGCTTCGCTCACTTTAGGGTCTTCAAGATTCACTCCTTCGGGTACGTTTAGTTTGACCCTTGCTGTTGCCATGTTATCTGTGCAGACAAACAGAAGAGTTCACACAGCCATTAAATAAACTCCATGTCAAACAATAAGACCCCACGTAGTCTGTAATGTGCAGCACAGAAGAGTTCACACAGCCATTAAATAAACCCCATGTCAAACAATAAGACCCCACGTAGTCTGTAATGTGCAGCACAGAAGAGTTCACACAGCCATTAAATAAACCCCATGTAAAACAATAAGACCCCACGTAGTCTGTAATGTGCAGACAAACAGAAGAGTTCACACAGCCATTAAATAAACCCCATGTAAAACAATAAGACCCCACGTAGTCTGTAATGTGCAGCACAGAAGAGTTCACACAGCCATTAAATAAACCCCATGTCAAACAATAAGACCCCACGTAGTCTGTAATGTGCAGCACAGAACGGGAGCAGCGTTCCCTTTTTAGATTCTGAGGAATGTACCGTTTTAACTGAGAAAGGATCAATTATCAGTGAGGAACCTTCGACGACGCACTAACCCTTTGAATGTATTCATTTTGTTGCATTATACAATTTTGAAATATAATTTAATTAAAAAAAACTGCCTTTGTTTAATATTGCTAATTACAGCTTTATTAAAACACAGGTAGCATAGAAATAAATAAAGTAAACAATCATTAAACACGCAACTCATTTTCCTTCAAAACTTCAGGAAAGAGCCGCCTTGAACGCAATGTCTTAGATCTCAGTTTTCAGCATAGTGAATGCAGTGTCTTAGATCTCAGTTTTCAGCATAGTGAATGCAGTGTCTTAGATCTCAGTTTTCAGTATAGTGAATGCAGTGTCTTAGATCTCTGTTTTCAGCATAGTGAATGCAGTGTCTTAGACCTCAGTTTTCAGTATAGTGAATGCAGTGTCTTAGACCTCAGTTTTCAGCATAGTGAATGCAGTGTCTTAGACCTCAGTTTTCAGTATATGAATGCAGTGTCTTAGACCTCAGTTTTCAGCATAGAGAATGCAGTGTCTTAGATCTCAGTTTTCAGCATAGTGAATGCAGTGTCTTAGACCTCAGTTATCAGCATAGTGAATGCAGTGTCTTAGACCTCAGTTTTCAGCATAGTGAATGCAGTGTCTTAGACCTTAGTTCTCAGCATAGTGAATGCAGTGTCTTAGACCTCAGTTTTCAGTATAGTGAATGCAGTGTCTTAGACCTCAGTTTTCAGCATAGTGAATGCAGTGTCTTAGACCTCAGTTTTCAGCATAGTGAATGCAGTGTCTTAGACCTCAGTTTTCAGCATAGTGAATGCAGTGTCTTAGACCTCAGTTTTCAGTATAGTGAATGCAGTGTCTTAGATCTCAGTTTTCAGCATAGTGAATGCAGTGTCTTAGACCTCAGTTTTCAGCATAGTGAATGCTGTGTCTTAGACCTCAGTTTTCAGCATAGTGAATGCAGTGTCTTAGACCTCAGTTTTCAGTATAATGAATGCAGTGTCTTAGACCTCTGTTTTCAGCATAGTGAATGCAGTGTCTTAGACCTCAGTTTTCAGCATAGTGAATGCAGTGTCTTAGACCTCAGTTTTCAGCATAGTGAATGCAGTGTCTTAGACCTCAGTTTTCAGTATAATGAATGCAGTGTCTTAGACCTCAGTTTTCAGCATAGTGAATGCTGTGTCTTAGATCTCAGTTTTCAGTATAGTGAATGCAGTTCTTAGACCTCAGTTTTCAGCATAGTGAATGCAGTGTCTTAGACCTCAGTTTTCAGTATAGTGAATGCAGTGTCTTAGATCTCAGTTTTCAGCATAGTGAATGCAGTGTCTTAGACCTCAGTTTTCAGCATAGTGAATGCAGTGTCTTAGACCTCAGTTTTCAGCATAGTGAATGCAGTGTCTTAGACCTCAGTTTTCAGCATAGTGAATGCAGTGTCTTAGACCTCAGTTTTCAGCATAGTGAATGCAGTGTCTTAGATCTCAGTTTTCAGCATAGTGAATGCAGTGTCTTAGACCTCAGTTTTCAGCATAGTGAATGCAGTGTCTTAGACCTCAGTTTTCAGCATAGTGAATGCAGTGTCTTAGACCTCAGTTTTCAGTATAGTGAATGCAGTGTCTTAGATCTCAGTTTTCAGCATAGTGAATGCAGTGTCTTAGACCTCAGTTTTCAGCATAGTGAATGCTGTGTCTTAGACCTCAGTTTTCAGCATAGTGAATGCAGTGTCTTAGACCTCAGTTTTCAGTATAATGAATGCAGTGTCTTAGACCTCTGTTTTCAGCATAGTGAATGCAGTGTCTTAGACCTCAGTTTTCAGCATAGTGAATGCAGTGTCTTAGACCTCAGTTTTCAGCATAGTGAATGCAGTGTCTTAGACCTCAGTTTTCAGTATAATGAATGCAGTGTCTTAGACCTCAGTTTTCAGCATAGTGAATGCTGTGTCTTAGATCTCAGTTTTCAGTATAGTGAATGCAGTTCTTAGACCTCAGTTTTCAGCATAGTGAATGCAGTGTCTTAGACCTCAGTTTTCAGTATAGTGAATGCAGTGTCTTAGATCTCAGTTTTCAGCATAGTGAATGCAGTGTCTTAGACCTCAGTTTTCAGCATAGTGAATGCAGTGTCTTAGACCTCAGTTTTCAGCATAGTGAATGCAGTGTCTTAGACCTCAGTTTTCAGCATAGTGAATGCAGTGTCTTAGACCTCAGTTTTCAGTATAATGAATGCAGTGTCTTAGACCTCAGTTTTCAGCATAGTGAATGCTGTGTCTTAGATCTCAGTTTTCAGTATAGTGAATGCAGTTCTTAGACCTCAGTTTTCAGCATAGTGAATGCAGTGTCTTAGACCTCAGTTTTCAGTATAGTGAATGCAGTGTCTTAGACCTCAGTTTTCAGTATAGTGAATGCAGTGTCTTAGACCTCAGTTATCAGCATAGTGAATGCAGTGTCTTAGACCTCAGTTTTCAGCATAGTGAATGCAGTGTCTTAGACCTCAGTTTTCAGTATAGTGAATGCAGTGTCTTAGACCTCAGTTTTCAGTATAATGAATGCAGTGTCTTAGACCTCAGTTTTCAGTATTGTGAATGCAGTGTCTTAGACCTCAGTTTTCAGCATAGTGAATGCAGTGTCTTAGACCTCAGTTTTCAGTATAGTGAATGCAGTGTCTTAGACCTCAGTTTTCAGCATAGTGAATGCAGTGTCTTAGACCTCAGTTTTCAGTATAGTGAATGCAGTGTCTTAGACCTCAGTTTTCAGCATAGTGAATGCAGTGTCTTAGACCTCAGTTTTCAGTATATGAATGCAGTGTCTTAGACCTCAGTTTTCAGCATAGAGAATGCAGTGTCTTAGATCTCAGTTTTCAGCATAGTGAATGCAGTGTCTTAGACCTCAGTTATCAGCATAGTGAATGCAGTGTCTTAGACCTCAGTTTTCAGCATAGTGAATGCAGTGTCTTAGACCTTAGTTCTCAGCATAGTGAATGCAGTGTCTTAGACCTCAGTTTTCAGTATAGTGAATGCAGTGTCTTAGACCTCAGTTTTCAGCATAGTGAATGCAGTGTCTTAGACCTCAGTTTTCAGCATAGTGAATGCAGTGTCTTAGACCTCAGTTTTCAGCATAGTGAATGCAGTGTCTTAGACCTCAGTTTTCAGTATAGTGAATGCAGTGTCTTAGATCTCAGTTTTCAGCATAGTGAATGCAGTGTCTTAGACCTCAGTTTTCAGCATAGTGAATGCTGTGTCTTAGACCTCAGTTTTCAGCATAGTGAATGCAGTGTCTTAGACCTCAGTTTTCAGTATAATGAATGCAGTGTCTTAGACCTCTGTTTTCAGCATAGTGAATGCAGTGTCTTAGACCTCAGTTTTCAGCATAGTGAATGCAGTGTCTTAGACCTCAGTTTTCAGCATAGTGAATGCAGTGTCTTAGACCTCAGTTTTCAGTATAATGAATGCAGTGTCTTAGACCTCAGTTTTCAGCATAGTGAATGCTGTGTCTTAGATCTCAGTTTTCAGTATAGTGAATGCAGTTCTTAGACCTCAGTTTTCAGCATAGTGAATGCAGTGTCTTAGACCTCAGTTTTCAGTATAGTGAATGCAGTGTCTTAGATCTCAGTTTTCAGCATAGTGAATGCAGTGTCTTAGACCTCAGTTTTCAGCATAGTGAATGCAGTGTCTTAGACCTCAGTTTTCAGCATAGTGAATGCAGTGTCTTAGACCTCAGTTTTCAGCATAGTGAATGCAGTGTCTTAGACCTCAGTTTTCAGCATAGTGAATGCAGTGTCTTAGATCTCAGTTTTCAGCATAGTGAATGCAGTGTCTTAGACCTCAGTTTTCAGCATAGTGAATGCAGTGTCTTAGACCTCAGTTTTCAGCATAGTGAATGCAGTGTCTTAGACCTCAGTTTTCAGTATAGTGAATGCAGTGTCTTAGATCTCAGTTTTCAGCATAGTGAATGCAGTGTCTTAGACCTCAGTTTTCAGCATAGTGAATGCTGTGTCTTAGACCTCAGTTTTCAGCATAGTGAATGCAGTGTCTTAGACCTCAGTTTTCAGTATAATGAATGCAGTGTCTTAGACCTCTGTTTTCAGCATAGTGAATGCAGTGTCTTAGACCTCAGTTTTCAGCATAGTGAATGCAGTGTCTTAGACCTCAGTTTTCAGCATAGTGAATGCAGTGTCTTAGACCTCAGTTTTCAGTATAATGAATGCAGTGTCTTAGACCTCAGTTTTCAGCATAGTGAATGCTGTGTCTTAGATCTCAGTTTTCAGTATAGTGAATGCAGTTCTTAGACCTCAGTTTTCAGCATAGTGAATGCAGTGTCTTAGACCTCAGTTTTCAGTATAGTGAATGCAGTGTCTTAGATCTCAGTTTTCAGCATAGTGAATGCAGTGTCTTAGACCTCAGTTTTCAGCATAGTGAATGCAGTGTCTTAGACCTCAGTTTTCAGCATAGTGAATGCAGTGTCTTAGACCTCAGTTTTCAGCATAGTGAATGCAGTGTCTTAGACCTCAGTTTTCAGCATAGTGAATGCAGTGTCTTAGACCTCAGTTTTCAGCATAGTGAATGCAGTGTCTTAGACCTCAGTTTTCAGTATAATGAATGCAGTGTCTTAGACCTCAGTTTTCAGCATAGTGAATGCTGTGTCTTAGATCTCAGTTTTCAGTATAGTGAATGCAGTGTCTTAGATCTCAGTTTTCAGCATAGTGAATGCAGTGTCTTAGACCTCAGTTTTCAGCATAGTGAATGCAGTGTCTTAGACCTCAGTTTTCAGCATAGTGAATGCAGTGTCTTAGACCTCAGTTTTCAGCATAGTGAATGCAGTGTCTTAGACCTCAGTTTTCAGCATAGTGAATGCAGTGTCTTAGATCTCAGTTTTCAGCATAGTGAATGCAGTGTCTTAGACCTCAGTTTTCAGCATAGTGAATGCAGTGTCTTAGACCTCAGTTTTCAGCATAGTGAATGCAGTGTCTTAGACCTCAGTTTTCAGTATAGTGAATGCAGTGTCTTAGATCTCAGTTTTCAGCATAGTGAATGCAGTGTCTTAGACCTCAGTTTTCAGCATAGTGAATGCTGTGTCTTAGACCTCAGTTTTCAGCATAGTGAATGCAGTGTCTTAGACCTCAGTTTTCAGTATAATGAATGCAGTGTCTTAGACCTCTGTTTTCAGCATAGTGAATGCAGTGTCTTAGACCTCAGTTTTCAGCATAGTGAATGCAGTGTCTTAGACCTCAGTTTTCAGCATAGTGAATGCAGTGTCTTAGACCTCAGTTTTCAGTATAATGAATGCAGTGTCTTAGACCTCAGTTTTCAGCATAGTGAATGCTGTGTCTTAGATCTCAGTTTTCAGTATAGTGAATGCAGTTCTTAGACCTCAGTTTTCAGCATAGTGAATGCAGTGTCTTAGACCTCAGTTTTCAGTATAGTGAATGCAGTGTCTTAGATCTCAGTTTTCAGCATAGTGAATGCAGTGTCTTAGACCTCAGTTTTCAGCATAGTGAATGCAGTGTCTTAGACCTCAGTTTTCAGCATAGTGAATGCAGTGTCTTAGACCTCAGTTTTCAGCATAGTGAATGCAGTGTCTTAGACCTCAGTTTTCAGCATAGTGAATGCAGTGTCTTAGACCTCAGTTTTCAGCATAGTGAATGCAGTGTCTTAGACCTCAGTTTTCAGTATAATGAATGCAGTGTCTTAGACCTCAGTTTTCAGCATAGTGAATGCTGTGTCTTAGATCTCAGTTTTCAGTATAGTGAATGCAGTTCTTAGACCTCAGTTTTCAGCATAGTGAATGCAGTGTCTTAGACCTCAGTTTTCAGTATAGTGAATGCAGTGTCTTAGACCTCAGTTTTCAGTATAGTGAATGCAGTGTCTTAGACCTCAGTTATCAGCATAGTGAATGCAGTGTCTTAGACCTCAGTTTTCAGCATAGTGAATGCAGTGTCTTAGACCTCAGTTTTCAGTATAGTGAAAGCAGTGTCTTAGACCTCAGTTTTCAGTATAATGAATGCAGTGTCTTAGACCTCAGTTTTCAGTATTGTGAATGCAGTGTCTTAGACCTCAGTTTTCAGCATAGTGAATGCAGTGTCTTAGACCTCAGTTTTCAGTATAGTGAATGCAGTGTCTTAGACCTCAGTTTTCAGCATAGTGAATGCAGTGTCTTAGACCTCAGTTTTCAGTATAGTGAATGCAGTGTCTTAGACCTCAGTTTTCAGTATAATGAATGCAGTGTCTTAGACCTCAGTTTTCAGTATAGTGAATGTGTGCTTTGTCATTGTTTCCGTCTTATTTGCTTTCTTGTTCTCTCTACGTGTTTATGACTGGCAATATGATCTTTTAATGGGATAGACTCATACATGATCAATGGCAGCAAAACTTGAATAGTGTCCCACCATCCTCATAGAGATAATCAGATTTTGTTTTAGCTCTGTCTTTTACTGAAACATTGCTTTTTTTTCTTCGTTGGTGCTGCTGTCATGTTGAGTTTCAACAGAGACACGTGAGTGAAGTCACCTAAACTCAACTTGCAAACAAATGCACGTGGTATGTCGTCTTCAATCACTACACTGTACTGTACATTACATTTTTACCAGTTTCTAAACGCTTGATATGATGGTATTTCTGAAATGCTTGTTTTTTAAAAGGGAAATAAAACAAAACTGTACTTACCTTGAGAGAGCGGAGTGGAAGGGGGCCTCGAGGATTCTGCTTCTGTAACAAGAAAGAGAGAAAAAAGAAAGTTTATAACAAAGCCAGATTCCTGCAGTGGTTCTGAATCCACTGAAGTGATTACACTGCATACCTTGAGAGACCGGAGTGGAAGGGGGGCTTGTGGGGTCTGAATCTGTAAAGAAACACAACAACAAGATTTAGTGTTTCCTGTTTCAAGTATATTGTTCAAAAGCATTTCAATGAAACTGTGTCTATGCTGCTGTCTCCACCAGGGCAATAAATAAATACTAATACAATCAAACAATAAGTCATTTATTACAAAGCCACATTCAAACTGAACTAGTGCACTCCATACCTTTAGAGGCTGGAGTTGAGAGAAGGCTTGAGAGGTTTGGATTTGCAGTAAAAAATACATTATTTGCATTTCTACATTATTGTTTAAATATATTTGAGTGACATTGTGTGTGTGTGTGTGTCAGTGTGTGTGTGTGTGTGTGTGTGTGTGTGCGTGAGTGTGTGTCAGTCAGTGTGTGTGCGTGTGTGTGTGTGTGTCAGTGCGTGTGTGTGTGTGTGTATCATTGTGTGTATGTGTGTTTGTGTGTGTGTGTGTATCATTGTGTGTGTGTGTGTGTGTTTGTGTGTGTGTGTGTGTGGTGCTGTCATCACCAGGGCAATGGTGAACTCACTGTTGAATTAGTGAAGTTGATAAGAACACTGAGATTCATTTATAACTCATGGTGTGGGCTGTCAATCACACTGAACAGACTGCCCTCTTCAAACTGCACTTACCTTGAGAGACCGGAGTGGAAGAGGGGCTCGAGGATTCTGCTTCTGTAACAAGAAAGAGAGAAAAAAGAAAGTTTATAACAAAGCCAGATTCCTGCAGTGGTTCTGAATCCACTGAAGTGATTACACTGCATACCTTGAGAGACCGGAGTGGAAGGGGGGCTTGTGGGGTCTGAATCTGTAAAGAAAACACACAACAACAAGATTTAGTGTTTCCTGTTTCAAGTGTATTGTTCAAATGCATTTCAATGAAACTGTGTCTATGCTGCTGTCTCCACCAGGGCAATGCTGACAATGACATGGTTTATTGTTTTCAAATAAATATAATAAATAGCAGTAAGAATGTATATCACAGCACACGCCTCTCCTGGGTATAACAATGAGGGGGAGCTGCTCCCTCTCACTCTCTTAATGACTGGGCTGGATTCTGGTTCTTCAGATCTCTAGGCTACACCCTGCCCTGCTCTGGGGGTCAGACAGCTACTGTAGGATCAGATGGACTGAGCCTCTGAGTCCCTGCTCACAGACTGGGGTACAAACCCTAAGCTGAATAATTAAATAAACCCCATGTAAAACAATAAGACCCACGTCGTCTGTAACATGCAGCACAGAATGTGAGTTAAGTGCAGGGCTCAGGTGAGGTGCTGGTACCTAGAACACAAGAAGCAGACGTGTAGAGGTAGATTTTCAAAGATGAACTCTTGTGTTTAGATGTTTAGAGGAGTGTCTAATGTTAGGGCAGTTTTCAATAGACTTAAACATGTTGTCAGTCAGGCAGTCAGTTGCCTCACGCTAGATTCAGCTTTCACATTATTGTTGCACACAAATCTCACATGGCTTCAATAGGTCTAGTGGTTCACATGACACATGAGAGAGCCATTCTACTGTGGTTTGTGAATCACACTGAAGTGATTACACTGCACTTACCTTGAGAGACCGGAGTGGAAGGGGGGCTTGTGGGGTCTGAATCTGTAAAGAAAACACACAACAACAAGATTTAGGGGTACTAAAGTGTTGCGTCCGTCGCAATCATTGCAAACCAGGCGGAAGTGTAGCGTGACGTACTAAACAAACGCAAAGCTGTCAGCATCATTTCTCAACTTTTGAAAGCATGTTTTAAACAGTCGCAATTGTTGCTGACATTTCTCAGTCCGCTTTTTCTCGTGCTTTGCCAGTTGTGCTAAATGTACTTTTGAGATGAACACCCAAGTACCTAATTTTCACTAACGTCAGGGTGTACCTACAAGCCTTGAAAACACATTTCTATGACATTTCTGGTTTTCCCAGCAAGTTTGGCTCAGGAGCCTGCACACATGCAGCAGTGTGCAGTGGTGGTTAGGGCTCTGGACTCTTAACCAGAGGGTTGTGGGGTCAATCCCAGGTGGGGGACATTGCTAAGTGTGCTCCAATAAAAACCTAACTGTATAAATGGGTAATTGTACGTAAAACATAATGTGATATAATTGTATAAGTTGCCCTGGATAAGGGCGTCTGCTAAGAAATCAATAATAATAACGTGCGCCTCTAACCACTCCAGCTCATTCTGAGCATCTGTATAGGACCAGGATCTATTGTGTGTTAATTGTCTAAGCTACTAAGTAGACCAACTTAAAAATAATAAATTTAAATTAAAGAAAACCCTAAAATCATTTAGTTTCAATTTAAAATAATCTTTTATTTGCATTGTACACCAATGTGTTCAAGGCAGCAGCCTGATTTATTTGGTGTTACCAGCAGGCTAAAGTACAAAAAAGTGCACTAGGTATTCATTTGATTTTAATACAGTACACTGTATAGTCCTACTGTACAGATTTCTATTTGTACATAATGTAATGTGTAGCCTCCCCAAAACACATTAGTGTTATTTCAGTGCAATGATTTATATTTAAAATACATTGAGAACTCTGAATATATATGTGTGCGATTGTATTGTATTGTATATATATATATATATATATATATATATATATATATATATATATATATATATATATAACAGTATTAAAATAGGTAAAATGAAGACAGAACAGATTGCATTGTACAGATTAAGTTTACATTTAACAAAAACAATGTAATTTTGATTCTTGCACCCTTGCATGTACAGACGTTATCCTTCAGGCACCCTCTGCTGCAGCAAACCACAACTCAACTGCCACTGTTTATTTTAACAATGTCACATGACTCTCGCTAGAGATCTTACTAAGGTGACGCAAATGATATTTAAATTAGTATATTGCAGATCTTTTCATCAACACATTTTCTTTTCAGTACATATGACAAAATGGATATTTGGGGAATTGTCGCAGCGTAAATGTGTATTGTTCAAATGCATTTCAATGAAACTGTGTCTATGCTGCTGTCTCCACCAGGACAATAAATAAATACTAATACAATCAAACAATAAGTCATTTATTACAAAGCCACATTCAAACTGAACTAGTGCACTCCATACCTTTAGAGGCTGGAGTTGAGAGAAGGCTTGAGAGGTTTGGATTTGCAGGAGTAAAAATATATCATTTGCCTTTTTACATTATTGTTTAAATATATTTTAGTGACATTGTGTGTGTGTGTGTGTGTGCATGTGCGTGTGTGTGTGTGTGTGTGTGTGTGTGTGTGTGTGTGGTGCTGTCATCACCAGGGCAATTGTGAACTCCCTGTTAAATTAGTGAGGTTGATAAGAACACTGAGATTCATTTATAACACATGGTGTGGGCTGTCAATCACACTGAACAAACTGCCATCTTCAAACTGCACTTACCTTGAGAGACCGGAGTGGAAGAGGGGCTCGAGGATTCTCCTTCTGTAACAAGAAAAAGAGAAAAAAGAAAGTTTATAACAAAGCCAGATTCCTGCAGTGGTTCTGAATCCACTGAAGTGATTACACTGCATACCTTGAGAGACCGGAGTGGAAGGGGGGCTTGTGGGGTCTGAATCTGTAAAGAAAACACACAACCACAAGATTTAGTGTTTCCTGTTTCAAGTGTATTGTTCAAATGCATTTCAATGAAACTGTGTCTATGCTGCTGTCTCCACCAGGGCAATGCTGACAATGACATGGTGTATTGTTTTCAAATAAATATAATAAATAGACAGTAAGAATGTATATCACAGCACACGTCTCTCCTGGGTATAACAATGAGGGGTAGCTGCTCCCTCTCACACTCTTAATGACCGGGCTGGTTTCTGGTTCTTCTGATCTCTAGGCTACACCCTGTCCTGCTCTGGAGGTCAGACAGCTGCTGTAGGATCAGATGGACTGATCCTCTGAGTCCCTGCTCACAGACTGGGGTACAAACCCTAAGCTGAACAAGAGCACAGACTGAACAGGGAGCCTTCAATCACAGCAGAACAAGGGGTACTGATAGCTGCAATCCACATCACCCCATTACCTCTGGAAGGATATTGACCATCCCATCAGCCTGAGCAGGGAGCCTGTGATTGATTCTCAAAGTGGAAACTGCTATATTTGTCAACACCAGGACCTATTGAAGATCTAATCATGCTTCCCTCTTTGAACCTGAAGGTACACACTGAATTAAATGAGAACACAGTCTGAACAGGGTCCTCACCAACATAGCACAAGAAGGAGTTCTGATTGTTGCAGCCAGTGTCAAACCATCCACCAGTCTTACTCATCGCCACACAGTTCTCACCCCCTCCCCAATTGTTTGGTTCCCCTTTGCTCCAGTTGTGAAATGTGTAGTTATCCCCCTGGTGTGACCACTTCCAGGGCTCATTGAACAGGCCTATCCAGAAGGGCTTGCCCTGCGCTGTCTTCACTATTTCTTCATTTTCACTGGCGTTCTTTATACTGACGAGGTCGGCGTGGTGTTCTCTACAGTACTGCTGAGCTTCAGTCCAGGTTTTCAGTTGTTCAATCAGGGTGTATCTCTCAGTGATGTTGCTGGTCTCTGTAAACACAAACAGCAGATCAAAAACAATGTCAGCTGTGGAGGTGCGCTGGCTCTCCTGTGTATAGTGATTGAACCCGAGTCACATCCGGCTCAGCTATCAAGGTCCTGAAAAGCAGCATCTCTAGCAGTGCATGGGAGTCTCTTTAGTTTATGTCTGAAAAGTATTTAATAGCAAAGTGGGGGATGGGGGAGTCTATTTAATGATTTAGGAATAATGACCGTTCTTTTTCAAATTGATCATTCATATTTTCCTCACAGTCGGTGCAAAATCAATATGAAGCAAACAGTATCACTTACGGCCCCTGTGCAGTATCCAGGGGACCTGGCTTCATCCCCCAGTCCAGTCAGCTGTGTCATTAACAAAGGAATTGAATCTCAACTCACCACTGTAGCACATGAAATAGTTTCCCTGACTGCAGAGTGAATCCTCCCACTCTCCCTCTGAATTCACTGAAGCACAGAAGAGGTATCGTCCCCAGTTGAAGTAGATGACATCACCTCCACTGGACCACTGCCAGTTCTCTTTGTCACGATACAGCCCGATCCAATACCAGTTATATAAAGTAAATAAAGGTATAAGACCTATAAGCTTATTAACCCTGGCCTGGTCTTGAATGGTGGGCAGGTCTCTGCCTTGGTTTCTGCAGTAGCTCTGAGCTCCCTGCCATGTCTTCCAAGCTCCTTCATAGAAACACTGACTAGAGGAGCCGCCTGGGGAGAGGGGACAGCACAATAAAGATGAGTGAAAACGTGTTCTTCACAGAAAAGATTTCCACTGGAAATGGAACCAACAGTCACAGAATACTGGTCTTGTAAGAATGTAGGACACTAGTAGAACTGTATGGTGATAATAAATATACTAACATGCTTGTGGTTTGTACTGTAACACGAGTATCATTCTGGCATGAGTGACGAAGGTCATGGAAACACCAGGTAGACAAAGAAATCGTTGTGAGAAAAACTCAGTTCACTGTCAATCAATGCTAATGTTGTTTTAGAAGGTGCAAAGGTACATGTCTTGTTATTATAGGATATTGCACAGCACAGCACAATACCTTAAAGCCTAAGGAAATATAACTGGGGTTTTGTTTATTATTTTTACCCCATTTAGACCCTCTGTGATTGATTCTCAAAGTGGAAACTGATAGATTTGTCACCACCAGGACCTATTGAAGAGAGCTAATCATGCTTCCCTCTTTGAACCTGAAGGTTTACACTGAATTAAATGAGAACTCAGTCTGAACAGGGTCCTCACCCTCACAGCAGAAGAAGGAGTTCTGATTGTTGCAGCCATAGTCAAACCATCCACCAGTCTTACTCATCAACACACAGTTCTCATCCCCTCCCCCATTGTTTGGTTGCCCATAGTTCCAGTTGTGAAATGTGTAGTTATCCCCCTGGTGTGACCACTTCCAGGGCTCATTGAACAGGCCTATCCAGAAGGGCTTGCCCTGCGCTTTCTTCACTATCTCTTCATTTTCACTGGCGTTCTTTATACTGACGAGGTCGGTGTGGTGTTCTCTACAGTACTGCTGAGCTTCAGTCCAGGTTTTCAGTTCTTCAATCAGGGTGTATCTCTCAGTGATGTTGCTGGTCTCTGTAAACACAAACAAACAGCAGTTGAGAGGCTGGGAGCTGTGGAGGTGAGTTGGCTCTGAACCCAAAACAAATTGTGTTTTCATCAATCCTACAATTTATCACAAACAGCATCCTGTCTACAGTCAGGTACATCTGTGCGTTATTTAAAAATAAGGGGCAACATTCTCGAATTGGCTAATTTACTCCTGTTTCGGTGTTCTCAGTTTGGTATTGTAGATCACATTGCAGACAGATTGGTATTCTCAGTAATGAGTTTAAGTCTGCGAATGTGTAGACACTGGCTATCACTAATTAATCAATGTAATTTACTCAGTATGCAAACGCAGAGACACGGGTTATCACCGTGTGTAATCTACTCAAAGTGTGCCCGACACAGGAGACAGTGATTGGCACCTCCACTTCAAACAGTGTCTCAGCTCTGATATGACCAGCCAATCAGAAACGCTCTCTGGCCTCCCTTTGTTCTGAAAGATCCAAGTCAAAGTTGTCCCTTCAGAATGGCTGCAAAGCTGTGGAGTTGGCGTACCACGTCTCTGGTTCCCTCAAGACATCCTGCTTTACCTGAAACTGAACTATACCAACAGGAAGTACACGCAAGTATCAAGCTAATGGTTATCAGGGTATGAGATATATATGTAGTAAAATTACTATCGAAAATAAAATCATACACAAACAGACACATACACGCACAGACACACAGACAGGACACAGACACACAGAGACACACACAGACAGATACAGACAGTCAGACAGACACAGAGACAGACAGACAAACAGAGACACAGACAGATTACAGACAGTCAGACACACACAGACAGACGCACACACACACACACACAGGACACAGACACACACACACAGAGATGATCGAAAGGCAAAGTCAATCTACTGCTGACAATGTGAGAAGAACCCAAAGATGAGATTGCATCCAGATTTGCCACTATGCTGCTGTTGGGGGCGACAGGCCCTCAAAGATACTGAAATCCAAAAGGACACGGTCCAGAAGAAAAACTCTAAGGGCTTTATGTATGATTGATTTTTCAACCTGAACTGAAAACTAATGGTTTACACCAAGTCCACAAGTTAGCGTCAACTATCAGCAAGTTTGAACATCACCATTGAGGGACACATCAGTCATATCCAGGATATTATCGTCGATTGGGAACTGACAAGTGATCTGCATGAGGCCAGACCGCTCTCTCACACTTGTAGACACAGTACAGGAGTGGACCAGGAAAAACGTTGAGAAACTATGCACTGCCTTAACAGGGAAATGCTCCAAGTATGGTGATCCTGCACAGCCCTGCACACAGCCTGTCTGAGACAATATGAGAAGGATGAGGACCCGGTGATCCCTGCACAGCCCTGCACACAGCCTGTCTGAGACAATGTAAGAAGGATGAGGACCCGGTGATCCATGCACAGCCCTGCACACAGCCTGTCTCAGACAATGTAAGAAGGATGAGGACCCGGTGATCCCTGCACAGCCCTGCACACAGCCTGTCTCAGACAATGTAAGAAGGATGAGGACCCAAGAGACTTCTACAAGGAACTGAAACTCCTTTACTATGCAGGTGAAGCACATCCAGGGAACAATGTAGACAAGAGCGTCAAGCTGCTGTTCATACGTAACCTGTCTGCAGAGGTCAGAGCTGCCATGAGCATAGTGGAAATGCAGACAACTCAAATCCCACCATCCTGGAAGCTGCAGAGAGTATGGTGAAATATACAGATACCCGGCCCAATACCAGCAGCACTCGGGTACTAGGAGATGAAGCAGAGCCTGACTTTCCTGAATCTGAAAGAAATGAACTGCCACAGAACTCCCAGAGAAGATTTCAACCTTCACACAGCAAACCCCAGCCCAGAGGGGAAGGTAAACCTGACAGCCCTACCAGAGGGGGGAAACACAGTGTTATAGATCCAGCCATCTATCACTAACGAAATGTAGGTATCTTTTTGAACTGCCTCTGAAACACACCAAACACATCTAATAACTGTATGTTTTTGTATCCTTTCAAGGGCAACTTGGATTCAGGGTTTTGACTGAAAATATTTGCAAGCTGAAATAGTTTGAGATATTAGCAGCTGTAGGAGTGGGTGGATTTGAAAACTCATACAAAGGATGCTTAATAATTATAAGAACTAAAATAAATGAATAATCAATTGCAATATAGCAACAATTATGTCTTTACCTTTGTAGCACATGAAGGCTTTCTGAAGGTGGCAGGGTAAATCAGTCCACTTTCCATCTGAATTGACTGAAGCACAGAAGACGTCTGCCCTCCAGTTGGAGTAGATGACATCATCGCTGTTAGACCACTGCCAGTTCTGTGTGTCATCACGATACAGCCCGATCCAGGAATCCCCGAGAGAAGCTCCTGTAATATTTAAGAGCTGCTCTGCTTCTTCCTGGCTGTGCACAGTGGCCAGGTCTGTGTGCTTCTCTCTACAGTAGCTCTGAGCTCCAGACCAGCTCTTCACAGTTTCCACAAACACGTGTTTTCTGATCTGGTTGTACGCAGGCACACAAAACCCTGATAAAGAATAAACAGCATTATTAACATGCTGATAGCTAGTGGAGTGAAAGATTAATAGACTGAGACAGGACAGCATAAAGTAGCAATAAAGAGCTCTCGTCAGGCCAGGTGAAAACATCGATTGTATAAAGAATAACACGTATGTGTTAAGGAGGTGTGTCTCTAAATAAATCTAGGTTAATCTCGTTTAAAAATGCAATCGTTTTAAAAAAGAGAAGCCTTGGAATAGGAAATGAAGCAGATTTTACATTCTATAGATAGGGGAAAAGTCGCTACCGGCACTCTTTGGATTCCCATGATGCACCGCTCAGGCACGGAAGGAAGTTCCAATGTTAAACCAGCAAAGGTGACCATGTTGTGTAGAAAGAAGATCTGTGTCCTCACTAATTACCACCTGTGAATACCTTTTCTATTCACCCGTGTCTAGAGCCTATTTAATCACTTAATCATGTATTCACTTGTCGGCTCCAGCCACATTCCCACGTGATCTGACAGGGAGAAATGTAACCCCTCCTCTGCATGCCAACCCAATATACCCCCTACACATACGCACACGACACGCACACCCTGTGACAGGCAGACTGAACACAAGAGGACTGGGAACCTCTCCAGATACATGTAAAATAATGTGTAACATGCAGGCAGGGAGTGTGGGAAATATCAAAGCAAATAGTGAGAAAAATAGATAAAGGAAACCCACCTGCAAGCAGAAGGATGAGCAGCCCCCTCTCCCCCATCACAGCAGACTCTGCATTAGAAAGAGAAGACTTACTATTAATCACCTTCATAGAGGGAAGTTTCAAATATAAAAAAACACAGCAAAACAAAACAATAATTGTTTATTTGTATTATTTATTGAGGAATTACATTGCATATGTGTTCCATGTTCCAAGACTGCTGTTTACAAAATAAACACCACAGTATATTTGATAGGTCTGTAATACCACAGAGCTGAAGAGAAATAATATCATTAGAACTGAATATTTTCATGTGTTCAGTTCAGTGTTTGGTATTGAAGAGTTTGATGCATGCTCAAGCTTAAACACATAACAATTCCTCATCTGCATTGCTTTCTTTAGGTTCATGATGTATTGGTGCTTTCACAGTAATGTTTTACTCGTTAATAATTACAGTAGAACCTGCAATATCCGATTTAATCGAGACGAACAAAAAGACAAAAACTAAATACTGTACATGGACAGGACGGGAAAACATGCTGTATTACATAACAACGGATCCGCTTCTAACAGATGTGACAGCGGTCGTCATGGAAACGAGTTCAGAGCCCCAGCACTGTCGAATTAAACATCATGAATGTGGACAGGTGTTCACAACTGTATCTGTACTGTACCGGTACTGGAAAGTGAGTCAGGACAGAAAGTGGTTTCGTACGGGTATATTCTATAACAAAACAAACTGTACCGATACAAGTGTGAACAGCGCTTAAAAACACTGTTGCGCCTGCTGATCTGATTGAGATCAGTCGATTGAATGGGACGTGATCAAGCAAGAATCATCCCATAGCAATGGGCCAGTAGGTACCTACTAGCCTCCTAACCCCTAAATCTACCGCCTACTCTGAAACCTAATGTCTACAACTAACCTAACAGCCGAAGCCGTCACTTTGACTGCCTTTTACAATACATGTTTTTATTTTTAATACAACCTGCAATATTCTATGTTTTTTTTGTATTTTATTTTTATTATATGGAGAGGTGGGGACAGCAACGACTCTACCTGAGACTGGAGAGGTGGGGACAGCAATGACTGTACCTGAGACTGGAGAGGAGGGGACAACAAGGACTGTACCTGAGACTGGAGAGGTGGGGACAGCAACGACTGTACCTGAGACTGAAGAGGTGGGGACAGCAACGACTGTACCTGAGACTGGAGAGGTGGGGACAGCAACGACTGTACCTGAGACTGAAGAGGTGGGGACAGCAACGACTGTACCTGAGACTGGAGAGGTGTGGACAACAATGACTGTACCTGAGACTGGAGAGGAGGGGACAGCAATGACTGTACCTGAGACTGGAGAGGTGGGGACAGCAACGACTGTACCTGAGACTGAAGAGGTGGGGACAGCAACGACTGTACCTGAGACTGAAGAGGTGGGGACAGCAACGACTGTACCTGAGACTGGAGAGGTGTGGACAGCAACGACTGTACCTGAGACTGGAGAGGTGTGGACAGCAACGACTGTACCTGAGACTGGAGAGGTGGGGACAGCAATGACTGTACCTGAGACTGGAGAAGAGGGGACAGCAACGACTGTACCTGAGACTGGAGACGTGGGGACAGCAATGACTGTACCTGAGACTGGAGAGGTGGGGACAGCAACAACTGTACCTGAGACTGGAGAGGTGGGGACAGCAACGACTGTACCTGAGACTGGAGAGGTGGGGACAGCAACGACTGTACCTGAGACTGGAGAGGTGGGGACAGCAACGACTGTACCTGAGACTGGAGAGGTGGGGACAACAACGACTATACCTGAGACTGGAGAGGTGTGGACAACAACGACTGTACCTGAGACTGGAGAGGTGGGGACAGTAATGACTGTACCTGAGACTGGAGAGGAGGGGACAGCAACGACTATACCTGAGGCTGGAGAAGAGGGGACAGCAACGACTCTACCAGAGACTGGAGAGGTGGGGACAGCAACGACTGTCCCTGAGGCTGGAGAAGAGGGGACAGCAACAACTGTACCTGAGACTGTGGAGGTGGGGACAGCAACGACTGTACCTGAGGCTGGAGAGGTGGGGACAGCAACGACTCTACCAGAGACTGGAGAGGTGGGGACAGCAACGACTCTACCAGAGACTGGAGAGGTGGGGACAGCAACGACTGTCTCTGAGGCTGGAGAAGAGGGGACAGCAACAACTGTACCTGAGACTGGAGAGGTGGGGACAGCAACGACTCTACCAGAGACTGGAGAGGTGGGGACAGCAACGACTGTACCTGAGACTGGAGAGGTGGGGACAGCAACGACTGTACCTGAGACTGGAGAGGTGGGGACAGCAACGACTGTCCCTGAGGCTGGAGAAGAGGGGACAGCAACAACTGTACCTGAGACTGGAGAGGTGGGGACAGCAACGACTCTACCTGAGACTGGAGAGGTGGGGACAGCAACGACTGTACCTGAGACTGGAGAGGTGGGGACAGCAACGACTGTCCCTGAGGCTGGAGAAGAGGGGACAGCAACAACTGTACCTGAGACTGGGGAGGTGGGGACAGCAACAACTGTACCTGAGACTGGGGAGGTGGGGACAGCAACAACTCTACCTGAGACTGGAGAGGTGGGGACAGCAACGACTGTACCTGAGGCTGGAGAGGTGGGGACAGCAAGGACTGTACCTGAGACTGAAGAGGTTGGGACAGCAAGGACTGTACCTGAGACTGGAGAGGTGGGGACAACAACGACTGTACCTGAGACTGGAGAAGTGGGGACACATTTGAACAGCAGTGCTGAGGGCAGTTATTCTTCATGTTGTATGGCTCTGTCCACTCTCTCTCGAAAGATCATGTAAGAATCGTGCAGGTTTTTAGGCAGTCTGATGCATTGTGTGCATGGCTATCATTACATTGAAACCATTGCTCATCTTTTCACAACCAGGCAACACAGTGACCGTGGCTGATGGTTTCCCTTTGTGGGAATTACAACCCTGTCATGCTTGAAATTGGCAAGTGCTGTATTAATTACAATATCATATTATTTTAATAAACTCATAAACAATATGGGGGATAATGAATTCCGTGTTTGAATTTTAAAATGGCTCTATATAAATCTGGTGATACTGAGCAGTATGTTTATTTTCTAACTCAGCACAATTGACATTCCAAATAAGTAATTTTTAGTATGAATAAACGTATAAAATGCATTCATGTCTTTACAAAATCATTGTCATTTCAGAATATTCTTTCAAAAACTGTAAACAGGATCATGTTATTATTCATGTCTTCCTGTCAACCGACATGTCGTTATTGTTAAACTTCCTGCATCCCTCTGAATGAAATCTGTACAGTAACAGTGTCGTTGCTTGCAATTGCTGTACTAGATACATGCTAGAAGCTGCGCCCCCACCAGTTTAATTTAATTTAATCTTAATTGTATAATAAGTAACACTACACACAGGGTCACTTTCATTTCATTATTTAAAAGCACAGAGAAGTTAACAGGTTTAATACCCACAGCAACATAGATTTGTTTATGGAATGGAACGGTCTCGTTAAACTCACGACCGTACCATAACAACAAAATTCAGAGGGGGGAAATGAAAATAGTATTTCCTAAATTAACAAATTATTATTCCCCAGTGTTGAAGGCACAAACAGACAAAACAAATATGATCACGGATTACAATTTTGATCCAGACAGAAACACAGATGTGACCCGTGTGTGCTGAACTATATATTCCATGTCTCCCTATTCAGTGCAATGGAACGGTCGCAATTCACTCTGCCTAGCAACGACATCAGGCTGCAGTGACGTCAGACTGCTAGCTTTGGGGTTCAGTTTCTGTAAAACTAGGAACCTGCCCCCAAAATATATTAATTATTGCACATGTACACCCCCGGGATTATGTGTATGCCGAGCGGGGTTCTTTAATTTGCTTAGAGATACAGGTGTATAAAAAAGCATCTTAATAATTTAAAAGAAATAAACTCTGTATCTCAAAAAGTTTTCAACCAAGTGCTACCCCGTTCTCAGGGTTTGTTGAGCCTGCCAGTCCGACCACACATAAACATGTTCATGCATATCGGTGGGATGTTATCTCCCTTTTGAGCTGGTTGTAAAATCGACTTTAAACAGGACCTTCATTCAGACCTTAAACGATGCCTGTGCGACCGCGCAGACACAACATTAAACAGCTCTACAACCATCTCCACTCTTAACGAACAGTACTTAATCACAAAAATGTTTATGAAAAAATCTACATATGATGATAAAGTAAATACAAGAAACTAAGGTTTACTCTGCAGTTTTATATATGCATTTGTTAAAAATGTACGCACTGGCAACTGTTTCTGTTTTTAAAGCTTGTGAGGCATAATAACTTAAATAACAGTTATTCACATTTTGGGTTAGTGTAGGCTCACAGTTTAGATACTACAGTGATCCGGCGTGAATCCGCACGTCACATATCCTCCACGATCAAGCTCTTCAGCAACGTCAGTTTATTATTGAACAGAGAAGATGAGTTCAGAGATTGCAGATCCCACCACAGTTTTCGTACACTGTGTTGTATGTGTTCCATGCTCTGCCATTGCTGGTAGTGTCACGTGTTCAGTGTGTTGATATGTAAATAAATCCTGCTCGCCTGCGGGGGGCGTATCAACTTCAACCTCCGTCTCGATCTCCTGCCTGTCACTCAGCAGTGAATGCACGCACCCACACGGCAGACGGCTACTCTGTCACAAACATTAATATCTTTCTAAACAAGGTATTTAGGGGAGCTCCCTAATAAAAGCTGAATCTCAAAACAAGAATTGTGTGAATATAGTAATTGTTACAGCTGTGTGTAATGGTATTTAAAACAGGATTCATTCATTCACTTTTTGCATATCCGCCCTTACTCTGGTCCCACCACAGTCAGATATGGGACGGATTACTGTACTTTGCAATTATTTCTGTTCAGTGGAGTTATATACTTACAATATGACATATTGCATTAAGAATTAATGTGTAATATGCATAATTTGGAATTTATTATTATTATTATTATTATTATTATTATTATTATTATTATTATTATTATTATTATTATCCCCTTCTTGTTTGAAAAGAAACAAACTGCAGTTACATCACTGACCACTTGGTGTCTGTCTCTCTGTGAATCCAAATAATTATCTTTACTGAAATTATTCAACAGTTTAGATACCATTCCTAAAACTATGTATCAAGACACTTTTCTTGCACTAATTAAACAAATTATATTATAGCAAAAACACATATAAAATGTATAACCACGTCTGTTGTAGAGGTGAATTTAACCCACAGCACCACCTAGCCATCCAGATTGGAACCCAGGCCTCCAGAGAAAGATGACAGGCTAGTCTAGTGCATTAACATTAACCCACAGCACCACCTAGCCATGCAGATTGGAACCCAGGCCTCCAGAGAAAGGTGACAGACTAGTCTAGTGCATTAACATTAACCCACAGCACCACCTAGCCATCCAGATTGGAACCCAGGCTTCCACAGAAAGGTGACAGACTATCCTGATGCATTAACAATAGCCACCCATAACTATTACACACTCAATAGTGCTACATTTAGAAATACTAAAATAAAGTATTTCTTAACATTAACATAAACCCAGTGCAGCACCTAGCCCCCTGCCCCTCCCCCCGCTAGGACCCCAGGCCTCCACAGCAAGGTGAAAGGCAGGACACCAGTTTTGATTTGCAGACAGGTTGCTTTCCCTCATGTGACATATCCAGAGTGTTTTGCATGATCACATTTGAATCAAAGGTGAGCCACAGGTCTGGTCTGCTGTGGAGTGCCTTTGATTCAAATGTGATAATGCAGAACAGTCTGTTCTTTTTTGCTTGTTCTTTTTTTTCTATTCGCAGTGAATCGCAGAACCTTTAACTCTTTGTATCCAGGATCCACAAGAGAAGGGCTTGTAGACTATTCATTTATTTTTACAGTTTTGTAATGATTTTAAGTACGGCTTTCAATTAATCGCAGTTAACTTCTGCAATTAACACGTAAATGTTTTTAGAGATTAATTATTTTAACTCACTGGACAGAAAGACGCTTTCTTGTCTACTGTCAAAGTGAGTTCCAGTATCACACACGAGTACATCTAGTCTGCTGCGTGCTGAACACGCCTTCATCTCTCAAAATACACGAGCAGCTCTTCAGCTACAGACAATAACAACAACAAATTAAACCCACCAGTTTCAGTAGAAATGCAGGATCGCTGCAAGCCCATATCAAGCGAAGAATGATCATGATAATAAATGAGTTAGGCTGCGTTGCTGCTTTTTTCATGAAGTATGTAAAGCCTGACAATTCTTAGTTTGCAGTTTTTGGATATGATGACAGTGTTTTTTGTATGTTCTCTTCACAATTAACAGTTCATTTCCTAGAAGTGCTTACTATAGCTACAGATTTATAATTTTATTAAAAAAAACAAAATTTATTTCAGTTCACAATCACATTTTAAAATAGATATCCTATGTATTGTGTTTTCTGATCTCTGTGTGCTGCTGATCAAGCTTGAACCGCACATGTTATTGTGCTGGTTGTATTTGTAATTTCTAAATTATTGCCCCTAGTACATTTTGGTGGTGGTCTCAATGGGTACATTTCCTGGTTAAATAAATACATTTTAAACAATTTTATTTACAGTTAAGGATAATAAAAACAATAGCATCAGTAATAAAACACATTTAAATTCAATGGATGTAGTAATTGTGACAATTTAACATGCAATTAAAACTGAGATTATCTAAGATTCATTTTTTTAATCGTGAGATTAATCGCGATTATTTTTTTTAATCACTTGACAGCCCTAATTTTAAGTTATAGGCCCAATTAAGGGATTATTTAACTATTCAGACAGTTCACATGGGTTTCAAAATCACCAGTGTGGAGTAGTGGTAAGGGCTCTGGACTCCTGACCGGAGGGTCATGGGTTCAATCCCAGGTGGGGGACACTGCTGCTGTACCCTTGAGCAAGGTACTTTACCTAGATTGCTCCAGTAAAAACCCAACTGTATAAATGGGTAATTGTATGTAAAAATAATGTGATAAGGGGGTCTGCTAAGAAATAAATAATAATAAAAATGCTTTACAAAGGATTTGTCGATAAGGACAGGGGGTGACCCAGCTGTCAGTAGGCTCATCAATATGGTAACAATATCTCAGAAGGGTGATACAGCAAACCTGGGCAGGTACAGACCTATCAGCCTTTCATCCAGGACATGTTACACTATGGAAACAATAATAAGACTATCCTCAGTATACAGTCACAACACTGAGGTCTGCTGCTGGACTACAGTCTGCACGTTTTATAAAAGAAAGTACAAGTCAGGCTGATCAGATTAATGTGATGGAAAATCCCTTTAAATATCAATTGTGGCTAAGTCGCTTATTTTTAAACAAACTAATATTCCATAAGCTCCCATTGCCTCTGCTTGTGTTATCCCTGCTCTGTGGAGACATAAAGAGGACTGGTCTCCAATCCACCATCTTCAGAGCAATAGAAAAATAAAGAAATGAAAGAACATTTGAAAAATCACTGAGATGTGTGCTTACCGATTACTAGTGAGTGGAGTAGCTGCTCTCTGTCTCTGTGTCCTGCTCGTTCGATGTGAAGGTGCTGCTGTATTAACACCTGCACATGAATGAGATCACACTGTCAAACCCAACCCAACATGCAAATCAATACTGTGCAAGACATCGAGACATCTTTTATTATAGATTCACAAAGAAACCCATTCCCAATACAACCTGATTGCTGATCATTAACTTCATTTACTAATTAACTATCAACAATTAAAGAAAAAACCTTTACATATGTATCCATGGAAATACACAGTGGCATAAAAACATATTCAGACAGGTCCCTGAGGTTTCAATATGACTAATGTTACACTATATCAATAAAATGATAAGGAATCAGTATTTACAAATAATTTGCTGAAACAAAAAAATACCTTCAGTAAATCTGACACTTTACCTACACATACCCTGAACCACCTAGCCATCCAGATTGGAACCCAGGCCTCCAGAGAAAGGAGACAGAGTAGTCTAGTGCATTAACATTAACCCACAGCACCACCTAGCCATCCAGACTGGAACCCGAGCCTCCAGAGAAAGGTGACAGGCTAGTCTAGTGCATTAACATTAACCCACAGCACCACCTAGCCATCCAGATTGGAACCCAGGCCTCCAGAGGAAGGTGACAGACTATCCTGATGCATTAACAATAGACACCCATAACTATTACACACTCAATAGTGCTACATTTAGAAATACTAAAAGAAGGTATTTCTTAACATTAACATAAACCCAGTGCAGCACCTAGCCCCCCGCCCCTCCCCCCGCTAGGACCCCAGGCCTCCGCAGCAAGGTGAAAGGCAGGACACCAGTTTTGATTTGCAGACAGGTTGCTTTCCCTCATGTGACATATCTCGAGTGTTTTGCATGATCACATTTGAATCAAAGGTGAGTCACAGGTCTGGTCTGCTGTGGAGTGCCTTTGATTCAAATGTGATAATGCAGAACAGTCTGTTCTTTTTTGCTTGTTCTTTTTTTTCTATTCGCAGTGAATCGCAGAATCTTTAACTCTTTGTATCCAGGATCCACAAGAGAAGGGCTTGTAGACTATTCATTTATTTTTACACTTTTTTTAATGGTTAAGTTATAGCCGAATTATGGGATTATTTAACTATTCAGACAGTTCACCTGGGTTTCAAAATCACCAGTGTTGAGTTATATACATTTATAAACAAAAATTATTAGTAAAAATTATTTACAAAGGATTTGTCGATAAGGACAGGGGGTGACCCGGATGTCAGGAGGCTCATCAATATGGTAACAATATCTCAGAAGGGTGATACAGCAAACCTGGGCAGGTACAGACCTATCAGCCTTACATCCAGGACATGTTACACTATGGAATCAATAATAAGACTATCCTCAGTATACAGTCACAACACTGAGGTCTGCTGCTGGACTACAGTCTGCACGTTTTATAAAAGAAAACACAAGTCAGGCTGATCAAACTAATGGGCTTGAGAATCCCTTTAAATATCAATAGTGGCTAAGCCACTTATTTTTAAACAAACTAATATTCCATAAGCTCCCATTGCCTCTGCTTGTGTTATCCCTGCTCTGTGGAGACATAAAGAGGACTGGTCTCCAATCCACCACCTTCAGAGGAATAGAAAAATAAAGAAATGAAAGCACATTTGAAAAATCATTGAGATGTGTGCTTACCGATTACTAGTGAGTGGAGTAGCTGCTCTCTGTCTCTGTGTCCTGCTCGTTCGATGTGAAGGTGCTGCTGTATTAACACCTGCACATGAATGAGATCACACTGTCAAACCCAACCCAACATGCAAATTTATTTTTTATTTATTTATTTATTAGCAGACGCCCTTATCCAGGGCGACTTAGAATTGTTACAAGATATCACATAATTTATTTATTTATTTATTTATATACAATTACCCATTTATACAGTTGGGTTTTTATTGGAGCAATCTAGGTAAAGTACCTTGCTCAAGGGTACAGCAGCAGTGTCCCCCACCTGGGATTGAACCCACGACCCTCCGGTCAAGAGTCAGAAGCCCTAACCACTACTCCACACTGCTGCCCTAAATATGGATGCTACTGTGCAAGATATTGAGACATCTTTTATTATAGATTCCCAAAGAAACCCATTCCCAATACAAACAGGGTGAATACTTATCTAATGAAGACTTTTCAGGTTTTTATTTTTAATTGATTTGTTTTTTCACCCCCCACCCCCCACCCATTTTTTCACACATTGAAAGTGTTGAGTAGATTGTGTAAATCAAAGGGAAAAAAATCTCATTTAAATACATCAAGATTTCAGGTTGTAACACAACAAACTGTGAAAACGTCCAATGGGGTGAATACTTACTATAGGCACTGTATATAGTGAAAAGTGTTGAATTAAAATCAAGGGAAGTAATGTTAAAACTTTACAAAGCATTAGTAAGACCTCATCTAGAATATTGTATTCAGTTCTGGTCACCTCGCTACAGAAAGGAGAGAAAGAGTGCAAAGAATAGCAACCAGAATTATTCCAGGTTTTAAAGGCATGTCATATGCAGACAGGAAAATATAACTGAATCTATTCAGTCTTGAACAAAGAAGACTACACGGTAATCTGATTCAAGCATTCAAAATCCTCAAAGGTATTGACAATGTCGACCAAGGGGACTTATTTTTTTTTACCTGAGAAAAAAAACAAGGACCAGGGGTCAGAAGTAGAGATTAGACAAAGGGGCATTCAGAACAGAAAATAGGAGGCACTTTTATGCACAGAGAATTGTGGGAGTCTGGAACCAACTCCCCAGTAATGATGTTGAAGCTGACACCCTGGGATCCTTCAAGAAGCTGCTTGATGAGATTCTGGGATCAATAAGCTACTAACAAGTAAACGAGCAAGATGGGCCGAATCACCTCCTCTCGTTTGTAAACTTTCTTATGTTCTTACCTGTGAGCTCCCTCACTCTGCCACTGGAACCATGTCTCACTGCCCAGCCAGTCTGTGACATCTCTTTTGGAGGCTGCCTGCAATGATGCACGAGGCAGGGGCAGCTTCAGGCTGGATTGAAGTGACTGTTTGTCAAGGGGGTCCCCCTCTGTCCCAGCAGGGAGTCTCCCTCAGAGGGGTGAGGCTCTACAGTGACTGAGCTTTTGAGGATGGGTGGCAAGAGCCCCCAGAGCAGAGACACACAGAACACCACACCTGTAGGTTTGCATTCAACAGGAGAATAGTTAGAGGTGAAACACGGCTTCAAGTTACCCTGAGAATTTCAAAAATGAACAAATAAATAAATTATACCACAGCTTTATAACAGATCATTGTTTAATTGTCGCTGAATGAATAAATAAATAAATAAACAAATAAATAAATAAATAAATAAATATTCCTGTGTGTGACCGCTAGGGGGTGCTGCAACCCCCAAAAGTTATTATAATAATACAAAAGTATATAA
Source organism: Acipenser ruthenus (assembly GCF_902713425.1). Taxonomy (NCBI): domain Eukaryota; kingdom Metazoa; phylum Chordata; class Actinopteri; order Acipenseriformes; family Acipenseridae; genus Acipenser; species Acipenser ruthenus. Next base: position 6,753,841 of record NC_081238.1, read on the forward strand.
GTCACCATATTTGTCTACTTCTTTACCTTTCTACATGAATCTGTGTATATAGTCAGTTTATTATCACACAATATCAAACTTATCTAGGATTGTCTTTATTTTGCCATATTATTATTTATTTCTTAGCAGAAACCAGGGTGGTTTACAATTGTTACACACAATTACATTATTTTTTTACACATTATTTTTACATATAAATACCTATTCATGAGTTGGACTTTTACTGGAACAATCTAGATAAAGTACCTTGCTCAAGGATACAATGAACTGGGTGAGGAGGTGATTGAACTCTAGTCATTACCATTGCAGGCATGGAGATTACACACACAGAGCAATGAACTGGGTGAGGAGGTGATTGAACTCTAGTCATTACCATTGCAGGCATGGAGATTACACACACAGAGCAATGAACTGGGTGAGGAGGTGATTTAACTCTAGTCATTACCATTGCAGGCATGGAGATTACACACACAGAGCAATGAACTGGGTGAGGAGGTGATTGAACTCTAGTCATTACCATTGCAGGCATGGAGATTACACACACAGAGCAATGAACTGGGTGAGGAGGTGATTGAACTCTAGTCATTACCATTGCAGGCATGGAGATTACACACACAGAGCAATGAACTGGGTGAGGAGGTGATTTACAAAGAAAAGAAACAGGAAGATTCTTAGGTTACATTTTTTTGATGAGAGGAAATTATGTTTCACAAAACAACAAAGATTTAGTTTCGATCAGCCATCATCTTATTTTACATTTTCCCATTAGTGGCATAGTAGAACACTGAAAGTATAATTTAAAAAGCAAAATGGGTTCAACATACTAATCTATTTGAAGACTTACAAACTAAAACACAAATGTTTGTGTACATTCACTTTATTATGCAGCAGTTTAAACTAAGAATTAAAGAATGCTTTATATTGTGGAGCACATTGTTTTTATGTGTGTATTGTATCACAAAAATATCAGTAATGCTGTTTGAAATATCTAGGTCCGCCCCTTTTTACTGAACTCATTCAAGGAGGAATGAACATTATCAACCAATGCAGTCTAAACTGTACAGTGTAAAAGCTGAACAGTGTTTTGGTGCCACCTACTGGATACATTGAAGCATTGCAAATTTGATGTTTGTAACTTTTGAAGGGCTACAAGCTAACGCCGCTCAAATAGAATATCGGTGTTGTTAATAAAACCTGAGAGATGTCTCGTCATGTTTTAATAATAAACGCTTTCTGCAATGCACACATTCTGTAGGCTGCTTATTCACCTTCACTCGTGTTGCTTCTCCTGAATGAATACACTTGGTACAGACCGGGGACAACAACTACAGACCCAAATACAGCTTTACCGAAAGTACTGTTGGGAGCAGTAATATAAATGCAGAGTATTATATGAGAATATTTACCTTTGTTTCCAATCTGCGCAGTCATAAGCAGTTAAACTACTAAAACATTTAACAATACTGTAACTGGACTGTTAATACAAACCTCTCACTCTCTGACATATATTATCTGATTTCATTATTCATTCAATACATTTAGTTTTGTAACCTGCTCTGTCACTCCACTGGGTAGTTATTCATATAATAAAAAGCATTTCATTCAAAGAGCTTTAGTTTTCTAACGCTTCTCAGGTTTTTCTTGTGGAATGGGACACTTTTTAATCACAATGAGACACCTCAGGACATCTTTTCAAAGCTTTTACACCAGTCTTTAATTAACTCCTATTTATTTTAAAGAGGTAAACCACCTATTCATTTTACAAAACTGGAACCACACAGCTGAGTAATACACTGTATTTCAAGCCCTCTTCAGCGCTCTCAGTGTGTTTAGTTTTTCATGTTGTAACATTAACATGATGTCTTGTTCTTTTTAAAATCAATAGCAGTTAATTAAAGGCTGGAGGAAGCGCTTTGATAAGGCGTCCCCTCGAGTCTCACAGAGCAGCGCACTCCTTGGCGTGTCTCATTGCTGGTGACTCTTCTGCTGCTGTGGACGCGGCTCTGTTGCCTGGTTTAGTTCGCAGCGCAGTCTGAGGAAGAGTCTAAATCTGTGCCGCTGGACAGCAGGGAGGAATACTGTCCTGGATAAAGAATAGGAGACAATCATACAGTTTAAGAGAAACGAAATAAAAGCATGGGGTAGAAATAGCAGAGGTTACTGCCTGGAAGTTTACTCGTAAAGAATGACCTTTCTGCGACCCTGTGCTGTATTTACCAAAAACAAGTTCACACGCCCTGAACCTGCAAGACTAGCGAAGAGAAAGCTATGAAACTGCGAGCATGCCTGCGCCATTGTGGATCTGTTTGTGACAACGGCGCTCAACTTGAATTAACATGATATACTTCTAAAAAACATTATCAGGGGTATCGCGTTAGTGTTTGAACATCTCATTCGGAAGAAGAGGACGGGAAATATCAATATAATTACACGAAACACAGATTATATATCTGCGTGAAACTCGCAGCATCGACGCTGCTGCCGCCTGATAGAGAAAGGACTATACCAACTCCGGCATGGGGGAGGGGGTACCTGAATTCAAATTGTATTCACTGGGAAAAATATAGAGCTACAAACAGCTCGACTATGATGTTAAAATTGAAAGTCATATTCATTTTTTATTAAAAGATCCCAGGTATCACAATTCCCTTTGCGGTCCATATTAGATGAATTGTCAGACCGCGCTGATCGGTTTGTATTTTGTGATTGGTATATTCCTCGTTCTGTGGGAGACAGACCCGTTCAGACACTGAGGGAGAGCAGAGAGGAGGTGAGAGAGTCTGCATGGAGCTCTACAATGTGTTTATAAACTACAGAGCGCTGTTATATTGTATTATTTTGAAAGGTCCGGGTTGTAGTGTGGTAGGAGCGCGTTGTTTTATCCGTTCAGACACTGAGGGAGAGCAGAGAGGAGGTGAGAGAGTCTGCATGGAGCTCTACAATGTGTTTATAAACTACAGAGCGCTGTTATATTGTATTATTTTGAAAGGTCCGGGTTGTAGTGTGGTAGGAGCGCGTTGTTTTATCCGTTCAGACACTGAGGGAGAGCAGAGAGGAGGTGAGAGAGTCTGCATGGAGCTCTACAATGTGTTTATAAACTACAGAGCGCTGTTATATTGTATTATTTTGAAAGGTCCGGGTTGTAGTGTGGTAGGAGCGCGTTGTTTTATCCGTTCAGACACTGAGGGAGAGCAGAGAGGAGGTGAGAGAGTCTGCATGGAGCTCTACAATGTGTTTATAAACTACAGAGCGCTGTTATATTGTATTATTTTGAAAGGTCCGGGTTGTAGTGTGGTAGGAGCGCGTTGTTTTATCCGTTCAGACACTGAGGGAGAGCAGAGAGGAGGTGAGAGAGTCTGCATGGAGCTCTACAATGTGTTTATAAACTACAGAGCGCTGTTATATTGTATTATTTTGAAAGGTCCGGGTTGTAGTGTGGTAGGAGCGCGTTGTTTTATCCGTTCAGACACTGAGGGAGAGCAGAGAGGAGGTGAGAGAGTCTGCATGGAGCTCTACAATGTGTTTATAAACTACAGAGCGCTGTTATATTGTATTATTTTGAAAGGTCCGGGTTGTAGTGTGGTAGGAGCGCGTTGTTTTATCCGTTCAGACACTGAGGGAGAGCAGAGAGGAGGTGAGAGAGTCTGCATGGAGCTCTACAATGTGTTTATAAACTACAGAGCGCTGTTATATTGTATTATTTTGAAAGGTCCGGGTTGTAGTGTGGTAGGAGCGCGTTGTTTTTGTGTGTGTGTGTGTGTTGTATTTGTGAAGCGGCGTGTCTGTGTCAGCGCGTTTGTTTTTCTTCTCATCCTCTCATTCACAGTCTGTGTGTTTCAGGGCTGACAGCTTCGCGGGTTTCCAGACAGATTCTCATTGTTCTGAAAGCGTCTCGCGGGTAAATACGGGGTTCGTTCTGTTACCCGGAGCGCGCGCCGGCTGCTCGTGGCTGCTGTCTTTCTGACGTCACACGCAGCTTGTAGAAGCGCGTCTCCAAACCTCGCAGCGCAGCTCAGTGACGCGCTTGAAAACGCGACACAGCATTCCCTAATAACACTTGCAATGCATTATGACTTCAAAGCCATCACTGTAAGGCGATGACCTTATTATTTATTGATTTTATTTTGTTTTATTTTACTTTATTATTTGTTTGATCACCAATTGCCACGACAACACACTGTTTATTTATGTAGTACTTATTTTAAGGTAATAAATAAACACAATTCTCTAGGGATTTATTTATTTTTAATTCTTATTACTCTCTTACATCTCATTACATTATGTATGTGTGTGGAGATTAGATAAAGGGCTATTTGGAAGAGAAAATAGGAGGCACTTTTTTACACAGAGAATTGTGAGAGTCTGAAGCCAACTCCCCAGTAATGTTGTTGAAGTGACACCCTGGGATCCTTCAAGAAACAGATTCAATAATAATAATAGTAATAATCTTTAGTGTTATATAGCGCCTTTCATAGTGGTCCACCATCACAAAGCGGTGTGTGAACTATGCATCAGCTGCAGAGTCACTTACAACAACGTCTCACCTGAAAGACGGAGACCAAGGAGGTGAAGTGACTTGCTCAGGGTCACACAATGAGTCAGTGGCTGAGCTGGGATTTGAACCGGGGACCTCCTGGTTACAAGTCTGTTTCTTTAACCACTGGACCACACAGCCTCCTAAAAGGAACAATAAGCTCCTAACAACCAAGGTTTGAGGACAAAATGACTCCTTGCTGATCAGTCTTTTTAAGAGAATGTATTATAAAACACCAAACACACTTATTAACTGAAAAGAGAACTATAGTAACTTTCATCCATCATTCTTGAGATTAGACAGATACAATCCTCTGGTATTATAAACGTATTACAAGAAATTCTGTGTCCCTTCAATAGTAAAGCCAGCCCTGCTATTAAAGCCAGGTTTTGTCAGTCCCTTGAATGGCCTTAGTAGCACTATATTTAAATAAATGCATTTTTTTTTCAGCTGCTGCTAAGCAGAATCCCGAGTGCTCCCATGGACAGTGTGGAGATGGAATCTGTCCAGATTAAAGAGGAGTTCCCTGAACCTGAACTTGTCCTCTTTAGAGCGGAGGTCGCTGGGCTGGCTTCCCTCCCCATTAAACAGGAGCTCTGTGAGATGCAATGTGACAGCAGCCAGCCAGAGGTCTCTGAGATTAAAGCTGAGCACAGTGAATTGGAGATCCCACAGACAGAAGAACCCCTTCCTGTGAAACAAGAAGAGGTGCTGGAAATTAACCATATTAAACAGGAGCCCCCTGAAGTAGAGTTTGACCACATGGAACCAGGGATGGAAGAATCCGAGGACTTCAAACCAAACATCCCTAAGCTGGAGAGAATCTGTGTGAGAGAGCAAGGCACTGGAGAGGAAGGCTGTCCAAACAGCATGCAAGGAGGTGGAAAGGAAGACGGTCAGTCACATTCAGAATGCAGTCTAGCAGGTGAGTGACTCCCAGTAGCTGTGACATTGTCATTCTAGATTGCGTGATAGTGTGGCAGAGAGGGAGGGAGGGAGCATGTGGGTTACATTACTAGCTATTTGTTTTTCCTGTACCACTCACACCAGTTCAGGATAGGACTCTCTACTGGTGATCTTAAGATACAGATATAAGCCTCTTTCACACTGGCACTCCTACCCGATTATACCAAGGGGAGAAGAGCTAAAGTACTGTATATAACATTAGAAATGTTCAGTGTCTAAATAGAGGGATATTATTGTACATGTGTAGCGTTATTAGGGGTGCTTGATTCCATTACATTTATTTTAGACTTTTAGACTTCTACAAATATATAGTTTAAACGTTCAAGTAAAAACATTGAGAGTGCTATATCTTTTTAAATAAATAGCTTTCTGTAAATGATCGCATAGCCTATATGTCTGTAAAAAGGTCTTCTGATTGTTCAGTGTTTTACCTCAGCTTTTCAACTCTCCTTAAATAATGCAGTTGATCCTGTTAAGTAGAGGTGCAGTCGGCACCCTCATTTCATATTTGAGTATCGTATAGACATTTATCAATGATTATCCATGCATTGAGGTTTTATTTTTCAAAATAAACACATTTTTTATTTTTTTTTAACAGACGCTCTAATAACTAAAACAGTGTGTGCATAATAGTTAAACAAAAAGGCACGACTTGCATTCAAATGAGAACACTTCAATTATATAAAAAACAAAAAATACAAAGGACTTACATTTAACAACTGAAAAGAATATGCGTGCGTCTGCATCAGATTAACATTGTAATAATAATTTAAAATACTGTATTTAACAGAAGTAATTTCTGAACTATGGTTTTTCAATACTGTTCACATTTTATGTCCAAAAGCAAAGCGTTTGAATTAATCTCACAAACCGTGACTAATGTAACAATTGTACTAAATTCAGCTTATTTTTCTATAGTATTGCCATATAATCCAAACACAACATGCTTTGAAACAAAAGGTAATTGGTAGATTTAATAGATAAAAGAAAGTGTTTTTCTTAATTTTTAAATGAAGAAGCCGTGCATCCAATAGGCCTGCTTGTGATTTGTCTTCTCCAAGACGAATGTAAAGGCTTGAAGTGTGTATCCTAGCAACGCGCTGATCTGCCGTACCAGCACACACTCACACACAAGGATTTAATGCAAACCAGCAAGACTAAAAATCTGGATCAACAAAACACATGAACTTGTTGAATCAGTTGCGTTCGTCTCAGTAATCAACCATGGTATTGTGTTTTCAGCCCAAGTTTTATCACGTTTCCTGCACTACCAGCCATGCACTTGCATTGTCGTTTGCCTGGGCTCCACCTCCTCCTCACTAGATCCAGCACCAGTAGATATATTTTCATATATTTTAACATTGTTCCTGTACTGCTGCTGTAACTAAGCTCTGCAGAGCACAGTCTCCCTTTATATCACAATGTGCCCAGACAGCGCTTCGGTTATTTCGATCTCCTGAAGATAACATTGATAGTCATGAGAGCAAAAGCATGCTGGAAATTGCGAGGTGAATATCCAGTGACAATGATGTCACGTGACAAAGGTAGGAAATGGACAACAAAAGAAAACTGAGTAGCCGTTATTTGCAGACACCCTCCTGTTCTTAATATTTGACCTGCACATTTGACAAAGTTTAAACAATTCAGCAAAATTAAAAACATTTGACACTTTGCTAATATTTAACCATTTAAATTTTAAATGATTAACACCCCTAAACGTAATGCTATTGAAAAATATATAATTGTAGGGTGTTTTAGAGGAAATAGACCCGAAACATTACAGGAGAACTCTGAGGGCAGATTTTGATCCCAGGGCTCAGTTTCACCAGCGTCAGTCTTTACTGACTTTGCTTTTACAAATAAAGTAAAGACTATAAAGAGTATGTAGCGGGGTTCTGAAAAATATAGCGTTCCACGTCCCCACGTGTTGCTACAACTGTTTAAATAACGTACCTGTCATTTCTTTACATTGTTCACATCCTGACAACTTTTAACACATGACTTTAGTCCGTTGCAAAGCTCTTTTAGAAATGTCTGCTCTAATGCACTGAGGTTTGAGATCTGTACTCTAAATCACTGCAGGAAGAGAGATCCATAAAACAGGGGTGAGTCTGAATAATCGAGTATTCTAAATGAAATTACTACTCGAAACACTGTGATCAAGTTTCGAGTACTCGTTAATTTCTAAAACAAATGGATAAATTAACTAACTACACCCGAAAAAGCTTGGCATGGTATTTTGACAGAGGAGCAAGTTAAAAGTGATCAGCCACTACAGTTGTCACCTCACTGATAACTGACAGGAGGCAGGGCTCTTCCTTACCTAGCTCTGCTATTGGCTAAGGGAGTACATGAGCAGTGAGTATTTTGAAAAAAGTTAAACGAGACCACCATGCAATGTAATCTCTGCAGCACAAGCATTTCATATTGTAAATCAACAAGTACATTCTCAATCATCTAAAATGCCAGCACCCATCTGCTACTTTAGAAGAAAACACAGAATGTGGCAAAAAACAAGCAAGCAGTGCATCTTTTACTGTGTGCAGTGGAGATGTGAGGCGTCTCGACTGAAACAAGCAAGCAGTGCATCTTTTACTGTGTGCAGTGGGGATGTGAGGCGTCTCGACTGAAACAAGCAAGCAGTGCATCTTTTACTGTGTGCAGTGGGGATGTGAGGCGTCTCGACTGAAACAAGCAAGCAGTGCATCTTTTACTGTGTGCAGTGGGGATGTGAGGCGTCTCGACTGAAACAAGCAAGCAAGCAGTGCATCTTTTACTGTGTGCAGTGGGGATGTGAGGCGTCTCGACTGAAACAAGCAAGCAGTGCATCTTTTACTGTGTGCAGTGGAGATGTGAGGCGTCTCGACTGAAACAAGCAAGCAGTGCATCTTTTACTGTGTGCAGTGGAGATGTGAGGCGTCTCGACTGAAACAAGCAAGCAGTGCATCTTTTAGAGATGTGAGGCGTCTCGACTGAAAAAAGGCTTTTTGTTTATTAAGCCATATCCACACGGAACGCGAGCAACACAAGCAAATAATTTAGAAGTCATTGCAGTCAAATGGGAGTATCCACACCAGCAGCGAGTGATGCGAGCGACGTCGCTTTGAGAAAATTCTGCGTCGCTAAAATAGAACTTGTTTCTGTTTTTATTTTTTTTCATTGCGCAACTGGAATGAAGCTGACCAATCTGAAGTAAGGTTAACACCCTTGACAGACATCAAACACGCCTCAAAACACGTCCCATCCATGGGGTGAGGATGTTAACACTTTTATCAGAACACAACACTTCATGTCAAATTGGGGGATACGTGTTTTTAGTTTACTGATAGAATGTCTGAATGCATAGAAAATATAATCATTCATAAGTAAATGAAGTCAGAGATGACTCAAACACATGATCTGATGTGTCACAGTCTTCAGCAGCGTTTATGAAGAAGTGTAGCAAAAAATAGATTTGCAGAACGGCATTGTTAGGGTGTGACCTGCGCATAATAACATGGATAATAATACTAATAATAATAATAATAATAATAATAATAAAATGTAGTGCTTAACAACAACAACATAATAATAATGATAAAGATGGTGATAATGTAGTGCTTAACAACAACAACATAATAATACTAATACTAATAATAATAATAATAATAATAAAATGTAGTGCTTAACAACAACAACATAATAATAATGATAAAGATGGTGATAATGTAGTGCTTAACAACAACATAATAATACTAATACTAATAATAATAATAATAATAAAATGTAGTGCTTAACAACAACATAATAATAATGATAAAGATGGTGATAATGTAGTGCTCAACAACAACATAATAATATTAATAATAATAATAATAATAATGTTGCACTTTAAAATACTTTAGTATTAAGTAACTTGTATATATATTTTTTAACAATGGAGTTGCCAGAGGTCAGGATAACCTTTTATCAAAACAAGCCCTGTTTTGTAAAGACAGCCCATCTCTAGTTTGTCCAATAGGAATGCGTGGGCGGGGTGTTTATTTCCAGTCTTCTGGATCCTTTCCAACATTGACATTCGGTGACTTCACTCGCGTCGCTCTGTCTGGTGTGGATACGGCTTTAGAAGTGACCTTTCATTCAGATTTAAACTGCAAACTATCCGGGCAATGCTAAACCTTTGCTGCTACTGTGTATATATACAGTGCCGTCCCACCCCACAACTTCCAAGTGAAAGAAATATTCTGGAAATTTGTAGAAAATTAATTAAAAATAAAAACTGAAATAGCTTGTTTGGATAAGTGTCCACCCCGCTTGTAATAGCAGTCCTAAATTAGCTCAGGTGTAACCAATCGCCTTCAAAATCACACACCAAGTTAAGTGGCCTCCACCTGTGTTACATTGTAGTAATTCACATGATTTCAGCGTAAATTCAGCAGTTTCTGTAGGTTCCCTCTGCTGGGTAGTGCATTTCAAAGCAAAGACCATGAGCACCAAGGCGCTTTCAAAAGAACTCTGGGACAAAGTTGTTGAAAGGCGCAGATCAGGGGATGGGTATAAAAAAAATATCAAAGGCCTTGAATATCCCTTGGAGCACGGTCAAGACGATTATTAAGAAGTGGAAGGTGTATGGCACCACCAAGACCCTGCCTAAATCAGGCCGTCCCTCCAAACTGGATGACCGAGCAAGAAGGAGACTGATCAGAGAGGCTATCAAGAGGCCAATGACAACTTTGCAAGAGCTACATGCTTTTATGGCCAAGACTGGTCAAAGTGTGCATGTGACAACAATATCCCAAGCACTCCACAAATCTGGCCTGAATGGTAGGGTGTTAAGAAGGAAGCCGTTACTCAAGAAAGCCCACCTTGAATCCCATTTGAAGTATGCATAAAAACACGCAGGAGATTCTGTAGCCATGTGGCAAAAATTTTTTGGTCTGACAAAACTAAAATGGAACTTTTTGGCCTAAATTCAAAGCGTTATGTTTGGCACAAACCCAACACAGCACATCACCCAGAGAACACCATCCCTACTGTGAAGCATGGTGGTGGCAGCATCATGTTATGGGGATGTTTCTCATCGGCAGGGACTGGGGCCCTTGTCAGGATAGAAGGGAAAATGAATGGAGCAAATTACAGAGAAGTCCTTGAGGAAAACCTGCTGCCCTCTGCAAGAAACCTGAAACTGAGACGGAAGTTCACCTTTCAGCATGACAACCAAAGCACACAGCCAAATCTACACTGGAGTGGCTAAGGAACAAAAAGGTAAATGTCATCAAGTGGCCCCGTCAGAGCCCCGACCTAAATCCAATCGAAAATTTCCATCAACGCTCCCCAAGGAACTTTAACAGTTTTGTAAAGAAGAATGGTCAAATATTGCCTAATCTAGGTGTGCAAAGTTGGTAGAGACCTATCCCAACAGACTCACAGCTGTAATTGCTGCCAAAGGTGCTTCCACCAAATATTAACTCAGGGGGTTGGAGACTTATCCAATTATGATCTTCCAGTTTTGTATTTGTAATATATCATCTTTTTCTCAATTAACAGTGTGGAGTATGGTGTGTAGATAAGTGGAAAAAATCCTCATTTAAATGCATGAAACTCTGAGGCACTGTCACAAAGACGGCCAGAGTGGGTTGCGTCAGACCAGAAAGGAATTCAAACACAGAGACGGTGGTGATGATGAGCTGAGTGCAATGGCTGCACTCAGCGTTTATTAACAAATAAAAGGGTTTAAACAGAACACAAAAACAGGACACGGCACTTGCGCCAAAATAAACAGACATACAAAACGACTAAACACTAAACAGACGGTGCAGGACAGACGAACAAACACGGTGAGTACAAACACTTATATTTACGATCTATTTACTTTTCTTTTACTCCTCTCTCTCTCTCTCACCCGTTCTCCTCTTCCGAACACCTAACCCCGAGTGACTAAAAATGTGCCTATTTATACTGTTGTGCTGGGATTCAATTACTAATTAATTATTCACTTGAATCCCAGCACGTGAATTAATTCTGTGCAACCCCGTGCTCACATATTACATTTAACCAGCACGTGAAGTGATTTGTGCCCTCCTCGTGCCTAAATACAAATCTACACTTTTAAACACACGTGAAACACAGACCCGTTTATATCCCGTGTACCAATCTATACACCAACATTAACACACGCACGCATACAACAACACATAATATGCACACAGGGGCGGGGCACATTGCCACAGGCACTGACACAACAAAATGTGAAAAAAAGTTCAAGAGGGTGTAGACTTTCCATAGGCACTGTACATAAGAACATAAGAAAGTTTACAAACGAGAGGAGGCCATTCAGCACATCTTGCTTGTTTGGTTGTTAGTAGCTTATTGATCCCTGAATCTCATCAAGCAGCTTCTTGAAGGATCCCAGGGTGTCAGCTTCAACAACATTACTGGGGAGTTGGTTCCAGACCCTCACAATTCTCTGTGTAAAAAAGCGCCTCCTATTTTCTGTTCTGAATGTCCCTTTATCTAATCTCCATTTGTGACCCCTAGTCCTTGTTTCTTTTTTCAAGTCAAAAAAGTCCCCTGCGTTGACATTGTCTATACCTTTTAGGATTTTGAATGTTTGAATCAGATCGCCTGCAAATATGTTATTATTCGAAATTCCCACTCCTAACAAAAAACGTGAGTGTTGTGTTTGTTTGTTTGTCTAGTAAACTGTTTGTTTGTTTGTTTCTAAGACTACTAACACTGTCCGGAGCTGTAGCCGCAGGCCAGCATCAAACCCGGACACCAGCACTTCCCTCACCACAACAAATTGTATTACACACCACGAGCACTAAAATCACTCACTAAAGAACTGTGACTGTGTTTTGTGTTACGTGTGGGTGTTAAAAGAATGGGACTTTTTGTTACGGCTCAAACCCGGGGATTCTAATCGAAGTGATACACACCACTGTATCACTTTACAACAGTATTATTTACAGCTGATTGCCGTCAGCCTCTGGACATTGTGAAAACAATACACACCCTTGCACCTGGATATAATTGTCTGTCTGTTTTCTTCTGCACTGCTGCATTGCCTTGACCTGCACTCACTTACCCACTTTGCCACAGCGTCCCTATGTGTGGTTGCTGCTAATACTTTCTAAAGACCTGTCACTGTTATGAGTAATTAGAGGTTGAGGAGTCGAAACTTTCATTCTTGGTATATTCGAATATCTTATTATTCGAAATTCCCACCCCTAACAAAAAACCTTAAGGGCTCTGTTTTTTCTGTTCCATACCACATCATGGATCACTATTGCTGTGTTACCTGACAATGTTGGCAATAATCCTGACGCTATCAGTGCACTAGGGTGGGCATTTCGAAAAGAGCTTTGAAACATGCTTTAGTTATGTGTAAAAAGTTGTCATGATGTTAGCGTTGAAAATAAATGACAGGTACGTTATTTAAACAGTAGTATTGTATTATTATTATTATTATTATTATTATTATTATTATTATTATTATTATTATTATTATTTATTTATTTCTTAGCAGACGCCCTTATCCAAGGCGACTTACAGTCGTAAACAAAAATACAGTTCTAGCAACACATGGGGATGTGGAATGTTATATCTTTGGAACCCCGCTACTTACTCTAAGTTTTTAACTTTAAGCTGGTGTAACCCAGTGCAAGCCCCCACAGCTGAAATTCATATGCTTTAATCCACTCCTCCACCGTTGTTGAACTCCATGGCAGTGCTTGACAACACAGTGGGGCTCGGGCACAGAAATATCACGCGTGCACGTCCAGCGATCTTTGAGAAACTGCCTCTGCACAGGGGATACACAATTCTATAGGGTACAGAAATCTGCATAACACCCGTCAGGACAATTTGATTTTGAGATGCATGCCTCGGTTTGAACGTCAGTGAAGTCAAGTTTTATCTGTATATCTAGTTTGTCTATGTGTTAATCCGGCCCTGCACATGCCCTGAGAGTTGGTTCATACATCACTGCAGATGAATGTGATACATCCGGCGCAGACCACAAGCGATTTCAGATCACAGACGCATGAGAAAAGGCTGTACGACTTTCCAAAAAAGACGCATGTCGCAAGAGTGTGTGTGACGTAATTCCAACCTGTCACACAGGGTCAGAGACCCTCGACAAATTATGTCGGAGTCTTAATTATGAACCAACCTTAAGCCTACAAGCAGCCCCTCTTACTTTCTTTCCTGTTCATGTTTTCCAGGTTCCAGTCCAGCAGCTAAAGCAAGGGCAGGCGGTGGAGAATATCCTGACTGTGGGAAAGGTTTCATGCAGACAAGGCATTTAAACAAAACCCAACGAACTCACACAGGCGAGAAACCGTATCACTGCTCTGACTGTGGGAAGAGTTTCAATCATTTTAGAAACCTAAAACAACACCAGCGAATTCACACAGGAGAGAAACCGTATCACTGTTTTGACTGTGGGAAGAGTTTCAGTCAGTTAAACAGCCTTGTTTTACACGAGCGAACTCACACAGGAGAGAAACCGTATCACTGCTCTGACTGTGGGAAGAGTTTCAGTCAGTCAAACAGCCTTGTTTTACACCAGCGAACTCACACAGGAGAGAAACCGTATCACTGCTCGGACTGTGGGAAGAGTTTCAGTCGGTCAGACAGCCTTGTTTCACACCAGCGAACTCACACAGGAGAGAAACCGTATCACTGTTCTGACTGCGGGAAGAATTTCAGTCGGTCACACAGCCTTGTTTCACACCAGCGAACTCACACAGGAGAGAAACCGTATCGCTGCTCTGACTGTGGGAAGAGTTTCAGACAGTTAGGAAGCCTAAAAGAACACCAGCGAGTTCACACAGGAGAGAAACCGTATCACTGTTCTGACTGTGGGAAGAGTTTCAGTCAGTTAGGAAGCCTAAAAGGACACCAACGAACTCACACAGGAAAGAAACCGTATCACTGTTCTGACTGTGGGAAGAGTTTCAGTTGGTCAGACAGCCTTGTTCCACACCAGCGAACTCACACAGGAGAGAAACCATATCACTGCTCGGACTGTGGGAAGAGTTTCAGTCGGTCAGACCACCTTGTTTCACACCAGCGAACTCACACAGGAGAGAAACCGTATCACTGTTCTGACTGTGGGAAGAATTTCAGTCGGTCAGACAGCCTTGTTTCACACCAGCGAACTCACACAGGAGAGAAACCGTATCACTGTTTTGACTGTGGGAAGAGTTTCAGACAGTCAAAGAGCCTTGTTTCACACCAGCGAACTCACACAGGAGAGAAACCGTATCACTGTTCTGACTGTGGGAAGAGTTTCAGTCAGTTAGGAAGGCTAAAAGGACACCAGCGAACTCACACAGGAGAGAAACCGTATCACTGTTTTGACTGTGGGAAGAGTTTCAGTCGGTCAGACAGCCTTGTTTCACACCAGCGAACTCACACAGGAGATAAACCGTATCACTGCTCTTGCTGTGGGAAGAGATTCAGTCATTTAGGAAGCCTAAAAAAACACCAGCGAGTTCACACAGGAGAGAAACTGTGTTGCTGCTCTGACTGTAGGAAGAGTTTCCGTCTTAAACAAGCCGTTCAAAAACACCAGCGAATTCACAGAGAAGAGAAACCTTAAAGACTGTTTTGTGTATCACTCTTAACCCTTTGCGGTCCATTTTTTCAGCATGTATGTTTTATGTATCACTCTTAAGAGCATGCATTTTAAATTATAAAAATGCAAATCCACTCTCTTGCTCTCTGTCAAAGTGGGCGGTGACGCTGACATGTCACAAGAGGCTTCTCTGCTGTCAGTTTAACTCAGGCTGTCAATGCAGTCAGTGCCTGGGAGCGAGAATATGCAGAAAGGAAACTATTCACACCTCATCTGATGGACGAGTCAGGAGAAATCAATAACTCAGTGTGGAAATGAGTTTCAGAGTTTAACATTTGAACTTCATTAACTTGAAAATAAATAAATTGATGGGAATGAGTATCCAGACCCCTGATGTAGCATCCCAGAGACGAGACTGCAGCGTCCTTACTGGGCAACCACCTGGAGGATGGGTTTTGGAAATTCATCACTATTCAAAAACGTATGAAAACTGATAGTGTTGCATGACTGTATTATGACATGAATGAGTGAATATTGCGTGACGTGTCGCTTTGCAGTGTGCATTGTCCATGCTTGTGTTTGTGTTGCTTTTGTAAAGTGCCCCGAGTAATAGCAGTGCAGCAGGCATGTGTACGGATCTTGGGTACATAAAGTCATAGCGGTTTCATCCCTGGCTCTTTCTTGCTCTTTTGCAGTATCTTGCACTTGGTGACAAATTCCCAATGAAAATGTAGCTGAGCTATGACTATTAATCAGGGTTCGTACGCTAGTCTGGAAGTCTGGAAAAAGTATGGAAAATGCAAAACTGATTTCCAGGGCTTGAAAATGCTTGAAAAACCACGTCTCCGTTATGAAAGTCTTGAAAAAGTCTGGAATTTCACTAGCATCATGGGAGAATGAAAATGATTCCGCGATTACTTTTATTATTAATAGTAATTGATCTCTAAAGCGGGTCAGCAGCTCTAGCAGTAACTGTCTAGACAGTTTACTAGTAGCAGCTATGTTGCTTGTGACCAAATCCCGCGAGGATTGCCCCGTGTAACACCCCTGACAGCGTCCTCACAACTCAAAAGCAATCCTATCCAGTCAGCGCACTGGTTTATGTCACATGACTGTCTGCTCCAGTGAAACAAAGGGTAAAATGGAGTCTACGACAGCCAAGGCTATGATTTTTTAAACAAAGTTACAGACTGGAATTACAAGCTACTGTACTCTGCTCACCGAGATTCACATTGTGTTATCTTGTTGTTACCTTTATTAAATCGTTAATGTTATTTCCCAACCCAGGAAAAAAAAAATGTAATACGATAGTTAGGGTGTATTCACACTGGGTTCATTTCAAACGTCCTCAGTCCGGTTCGTTTGCTTTGAAGCAATGTATCAATGTGCTAGCTGTTCACACTTGCCTTGTATACAAACGTACTGAGTTCGTTTGGAAATTAACTGGGGCTCGTTTTCGTGGTTCACTTCCGTGTTTTCCCAGGACTCAGTTCACTTGTGTTCATATTGAAATAATCAGGGCAGCAGTGTGGAGTAGTGGTTAGGGCTCTGGACTCTTGACAGGAGGGTCGTGGGTTCAATCCCAGGTGGGGACACCGCTGCTGTACCCTTGAGCAAGGTACTTTACCTAGATTGCTCCAGTAAAAACCCAACTGTATAAATGGGGAATTGTATGTAAAAATAATGTGTAAAAAAAAAAATTATAATTTTTTGTAAAAATAATGTGATATCTTGTAACAATTGTAAGTCGTCCTGGATAAGAGTGTCTGCTAAGAAATAAATAATAATAAAGTGAACTCGTTTTTTATTAATAAAGACCATCGGATGTTTACATTTTCTGGCATTGCTTCTTCACACTATGTAAATATTCAAATACAATAGTAGTACAGTAGCCTACTGTATATATTGTTAAATGTTTTGCTTTTTTTCATTTATATAAAATCCTCGTATATTGAAAAAAAGAACGACGGTATTGTAATAATGACAACAGATATAAAGGAATGTATTGTTTAGGGATGTAGCTCCTCGTGTAAAACATTAGAATAGAGTGTGTACAGCGATGAATAAATAAATTGTGTTTTATTTCATTTATGCAAGACAACAGAGAACACGTAATTCATACCTGGGAACTATCTGGCAAACTCTGAGACTGGCATCCTACTGTATAGCATTGTTTTCTTTCTTTAAGTTTACTAAACCAAAATCAGGAACATATAATAATTTAGAAAGGAAAATCTGGTCCTTTTTTAATATAATACTTTGTATTTTAGTTGTTTTTTTTTTTTGTTTTTTTTCAGCACTGGTAAACATATTCACGTACGCACCAAGCATAACTTTAACAAACAGACATTTGTTAAAAACTGGACAACGAGCCAAAAACGGAATGTTTAACTTGCATACTGTACTATATTGTATAATAAAGTTGGTGCTTGCACACTCCCTCGCACAACATCGTATACAGTAATACACATGCAGCTGTATTTTCTGCAAATGTGATTTTTTTTTCCCAATGTCAATGATGAATCATGAAAGCGATTGGAGGCAGTTGACATCATTTAACATGAACTTGAACAATTCTACAAAAATAAAGAAAAGCTTTTTTTTTTTTTTTTAAAAAAAGAGGTTATAGCAATCGCACCAGCCAACCAGAGCTACGGTAATTTTAATAAATTCCCAGGTATGTTGATATTACAGCAAATACATTGGGTTTTGTCAGTCTGATTTTTTAATTTTTTTCTGATCACATTTCTAACAATGCCATTGTTTCCCCCGTTGTCCATATCACTCATCTGGACATTTTTACCACCTGTTTGTGTATGCAGTAACTGTACGCTACTGTACAGCCAAATCTACCGGGTTCGTTTCCTGTTTGCAAAAGAACCGAGACCGTCCAGTGTTCACATTCATGTTTTTTAAGCGAACCGAACTCAGTTCTTTTGCCAAACGGTCTGAGACGATCTCTTCTAGTGGTCTCAGTTCAGTTCAGTTCGGTTTGTTTGCCAATCAAACTTTGATGTTCACACTGCTCTCCAAACGAACCGAACTGTACTGAGTACGAAAAAAGCTCCAGTGTGAACAGGCCCTTATTATCACCGACTCGGATTTAAAAAAAAAATAAACTCTTTCTGCAGCCCCTTGGTTTGTACAAATGTAGCATGTTAACATCGCTTTTTTCATTTCTTTAATGTGATTAATAAAACGTACCGGTAATTTTATTTTAAATGTATGGTGCTTGCTTGTAACTTACAGTACCGAGTGCAGCAACTGTCTCGAATCCAAACCGTCAGCTGAGTGTACTATTTACATCCTCGCTATATGGCCTTCATTATACGATTAAATACTGATTTTAAAATCAAACTGCTGCTGATGTTGGCTCGTACAGCTCTCTGCAACCGGCACGGCAAAGCAACATTGATTTTTTTTTCTTTTTCTTTAAGTAATGAACCAAGATTTAAATTAACTTTTGCAATTGAAACAAAACAGTTTATAGTGTTTGTTTTGGGTTGTCCTTTTACTATAGCAAACAAAAGGCTTTGGATCCAAACAGGGTTGTTCTAGCGAGGGTGTGCTGTATTTAGTGTTTGACTTGTATGTTTAATATACCACACTCGCACATTTGTTATTTCATTTTTGTTATTTTTCACCTCCCAGGGTGTTCAACATTTAACAGAGGGTGTAAAGAAGTTTGGCTCAGAATCCAATCTCATCCCTTACAAAAAAGTAATATACTGCATGTATACTTGTGCCAAAATTGTCAGGTTTTAGTATCCTATTGGTCACATAATACTATCCTATTTTGACATAAGTATACTTGCAGTATACAACTTTTTGTATTATTTTTGTAAATAATGCAACGTAGTTCTCAAATATTGGGCATTTCTTAGATTGTAGCTTACTTCTCTTTTGCATACCTGCATTGTCTCTTGCTAGATATGCACCTCCAGATTCTAACAAATACTTTTAGAAAACCAGGAGCAACTTCTGCTCTGAATCAAAAAGCTATAATGCTCTGCGGCTGCCTGCCTATGTGGATAACTATTGAAAAACTAGTAGAAACTAAAAACACAAGTCTGGGAAATACAAATGGAAGTCTAGAAAAAAGTATGGAATTTTGATGTTTGAAAAAGTGTATGAACCCGGATTAATGGATGAAGCTTTCATTACAGAGCAGACAATAATCTACAATACAGTGTGGCAATGGAAATAAATGTGGGGCCGGGGTGCTCTATAGATTTAGCTGGTACATCCGCGACCTGGACTGTAAACAATGTAATGCGTTTTGTCCAATTTTTTAATTAAATACTGTAGAGTATTTTTTTCTCTAGAGTGTGTGGAATGTCATGGCTCCTCACACCTGTGTCCATGGTCACCTCTGTGCTAATCTCCTAAAGGTTCAAATGAATTTCACTAAAAGCATCAGGACGGCAGACTCCTTTTCTACCGCTCTCCTCCTCTCATTCCCCCTCTACTTTCTCATTCCCCCTCTCCCCCATCCTTCATCTCTTTCCTCTCCTCTCCCTCTCTTCTCTTTTTCCCTCTCTTCTGTGATCCTTGATGGGAATACGTATCCCATATACATAGTCAGCACTCTGTTATCCGATAAATAATGTAACAAATTAATACACTTGCCCATCACGCGCGATTTCCAACTCTGTCACCAGTTTTCTAATTGTTATTATTATTATTAGTATTTGTTTATTTAGCAGACACCTTTATCCAAGGCGACTTACAGAGACTTGGCTGTGTGAACTATGCATCAGCTGCAGAGTCACTTACAACTACGTCTCACCCGAAAGACGGAGCACAAGGAGGTGAAGTGACTTGCTCAGGGTCACACAATGAGTCAGTGGCTGAGGTGGGATTTGAACCGGGGACCTTCTGGTTACAAGCCCTTTTCTTTAACCACTGGACCACACAGCCTCTAATACAAAGCCCATCTCTTCAATGTTACAATTTATCTGAATATCTGTCACAACCCACATTTAAAAAAAAATGACGACAATGCAGCCAAAACAAAGCGAGTGAAGCAAGCTACGGTATTGTAACAGTTAATCATTAGACAGGTTTAGATACTGTGATGTATTTTTTTTGTAATTGCTGTTAGGGCCTTACTCTATATGCTATAGTTTTCAGTACTGACTTTGGATACTGTTTTAATTCTGGAAACCCAAGGGTTTTTTATTCGTTTGGTTTTGCTAAATTGGAGGGAGGGAGGGAGGGAGGGGAGGGGTTAGGGGAGTTATTTTAAGGTTGGGGTGGAGGGAGGGGAGGGGTTAGGGGAGTTATTTTAAGGTTGGGGTGGAGTGAGGGAAGGGGTTAGAGTTATTTTAAGGTTGGGGTGGAGGGAGGGGAGGGGTTAGGAGAGTTATTTTAAGGTTGGGGTGGAGGGAGGGGAGGGGTTAGGAGAGTTATTTTAAGGTTGGGGTGGAGGGAGGGAGGGGAGGGGTTAGGAGAGTTATTTTAAGGTTGGGGTGGAGGGAGGGAGGGGAGGGGTTAGGAGAGTTATTTTAAGGTTGGGGTGGAGGGAGGGAGGGGAGGGGTTAGGAGAGTTATTTTAAGGTTGGGGTGGAGGGAGGGAGGGGAGGGGTTAGAAGAGTTATTTTAAGGTTGGGGTGGAGGGAGGGGAGGGGAGGGGTTAGGAGAGTTATTTTAAGGTTGGGGTGGATGGAGGGAGGGGAGGGGTTAGGAGAGTTATTTTAAGGTTGGGGTGGAGGGAGGGAGGGGAGGGGTTAGGAGAGTTATTTTAAGGTTGGGGTGGAGGGAGGGGAGGGGTTAGGAGAGTTATTTTAAGGTTGGGGTGGAGGGAGGGAGGGGAGGGGTTAGGAGAGTTATTTTAAGGTTGGGGTGGAGGGAGGGAGGGGAGGGGTTAGGAGAGTTATTTTAAGGTTGGGGTGGAGGGAGGGAGGGGAGGGGTTAGGGGAGTTATTTTAAGGTTGGGGTGGAGGGGAGGGGTTAGGAGAGTTATTTTAAGGTTGGGGTGGAGGGAGGGGTTAGGAGAGTTATTTTAAGGTTGGGGTGGAGGGAGGGAGGGGAGGGGTTAGAAGAGTTATTTTAAGGTTGGGGTGGAGGGAGGGGAGGGGTTAGGAGAGTTATTTTAAGGTTGGGGTGGAGGGAGGGAGGGGAGGGGTTAGGAGAGTTATTTTAAGGTTGGGGTGGAGGGAGGGGAGGGGTTAGGAGAGTTATTTTAAGGTTGGGGTGGAGGGAGGGGAGGGGTTAGGAGAGTTATTTTCTTTCTTTCTAATATTATATAGATGAATTGTCTTTATTATGTATGAGATATATTCTCCCTGTGTTGTCATGAATTTGTATATATTGTATATGTGTGTATGTCGGATTTTAACTGAAACCTCTGAGCCCTCATCATTTCATTCTGCAATGAATTCTCATCCTCAGCAGTTTCATTTCTATGCACTTTAGAATTTGGTCTTCCATATTATTTTTTTTATTCTAAATCCACAAGCGTTTGTCCCGGATGACCACTCCCGTGATGATCGCCGCTGCCATGACAACCTATGACATCACCCGCACGTTCCGTATACTTCAGAACACTCAGAGTCATTTTTTGTAAGGCAGTATTAACGCTTTATTGTTTTCACAAAATAACATCAATACGATTATCAGCTCAGCTGCTAGTGTGTACTAAACACAAGCTCAAATATTCCAGTTCCACTCCAGTCTCTGGTAATGCAGCACTATTCCAGTTCCACTCCAGTCTCTGGTAATGCAGCACTATTCCAGTTCCACTCCAGTCTCTGGTAATGCAGCACTATTCCAGTTCCACTCCAGTCTCTGGTAATGCAGCACTATTCCAGTTCCACTCCAGTCTCTGGTAATGCAGCACTATTCCAGTTCCACTCCAGTCTCTGGTAATGCAGCACTATTCCAGTTCCACTCCAGTCTCTGGTAATGCAGCACTATTCCAGTTCCACTCCAGTCTCTGGTAATGCAGCACTATTCCAGTTCCACTCCAGTCTCTGGTAATGCAGCACTATTCCAGTTCCACTCCAGTCTCTGGTAATGCAGCACTATTCCAGTTCCACTCCAGTCTATGGTAATGCAGCACTATTCCAGTTCCACTCCAGTGTGCTGCACACGGCTGGAGAGCTCAATCCCCTCTGCTGACTGCTCCTGATCCTGATCCGAGGTTTTCCTGAGACAGATGTCAGAGACACACAAGGAGGGTTCAGAGTTTAACTGCAGCAATAACAAAAGCTTTAAAGGATGATGACACTTCTAGGCTTCAGAGGAATCAAGTCCCATTGAAATCACAGAGTGCATTTCAGGGTAAGGAGCAGCTGTGTATCAACTGTAAAGACACTCTGGAGGCAGCAGCTTTGTGACATTACTGACAAAAGGGTTATTATTAATACTCTAGATTGAAGAATCAAAGAATAAAGATTATGAGTCAAATATGTCAAAGCCTTAGATCTTTATCATCTGGAAACCAAAAAGCCAAATTAACCCTGTATAGCATCTCAGGACACAGGTCTAAGTGAAGGGTACCGTTAGAGTTTGTAAGAGGGATTCTTAAAGAGCTAATCAGAAAGTTCCCATCTCCATTTTCAGTGCTGTAAAGGATGATGACAGGTAGAGATAGCGAGTGCTGCCCCCTGTCTGTACACATACTGGCTAATACTGACTTACCTTGACTTACCACCAGCGAGACACGGGGAACCTGGAAAAATATATACAGATTGTTCAGTTTGTTTCTTATAATTGTGTTAACAAAAATAAATACAAACTTCCAAAATGTTTATTTTGTAAACTAGCTGTGCATGTTTAATGATGAAATAATGATTTCTTAATGAACTATCCCTAAGACTGGGCTGTGCTGTTTAAGAAGAAGCCTGCATGTGTGCTGTGACAGGCCAGGTGAAATGTGTGCACTGACTGGGAGTCTCACCTTGGATCCTGCAGTATTGAAGGAGCAGCAGAGTGAACACAATGAAATGAATCAAAGTGAAGCTCACTCAGTAGCCAATAGCAACAGCGCTGTGCCAGGACGCTGGGGGAAGGAAGGTACAGTATGAGTGTGTGCGAGTGACTTCCATACACCTTGACTGAGCTGATAGGGATTCAAGAACATTACCCTGCTCACACTCGCTCTATAGGAACAGCCTTCAACTTGCCACTCTAAATCTAAAACATTAGTGGGAAATATACACCACTGAATTTGCAAAGTATAAAAACAGTGTCTGTACTGTGCAGGATTTGTTACCAATCCATTGTGTTGTAATTGCTGGTAATTCTGTGGTCTGTTTATTCTGTTTCTTCAGGGAATAGGAATATAATGGGATCACAATGTGACCTATTTTACTGTGAGATCACTTTCAATCAAGGACAGTCATGTAGGACGGGTTTGTAATCTTACTTTGCAGTTCAATGTGTAGCTCCTGGCTGCTCTTCTTCACTCCCTGTGACTCCACAGCACACGTGTAGCTCCCAGTGTGGCTCTTCTCAGTGCTGGCTATGCTGTACAGTGCAGAGTCAGTGCTGTTAGTCACAGGCTCCCCGTCTCTCACAATGGTGTAGTGGAGTTCAGGGCGGGGGGTTTTGTTCACTGCTGCCTCACAGGTCAGGTTAAGAGCCTCTCCCTCCTTCACTGTGGCTCCTGGAGATGCTGTCAGAGTCACCCTGGAGAACAGAGCTACGAAAAGATGACATGAAGACAGGTTAGTGATTGTGAAGCTGTCTGACCAAGATATTCAAATCAATCAGAACCAGCGTCTTCCATATAGTGGGATTCCCCCAGAGCCACCTGCTCTTTAGAGACAGAGAGGCAGTGCTGGAGTATAGAGGCTCCTTAGAGAGACAGAGGCAGTGCTGGAGTATAGAGGCTCCTTAGAGAGACAGAGGCAGTGCTGGAGTATAGAGGCTCCTTAGAGAGACAGAGTCAGTGCTGGAGTATAGAGGCTCCTTAGAGAGACAGAGTCAGTGCTGGAGTATAGAGGCTTCTTATCGTTTTGCCTGTAAAGGAAACAAAAAATGTTTCAGTCAAGAAAGGAAACAAGGCCTGTTAGAAACACAGACCTGTCTGCCAAGGACAGAAATAAAACCCAGTTCAGCATGACCTGCACCCACAGGCTCTGTTCACATGGACTTGTTAACTGTGTTGGTCTCTGTGGCAAAGTGCCCCGCCCCTGTGTGCATTTGTGTGTTTTGTGTATGTATGCGTGCGTATGTTAATGTTGGTGTATAGATTGGTACACGGGATATAAACGGGTCTGTGTTTCACGTGTGTTTAAAGTGTATATTTGTATTTAGGCACGGGATTGCACATCACGCACGTGCATTTAAAATGTAATATGTGAGCACGGGGTTGCACAGAATTAATTCACGTGCTGGGATTCAAGTGAATAATTAATTAGTAATTGAATCCCAGCACAACAGTATATATAGAGACACGTAGCACTCAGTCAGGGTTGGGTGTTCGGAAGAGGAGAACGGGAGAGAGAGAGAGAGAGAGAGAGAGAGAGAGAGAGAGAGAGAGAGAGAGAGAGAGAGAGAGAGAGAGAGAGAGAGAGAGAGAGAGAGAGAGAGAGAGAGAGAGAGAGAGAGAGAGAGAGAGAGAGAGAGAGAGAGAGTTAAAATAAGTAAATCAGTAAAAACGTAAAGATAAGTTTGTTTGTACTCACCGTGTCTGTCTGTCTGTCCGTGCACCGTTTGTTTAGTGTTAGTCCGTTTTGTTTGTCTGTTTATTTTGGCGCAAGTCCCGTGTCCTGTTTTGTGTACTGTTTAAAACCTTTTATTTGTTATTAAACGCTGAGTGCAGCCATTGCACTCAGCTCATCACCATCACCGTCTCTGTGTATTCCTTTTCTGGTCTGACGCCACCCACTCTGGCCGTCTTTGTGACAGTCTCTAATAAAAGCAGCTCAATGTTACTGTCTCTCAGGGGTATTATGAGCATAGCTCTGGATTCTTGTAATATTTGTAGATGTTCTCTGTGTGTGAATTTGTTCTCTTGGTTGATTAGCCCTTATTTCCACACATAGACAGACAGTGCTGGACAGCACAGTGCAACAGACATATTCATAGAATGTGTAAACATGCATAAAGATTAAAAATGGTCATTTATTCCCATTTGACATTAAAAAGGATTGATTAATTTATTAATAATTTAGCCTTTTTGTGTGACATTACAAATCTTTGATATGCATAACGAAAGCATTGACCCTGTTTTTGTTTATACATAATTGATTGTGCACATTACAAAATATGCAATTAAAAAGCATGCATTGCCTGTATTAATTATGCTTTTTAATAATTTTTAATAATTATTTTATTTTTTAATAATAATAATTAGAACTGCCAGGCAGTTTTACGGCTTCCAAGCTCAGTACCAGGTGGAAATTTTAGCAAGCTGTAGCATTTCAGCACAAGTGTCAGCAATAGATCAGTTTTATGGAGCAGTTTCAATTCAAAATACTGCATTAGTTCATCACCTCATGATGCTTTATAACTTTAAACACCATAGTAACCATGACCCTATCTACACACTGTAAGGAGTTATAAGCTAATTTACATTTAACCTTAAGGAGAGGTCAAAGGTCACGAGCAAGGTAATTGCTGAATAGAGCATATATGGGTTCCTAAATGTGTTGTATAGTAACCATAACTCTATTTGCACTGTAAGGAGTTATAAGCTAGTTTTACATTTGACCTTACAGAGGTCAAAGGTCACAGGCAAGGTGATTTTTGGATAGAGCATACTGTATATGGGCTCCTCTCTGTGTTCTATAGTAACCATTGACCTATATACAGTTTGTAAGGAGTTATAAGCTAGTTTTACATTTTAACTTAAGGAGAGGTCAAAGGTCACAGGCAAGGTCATTTTTGGATAGAGCACATATGGTTTCCTATATGTGTTCCACAGTAACCGTTAACCTATCTGCACTTTGTAAGGCTTTATAAGCTAGTTTTACATTTGACCGAAGATTTTGAAAGGTTTTTAAAGAAATGCGTCATGTGGCCATATTGGTTTACGCACAAACACAGTTTCTGAAAATGTCAATTCTGTTGACACAGGAATGATGCTTGTCAACTTTGGAGTTAATCAAATAAACAATTTTTCAACTGAAGTGGTTTTAAATTTAAGAAAATGTCTAGCAGCCATCTTGTTTTACAAAAGAACACAATTTTTCCCTATTTGAATTCCATTGTCCCCAGGATAACGCCACCAAGTTAAGAGTTAGCTGGTTAAATGGTTTGCAAACAGAAGCAGTTTGATGTTTGGGTCGCATTTTTGTCGAATTTGGTAGCAGCCATTTTGATAGTAAAATGGTTGCTGATGACATATGCGAAGTTTCAGATGAATCATTTCCCATAGGCAGCTACCTGCCAGGTTTCATGTTGATTGGTTACACCACATGTGAACAGGAGCAGTTTAAAGTTTTGGGAAGAAAAAAAATAATAATAACTAGAGTTGCAAGCAACTTTATGGCTTCTTAGTTTTTACCATGAAATTTATGCAAATCGATTGGTCACTATCCATGTGAGCAATCATCTTCATTCAATTGTGGGCATTACTTCCCATAGGGTACTACTATACAGCAACGTTTCACAGGTTTTTGTGCAATCATGTTATCTAAACTTTGTAAGTAGTTATAAGGCAGCTTTTTATATGACCTTAAGGAGAGGTCAGAGGTCACAGGCAATGACATTTTGTTATAGAGAATATATGGGCTACTGTATGTGTTCTTCAGTAACCATGACCTTATCTCCCTATCTGACCTTTAGGAGAGGTCAGAGGTCACTGGCAATTACATTTTTATATAGAACATACATGTCTTCCTATATGTGTTCCATCATGACCATGGCCTTAAGGAGAAGTCAAAGGTCACAGGCAATAACATTTTTATAGCATATAATTACATTTTTTTGATACAGAATATATGGGTTCCTGTAGGTGTTCCATAGTACCCATGACCCTATCTGCATTCTATAAGGAGTTATTAGCCAGTTTTGTATGCTGATGATGTCATCCATGTTTCTTATTGAAGCAACTTCTCTTGACAACCACACTAGCCAAGTTTTTACCAATTTTTTCGTGGTTTGTAATTATGCTGTCATCCAAGTGTGATTATGATGTCATCCAACATAGCCACCATACCACACAACCCATCAGCTTCTTATGAACACCAGTTAATCTTGGACTATCCCTCAACAAGTATACCCAGTTTCAGCACTCTGCAATAAGTGGTTTTCGAAAGGTGAATTTTTACATTTAGGCAACCCCTTTTTTCAATTAAGCCAATATGCTGGCTAAACCATGTGACCTACGACATGTGTTTATTCTTCCGCGACACTTTCCCATAGGCATCTACCAACCGTCCGATTTTCATGAGTTTTCAAGCAACTCTGACAGAAAGAACAAGAAGAAGAAGATTCACAGCAATAACAATAGGCTTCCCAGCCTATGGCCTGGACGCCTAATAATAATAATAATAATAATAATAATAATAATAATAATAATAATAATAATAAAAACCTTACAATAACAATAGGAGTCCCAAGCCAGCTTCGAAGTCTAACAGAGAGCCTGGGAGATGGGATTCGAGTCAGATAATGTGGGGGTATACAAATTAGCAATTTTAATATTCATTACTAATACCACAGCAATGTCTGACATCAGAATTATTAGCACAGCCCCACATCAATTAAAACACATTGACGGCCAAGTTTGTTATTAACTCTCTTAATAAAGCAGGTACATCTAATATTGTATTGTATTAAAAGGTACGGCAACAGCATATCAGTCTGTTTTTTTTTCTGTTGTAAACATGGGCAATGTTACTGATGGATTCTGCAGGGTCTGTATTGAGAACACTGCTCTGTTTTCAGCTGGGTTAATAAACTCACCAGACACAGTCAGTGTATCAGGATCGCTGTGTTAATAAACTCACCAGACACAGCCAGTGTAACAGGATCACTGTGTTAATAAACTCACCAGACACAGCCAGTGTGACAGGATCGCTGTGTTAATAAACTCACCAGACACAGTCAGTGTAACAGGATCACTGTGTTAATAAACTCACCAGACACAGTCAGTGTAACAGGATCGCTGTGTTAATAAACTCACCAGACAGTCAGTGTAACAGGATCACTGTGTTAATAAACTCACCAGACACAGTCAGTGTAACAGGATTGCTGTGTTAATAAACTCACCAGACACAGTCAGTGTAACAGGATCGCTGTGTTAATAAACTCACCAGACACAGTCCGTGTAACAGGATCACTGTGTTAATAAACTCACCAGACACAGTCAGTGTAACAGGATCACTGTGTTAATAAACTCACCAGACACAGCCAGTGTAACAGGATCACTGTGTTAATAAACTCACCAGACACAGTCAGTGTAACAGGATCACTGTGTTAATAAACTCACCAGACACAGGCAGTGTAACAGGATCACTGTGTTAATAAACTCACCAGAGACAGTCAGTGTAACAGGATTGCTGTGTTAATAAACTCACCAGACACAGTCAGTGTAACAGGATCGCTGTGTTAATAAACTCACCAGACACAGTCCGTGTAACAGGATCACTGTGTTAATAAACTCACCAGACACAGTCAGTGTAACAGGATCACTGTGTTAATAAACTCACCAGACACAGCCAGTGTAACAGGATCACTGTGTTAATAAACTCACCAGACACAGCCAGTGTAACAGGATCACTGTGTTAATAAACTCACCAGACACAGTCCGTGTAACAGGATCACTGTGTTAATAAACTCACCAGACACAGCCAGTGTGACAGGATCGCTGTGTTAATAAACTCACCAGACACAGTCAGTGTAACAGGATCGCTGTGTTAATAAACTCACCAGACACAGTCAGTGTAACAGGATCACTGTGTTAATAAACTCACCAGACACAGTCAGTGTAACAGGATCACTGTGTTAATAAACTCACCAGACACAGTCAGTGTATCAGGATCACTGTGTTAATAAACTCACCAGACACAGTCAGTGTAACAGGATCACTGTGTTAATAAACTCACCAGACACAGTCAGTGTAACAGGATCACTGTGTTAATAAACTCACCAGACACAGTCAGTGTAACAGGATCGCTGTGTTAATAAACTCACCAGACACAGTCAGTGTAACAGGATCACTGTGTTAATAAACTCACCAGACACAGTCAGTGTAACAGGATCATTGTGTTAATAAACTCACCAGACACAGTCAGTGTAACAGGATCACTGTGTTAATAAACTCACCAGACACAGTCAGTGTAACAGGATCACTGTGTTAATAAACTCACCAGACACAGTCAGTGTAACAGGATCACTGTGTTAATAAACTCACCAGACACAGTCAGTGTAACAGGATCGCTGTGTTAATAAACTCACCAGACACAGTCAGTGTAACAGGATCACTGTGTTAATAAACTCACCAGACACAGTCAGTGTAACAGGATCATTGTGTTAATAAACTCACCAGACACAGTCAGTGTAACAGGATCACTGTGTTAATAAACTCATCAGACACAGACAGGGTAACAGGATCACTGTGTTAATAAACTCACCAGACACAGTCAGTGTAACAGGATCGCTGCACTGAGAGGAACATGGTTGATCTCCTCTTTGCCCTCGACAGCAGTACTGGCCCTGGTCAGATAGAGCAGCTGCAGTGATTGTGTAGCTGTCACCAGTTATACTGCGTCCAGCAGTCTGGAGCACTGGAGTGTCCTCACTGTCTTTGTACCAGAGATATTTCCAGCCAGCAGAACCCCCCTCAACCCCACACCTCAGAGTGACTGTCTCCCCGGTGAATATCTCTGGGAATGGAGGCTCCAGGGTGAGTGTAGTCTGGGGAAGCTCTGTAGAAACAGAGAAGATGACAGAATTAGAGCCAGTGTCTGCTCCTGTCTCTCAGAGTGAGTGAACAGAGAAGATGACAGAATTAGAGCCAGTGTCTGCTCCTGTCTCTCAGAGTGAGTGAACAGAGAGGATGATGAATTAGAGCCAGTGTCTGCTCCTGTCTCTCAGAGTGAGTGAACAGAGAGGATGAAGAATTAGAGCCAGTGTCTGCTCCTGTCTCTCAGAGTGAGTGAACAGAGAGGATGATGAATTAGAGTCAGTGTCTGCTCCTGTCTCTCAGAGTGAGTGAACAGAGAGGATGAAGAATTAGAGTCAGTGTCTGCTCCTGTCTCTCAGAGTGAGTGAACAGAGAGGATGAAGAATTAGAGTCAGTGTCTGCTCCTGTCTCTCAGAGTGTGGGCACCACCTTTCTCTGAATATTAATTATAGAGCTGAGCTCTGATCAGCATTGTTAGACATTAATTGGGGGGCACTCTGGGGGCTAGGTCAGTGTAATACAATAGCAGTCCATAACACTGTGGGGTAAAAGCCATGTAGTGGAGACAGGAGGCTTGTTCACTGTTGCCTCACAGGTCAGGTTAAGACTGTGGCTTCATATTCAGTGAGGCTCTGTGGATCCAAACCCAGTTAAAGTCTGTATCCTGGGTTCAGCAGGGTGTCTGTCACTCATGTTGTAGCATTGTCATTGCCAAGTGCTAAACCAGCTTTCACAAAACCACTATTGTTGCAGCCTGGGAAGAAAATCACATTATTCATAAAAATCTGAATTAAAGAATGCATTAACCTTTAATAAAAAAAACAAAACATTTCTGTTCAGCGCAGATAATTATAAAATGATAAAACATTTAGAGGATAGGATTTTCTTTATAAATATGTTAATATTGTTGATTAGAAAATAATGTTTTAAGCTTTTTTTATTGATTTTGTTTTTCACTGTACAATTGCTTTGTATCATTTTAAATCTCCTTGCCAACTCAGGTCCCAATGCAATGCCCCTGTAGGGTACTGCACTACCTGAATTACTGAGAGCATTACAGACCTGAATATGAAAAGCACAAGTTTTAGAAAATACATTGTGTCTGTCTGTCTGTCTCTGTGCAGTAGTGGTGTGGCAGGGTGAAAGCCCTACACTTTAACCCTTTGCGGTCCTGTGTCGGACCCGGTCCGACATTGCAATTATTCCTATCCGGTCCATTGTCGGACCCTGTCTGACATCATCAAAAAAACGAGAAGATCATTGTGGAAGTAAACAATGTGAGACATAGACTTGAGTTTGAAAAAAAAATTATGTACGTGACAGAAAGTCTGTGTATGTAAGTAAGAGAGTACAATAGGTCTTTTATTTCTTCAGAGTGTTCTAGCTGTCACTATCTGTAACTGCAAGTTGCCAAGAAACTAGATAAACATTTTGCTTGCATCTTCACTTTTCTTACACAATGCAAAGTATTAGCCACTGTTGATAGAAATACAAGGTTACTATAAGAAGCTTATTAACATGTGATTGGTACAAGCAGAATACTTGTAAAGACTTGATTGGTTACTGCCTTATGTAGAATCATGCCTGTTTAGCTATATAAACTCTTTGTTTCTGCCTGCGAGCAGAGAACTCATGGGTTACTAGAAGAACTTATGTTCAGTTGCCTTCTGATTGTCTCTCCCTGCAATTGCTAGAATGTTAATGAAGTGCACTGAATAACTTTGGATCTTAATTTAGACTGAGGTGTTTATATTCTTTCACACCATTCAATGGCTGAGTGGGAGCGACAGGAGCCGAGACAAGCCGAAAAAAAAAAAAAAAATGATTAGTCATACTTGCCCCTGGCGGCCATAAGGAAACAAGCTGGCTGTTACTGCATCAGTGCTCAGAGAATATCACAGTTAAAGAAAAGGGCTTGTAACCAGGAGCGCCCCGGTTCAAATCCCACCTCACCACTGACTCATTGTGTGACCCTGAGCAAGTCACTTAACCTCCTTGTGCTCCGTCTTTCGGGTGAGACGTTGTTGTAAGTGACTCTGCAGCTGATGCATAGTTCACACACCCTAGTCTCTGTAAGTCACCTTGGATAAAGGCGTCTGCTAAATAAACAAATAATAATAAATAGATGTTCTAGTAATAAAATAATGACTTGGATCGCATTATTGAGGAGTTTGGTAATAAAACGAGTGATCAGAAGATGATCGATCGGTATATACGACTATTATTATTATTATTATTATTTATTTCTTAGCATATGTGAACGCTATAGCGAACTAAAGGGTGGGGCGGGGCTGGAGATGCCTAGTGAGTGCTTTGTTGATATGCAGGGCCTTTTAAATCCGTTTGACTGTGGAAAAAAAATACTTTTAAGCAGCGCGTCTAAAATTAACTGCGCGTGTGAAAATAAATTGGACCTGACGTGCCTGACACGCACTTAATAAATGGACTGCAAAGGGTTAAAATATAAGTTTGCAGTGTAATACCTGAGTTGGCCAGAAGGGTGCTCTACCAAGGTTTCAGTCTCTGACCAACATAGGAAACTGGGGAACATCCTGTTAAGAGACCAGTGGCTGAGCTAATTGTTTCATTGATGAGTGACTCACTCGGTCACATGATGTAAAAGCAGCTGGGTGAAGATTTGCTTGCTTGCATCTTCGTATGTTGCTCAGGAAGAATCAGCAAGTGGGTGCCAGAGTGGAGATGTGCTGGGAATAAGAGAGGCAGGGGTCCAGGGTGACTCCGAGGTTCTTAGCTGAGGAGGAGGTAGAGAGTGTGGTAGATTCCAGAGGAACAGAGATAGAGAGATCAGAGGAGGGGGAGGAGGGAAAGAAAAGGAGGTCAGATTTAGAGAGGTTGAGTTTGAGGTGATGCGAGTGCATCCAGGAGGAGATAGCAGATAGCAGACAGACAGAGAAATTTGTAAGCTGCCTGTGATATTAATGTAACAAATGTTAACTAGCAAAATGTGTTCCATATTTAACGTTATTTTGCATTTCTGGACGTGTTCTTGTTTTGGGAAGCACTACTGTATGGACAGGTATACAAGCGACTTTCCAAAAGTTAAAGCATGAGTTTCAGTCTTAGAAAAAATTGAGCTCCCTGCTGCAATTACTAATGCCACGGTCACATAAATCACATGATGTACTTGAAAAATGTTGCTTATACAGTGTTATTATTATTTTGTATTATGCGCTTTGTTGCTTCATTTATTTTTACATACTGTACTTTGTATAATTAGGACAGAAAACGAACAGGAGACTTGTTTTCATCATGCATGTATATTTCAATTACAAGTTTGGGAAGAACCAATACATTAATTAGTTAAAAATTAAAAAGAGTTAACGTCTTTGCTAAACCGTGGTAAATGCCTGTAGTTCAATACCAACCAAGACAGCTATTGTAAGAAAGAGAGATCATACAGTATATGGAGGTCTACGTAATGCCGTGTCTAAACTGTAGTAAAGTTACAGCTGTACTAATATTAAAATGTAAAAATACGACCCTGTCATACTAATATGATGGATGCAGCATGGATGATGGATGCAAAATACGACCTTGTCATACTAATATGATGGATGCAGCATGTCATTAGATTATATTACTGAAACAGTTTAATTTTGATTAAAGATTGACAACATTTTGACGTGTAAAATCATTTAATATATAAATAAATCTCTGTGATCACACATAAACTACATCTGATTGACAATGATGTTATAGAAACATAAAGACAGGGGTTTAAAACAATTTACCATATAAAGAGCCGTCGATCACACATTTTAAAGTTCATACGAAAAGACAGTGGCACGAACACGCACCATCATACACAGTCTTGCAAATAAAACGGTCAGATAAAAATAAAAAGCCATGCAGTGAACCTCCCCTTTAATCAAACTGTTGCTCTGCCTTACTTTTGCCTACTTTTGCATTACTGCGCTTGCGCGATCAACTTATTTCCCAGTCAACTTATTTCCTACGTCACTGGCACTGATATAGAGCAGGGTTAGTTTAGGGGGATCAGGAGCGATCTCCATACAGTATAGTGAGGGGTGTGTAGCTCATGCACTTCGGCAGTGGGACCCTCCTTTTTGGTAGCGCTCGGCCCCTGTATTGGCCACCTTTTATTTTATAGCTTTGTTTTGAAAAGTGTTTTTGTTTTTCAATTTTGTATTGCTGTTTTTCCACCCTTTGTTTACACTCCTGTTTGTGTATGTGCTGTAACACAGCAGGGAGGGGGTTAATCCTCCCTGCATGGAAAAAAAAAACATGTGTTTAATTGAATTGTTTTGCTTTATTGTTTAATTTGTTAATTGTTTTATTATTAATTATCCCCTGCACCTGGTAATTATTGTTAAATTAGAACCAGGTGCAGGGTATTTAAAGAGGGCAGTCAGTTTGCTCGGGGCGGCTGAGAAGAAGGAGGCAGAAAGAAGTACTCTGCTTCCTGGCAGTCGTGAGGTAAAAGGTGTACTGTATTAAACCTGTGTGGTTTTTATTTATTGTTTAGTGGGGAAACAGCCTAGCTGTCCCACTTGTAGTCAGGGTGTTCCTATGTGTTAGTTAGTGCTCGTACAGAGCTAGGTGTTTATTTTGTGTGTGTTTTGTTTTGGTGTTGTTCATTAAAAATAGCGCAACTGCGCTTTAATCTCCATTTCTGTGTTGGGTCGGTGTTTTTAAGGGGCAACGAAGCCGAGTGAGTTGCGTGCTCGGTTACATATGGTGGCAGCGGTAAGCAAGAGCCCCAACTGACCCGCAGAAAAATAAATAAATAAATAAATAAATAAATAAATAAATATGGACATTGCAGAGCTGATAAGGGCTCTAGAGAAGTCCACGGCGGAGATGCAGGAGGCAACTCGCAAGCAGAACGAGAGCACACAGCAGTGGAGGTAAGAGTGGGGGTTGCCCACATGGGAACTGGAGTTCCCCGTGTCACAGCTGGAGCTGGTGCTTCAGAAGGTGGTGTGGCCGGCACCACAACAAGAGTCGCCTGTACCAGAGCCAAAGTTGCAAGTTCTGGAACCGGAGCTGCCTGCTCTGGAGAGAAAACCGGCAGTGCCCGAGCCGCAGCAGGAGCTGCAGCTGTCTGAGAAAGAGGAGCTAAAGTGCCCAGCTCCACCACAGCCCCGACCTCCACCCCAGCAAAGCAGTCCGGCGCTGATGGGTACGGTCCCTTGCCCCGTGCTCGTTGACACCCTGCAGGAATGCATGGAGCTCCCTGTGCTCGACCTAGTGCCCAGGTCGGGGCACCGCCAGGCACAGTTGCTCACCTGGTCCCTTGCTCCGCTCCCCCTGATACCTCAGACGTCACAACGCGGTCGTGTGACGTCACTGGCGTTCCCCCTTCCTCCCGCTGTGTTCCCCCTGGAGTCTCGGATGTCGCTGCGCCGGTCCCGTGGCTCACACCTCTGCCTGTCGCTGCACCGTCCAGGTTACCGGCCTATCGTCGGTCGCCCCTGGCAAGCCGTTTGGGTCCCTCCTCGCCGGATCGTGGTCCCTTCCTCTGGGCGCCGGACTTCAAAGGGGGGGGGGGGAATGTGGCCTTGGAATGGCCGATCAGTGCTGCGCACTTAAGGGGGGGGGGAAGTGTAACACAGCAGGGAGGGGGCTAATCCTCCCTGCATGGGGAAAAAAAAACATGTGCGAATGCACATTTGTTTAATTGAATTGTTTTGCTTTATTGTTTTATTTAATTTAATTGTTTTATTATTAATTAATAATAATACATAAATCAGAAAACACAAATACAAAATAATGTGCAGGGCTCTCTCCTGCTGCCCTGCTGCAAAGGAGTTCATTGTTTTATTAATGTAATTAGGGACACCTATCTGTATATAAAAAGGTCAAAAGGTGTGTCTCTTGTCTGTGTGAAGGCTAAGGCCTGTGGAGAGACCTGTGTGGGAACCTGAAGAGAAGGTACTGTGTTTGATATTTAATAAGTACAGGTGTTTTATTGCTCTCTCTCTCTCTCTATCTCTCTCTCTCTCTCTCTCTCTCTTTCTCAGCACTGTGTTTGATATTTAATAAGTACAGGTGTTTTATTGCTCTCTCTCTCTCTCTCTCTCTCTCTCTCTCTCTCTCTCTCTCTCTCAGCACTGTGTTTGATATTTAATAAGTACAGGTGTTTTATTGCTGGTCAACAGCTTAGCCGTCCAGTTGAGTAGTTTGGACTGGCAAAGTTTAGTACGCACTCCTTGAAGGAGTTCAGCTTTTTGTTTTGTTTGTTTTGTGTTTTGAATAAATATACAGGCACTGTCCTGTTTTATTTCATGTTGTGAGTTTTCATTTTAAATGAGAAGACATGTGTTAAAAGGTCCTCTTTTTGCTTTATTACAGCTTCTAGACTACTCAGAGTATGAGAGTCACTCAGACCAGGAAGAGCTTTCATATCAGAAAACTTTGCTAGGACCCGTTACTTCAGCACCTGAGTTGTGTTGAGAAAATTAACACAGCTGGAATAGACTCTAGTGTGAATGTATCTGTGAGACATTACAGACAGAGAAGGGGGTGAGGACTCCTTCTGTTAGAATGAACCTACCTCTCACTGACACCCGCACCTCTGCAGAGTCACATTAACACAGCTGGAATAGACTCCAGTGTGAATGTATCTGTGAGACATTACAGACAGAGAAGGGGGTGAGGACTCTCTCTCTCAATAAAACTCAGCTGTTAGAATGAACCTACCTCTCACTGACACCCGCATCTCTGCAGATTCACCAAGGTAAGAGGCGTTCCTCCACGCTCTGCACTTGTAAGACCCCTCGTCACTCTTTGAAACACGATCCACACTCAGCTCTGTGTCAGTCCGGGACTGTAGCTCTTCATTATCTTTATAAAAGACAACCCTGGTAATATGAGAATTATAGCGGACACGACACCTCAGAGTCACAGTGTCTCCCTCAATCACAGGCTGGGGGGGAGTCTGCAGGATCACCCATTGATCTGAAAAGACAGAAAGAGTTCAGATCAGCAGGGCTGAGAGATGGGTCAGGATGGATTAGTCTGCAGGATCACCCATCGATCTGAAAAGATAGAAAGAGTTCAGATCAGCAGGGCTGAGAGACTTGAAGCTACTACACTAACAAGTAACTACGATGTGATAGGTGTTACAGAAACTTGGTTGTCTGAGAGTGATGGAGACGAATATAATATTAGTGGGTACACACTATATAGGAAAGGCAGGCAGGACAGAAGAGGCGGAGGGGTAGCGCTATACATAAGAAATAGTCTTGAAGCCCAGGTGTTAAATCTGGACAAAGAAAACAACGCAGAATCAATATGGGTCAGAATAATGGACAAAAATTCAAAGGGCATAATAATAGGAGCATGTTATAGACCGCCAAATTCAGACGCTGAGCAAAATAATCTGTTGTACAATGACATTCGAAATGCGTGTAGAAAAGGAGAAGCCATACTAATGGGGGATTTCAACTTCCCCTGTATAAAATGGGAGAACCCGGTGGGGAGCACGACGGATGAAATTGAAATGGTGGAAATGACAAATGACTGCTTCCTAACGCAATTTGTCAAGGCACCGACTAGAGGGGAGGCATGCCTTGACTTAGTCTTTTCAAATAATGAAGACAGAATAACTAAAACAAAGGTCAGAGAGCCATTGGCAAACTCAGACCACAACATGGTCTCATTTGAAGTGTTTTTTAAAACCCCAAAAGTAGTGACTAAAGCTAAAGTTTACAATTTTAGAAAAGCAAACTATGAAGGTATGAAAAAGAGACTAACAGAAGTAGATTGGAGTAAAATAGAGAAAACATCCACAGAAAAAGGATGGCTGTTTTTAATTACATCCCAAAAGCAGACAAATCTAAATCTAAAACAAAATGGCCAAAATGGTTTAATAGATCAATTAAAAAAATATTCAGAGAAAAAAGGCACTTTTCAGAGCGTTTAAAATGGACCAAAAACAAAGTACACAGAAAGAATACTTGGAACTGCAAACACAAGTCAAAAAGGAAGTTAGAAAGGCCAAGAGAGAGATAGAATTCAATATTGCTAAGGGGGCTAAAACCAATTCCAAAATGTTTTTCCAATATTATAACAGCAAGAGAACATTCAAAGAGGAGGTTAAATGTCTAAGAGACACAAATGGCAAAATCATAGATGAAGAAAAAAAATAGCAAATATATTAAATGATTACTTTTCACAGGTTTTTATAAAGGAGGACACGGACAACATGCCCCACATGTCGACCTGTTCCTATCCAATTTTAAATAACTTTAGCATAACAGAGGCACAAGTGTTAAAGGGACTAGGAGCTCTTAAAATAAACAAATCCCCTGGGCCAGATGAGATCCTTCCAATAGTACTCAGAAATGAAAGAAGTTATTTACAAACCACTAACCAAGATCATGCAACAGTCTCTTGACACAGGGGTTGTACCGACAGACTGGAAAATTGCAAACGTAATACCGATCCACAAAAAGGGAGACAAAACCGAACCAGGTAACTACAGACCAATAAGCCTGACTTCTATTATATGTAAACTTATGGAAACTATAATAAGATCTAAAATGGAAAATTACCTATATGGTAACAATATCCTGGGAGACAGTAAGCATGGTTTTAGGAAAGGGAGATCGTGTCTAACTAACCTGCTTAACTTTTTTGAGGATGCAACATTGACAATGGATAATTGCAAAGCATACGACATGGTTTATTTAGATTTACAGAAAGCTTCTGACAAAGTCCCGCATAAAAGATTAATTCTCAAACTGAACGCAGTAGGGATTCAAGGAAATGCATGCACATGGAGTAGGGAGTGGTTAACATGTAGAAAACAGAAAGTACTGATTAGAGGAGAAACCTCAAAATGGAGTGAGGTAACCAGTGGTGTACCACAGTGATCAGTATTAGGTCCTCTGCTATTCCTAATCTACATTAATGATTTAGATTCTGGTATACTAAGCAAACTTAAAGTATTGCATGCAGGCAATAAAAATGTGCATTATAAATATCATATGGGAGATACTGAAATTGAAGAAGGGAACTATGAAAAAGAACCAGGAGTTTATGTTGACTCAGAAATGTCTTCATCTAGACAATGTGGGGAAGCTATAAAAAAGGCCAACAAGATGTTCAGATATATTGTGAGAAGTGTTGAATTTAAATCAAGGGAAGTAATGTTAAAACTTTACAATGCATTAGTAAGACCTCGCCTAGAATATTGTGTTCAGTTCTGGTCACCTCGTTACAAAAAGAATATTGCTGCTCTAGAAAGAGTGCAAAGAAGAGCAACCAGAATTATGTCGTATGCAGACAGGCTAAAATAATTTAATCTATTCAGTCCTGAACAAAAAAGACTACGTGGCGATCTGATTAAAACATTCAAAATCCTAAAAGGTAGAGACAATGTCGACCCAGGAGACTTTTGTGACCTGAAAAAAGAAACAAGGACCAGGGGTCACAAATGGAGATTAGATAAAGGGGCATTCAGAACAGAAAATAGGAGGCACTTTTTTACACAGAGAATTGTGAGGGTTTGGAACCAACTCCTCAGTAATGTTGTTGAAGCTGACACCCTGGGATCCTTCAAGAAGCTGCTTGATGAGATTCTGGGATCAATAAGCTACTAACAACCAAACGAGCAAGATGGGCTGAATGGCATCCTCTCGTCTGTAAACTTTCTTATGTTCTTATGTTCGTATGTGTGTGTGTGTGTGTGTGTGTGTCAGTGTGTGTGTGTGTCAGTGTGTGTGTGTGTGTGTGTGTGTATTGGCGAGCCAGCCCAAGAGAAGAAATACCCGTGAGTAAAAAAAAAAAAAATCCACAAAGACGTTTCTTCTCTTTTAACGCAAACCTGAGAAACAAAGCAGAACTGCGTGGCAATCTGTTGCTGAGAATACACCATGGAACTGGAAAAACTACAGGATAGGGTGAGGGAAAGCCTCATCCATTTGCAATTTAACCAGTTAAAGGATGTGTGTATTAAGGGGAAGATTGCTGCAGAAAATGACATAATGAATGGGAATAACAGGCGTGCATTAATGAGAATAATAAACACGGCGCTGGATGATACAGTAGAACAGGAGGAACAGGATTGTGCTCAACAGTATCTTTTGGATTTGCTTGCATTCATCAGTGAAATTAAACAACAGGATGGGTCATGTCAGGGAAACTCAGGAGATAACACAGAGACTGAAATTGCTCAATTAAAGGAATTGAAAAGACAGTATTCTGAAATGCAGAAGTCTTTCCAGGCATCTATCAAGCCATGGAGGATGAAATTAAATACTTAAGTGAAAAACTAAAAATAAATGAACAGAGCACAGCTGAATCCCTGTCTAGACTGACACAACCCAACAAAGGGAGAGTTCCAGAAGTGACCATTAGGAGGGATTTCAAGATCTCTGGCCAGATTGGGGAAAGGGGCCAAAAAGACAAACTCTCATATACAATTTTGATGCACCAGGTTGACACAGGCTTGCCGAAAGGTCACACTGAAGTAGAAATCATTGAAGCTGTGGTGAAAGCTATTAGCCCTGGACTTAATCTTAGAGACATGCTGGAAATTAAAAGTGACCTCACCCTTTCCCAACTCAAAGTAATTCTAAAGGGTCATTTTAAGGAAGACGGCTCTGCTGACTTGTACCATCGTCTGGTCAGTATTTCACAAGACAGTCGTGAATCTCCACAAAACTTCCTGTTTAGGGCAATTGAATTAAAAGAGAGACTCTTGTTTGCTTCCAAAGAAGTTGGGGCAGATGAACAGTACAGTGCAGAGCTCATTCAGAGGAAGTTCTTGAGGTCGGTGAACACGGGACTGTTAAGTGACCATATTAAGTTCCAGCTGAAACCCTACTTGGATGACCAGGCTGTAGCGGATGAGGTGCTTATTGAAAAATTGAATGAAGCAGCCAGCTTTGAATGGGAAAGACAGCAAAAACAAAAAAAAAAAATCTATGCAGTAAAATCACAAAAGTGAATGAATTGCAAACAAAAGGGCAAATTCATCAGCAGAGTGGTAACAGGACAGAGAATTCCAAGTCTCTTCAACAGGTTGCACAGGACAACTCCCCAAGCAGTGGCACGCCTCGACCGGAGAAAAGCAGGAAAGCGGTGGAAACGGACAAGAGGATGGATCCAGACCTTTATGATATAGTGAAGCAGCTGAAGGAGGACATGGCAGAAATGAAAGAAATGGTCAGCCTCTCAGTGAAGCACAGCCACAGACCCAACCCCCAAAAGCGAGGATGCAGGGCTTGTCAAGACACAGGTGAGGGCGAGATGTGCAACCATTGCTTTAAATGTGGTCAGCAGGGCCATCTCTCCAGAGGCTGTAGAGCACAAAAACAGCAGGGAAACGAGGGAAGGTTGCCGTCACGGGACAGACAGTAACCTCTTTCGAACCAAAGTCCCATTGCTGCCAGTGGTGTGGAAAAAAAGAAAGTCACTCTCTGCAGTTTAAAAATGTTCAAGAACCCTACGCTGTGTTCTACTGTTCAGAAGTCTGCCAGGAGCAACACAAGGAAATGCACAAGAAAGTACGTAATGGCATTAGTCAATTAGAATCCATGGAGGCAGAAAAAGCAAAACAAGACAGTAAAAGCGAACTCACAGGGTCCTGCTACATTAGCCACATTACACCAAAATGTCAATCAAAGCTGCTAAACTTGATTGG
Organism: Acipenser ruthenus; assembly: GCF_902713425.1. Taxonomy (NCBI): domain Eukaryota; kingdom Metazoa; phylum Chordata; class Actinopteri; order Acipenseriformes; family Acipenseridae; genus Acipenser; species Acipenser ruthenus. The sequence goes on from NC_081238.1 coordinate 6,795,341, forward strand.
GAGAAAATGTTTAATCTGGTGTTCCTTAGATGGCATTGCCACACAAGCACTATGGGACACAGGATCCCAGGTCTGCCTCATCAATGAGGAGTGGAGAAAGAAACACCTACCTGGCACCAAAATCAGAGCTGTGGAAGACATCCTAGGGCCCGGTACACTCACAGGGAAGGCAGTGAACCAGACAGAGATTCCATTTGCTGGGTGGATTGAATTAAAATTCCAGCTCGGAATAGAAAGTAGGTCCCAACCTGAATTCAGAGTTCCTGTCCTTGTGTCCTGTGAGCCAGGTGTGGCAGAAGAACCAATCATTGCCTACAATGTGATTGAAGCACTAGTCAACCTGGATATGGAGGCTGAACCGTCTGCAGACATCATCATTGACGCGATGAGTTTAGCCTTCTCTTGTGATTCTAAGAAAGCAGAGGCATTGATGAAGCTGATTAAAAGCAACGATCCTGACAGCAGTGTGTGTGCAGTTAGAGTGGGGAGACAGAGAGTAATTATCCCAGCAGGCCAGACCATTGGTGTCCGATGCTGTGTGCACACAGGGCCTCTTTTAGGGAACCAGGAAGTGCTCTTCATACCGGATGAAAACCCGAGGTGGCCTGATGGACTAGCCGTTGCTGAAACTCTTCTTTGTCTTCAGAAGGGCAGCTTGTCTAGAATAATAATTCCTGTTACGAATGATACATGTCATGATCTCAGGCTTAATCAACGCTCTCTATTAGGACACATCCAGCTGGTGAAAGCAGTTTATCCAGCTGCAGCCAAACCCGTAGAACCCGTTCTAAACCAGCCCTCAACATGTGAAAAGCAGCTGACCAACTGTAATAGTGTTTCAGAGACAGTCCATCAACAAGAGAACAAGGACAGCCCGACCCAAAAGAAGGACGACGGTGATACCTTGTGGGACCCTCCAGTTTCAGTGGCCCACCTGACGACAGAACAACAGCTGGTGGTAAGGAAAATGCTAAGAGAAGAATGTGGTGCATTTTCTAAGGATGATAAAGACATAGGCTGTATTCCCTCTCTACAGTTACAGATCAGACTGAAAGATGAGTGTGGAAAACGTATATGTCTGTCCCCAAGCCACTACACAAGGAGGTTAAAGAGTACCTTGAAGACTTGCTGAACCGGGGGTGGATCACCAAATCAAAATCGCCGTATTCCTCACCAGTTGTGTGCGTGCGGAAGAAGGACGGGAGTCTACGGCTGTGCTGCGATTACCGTGAGCTTAATCAGAAGTCCATTCCAGATCGCCACCCTATTCCCCGAATTCAGGATATGCTAGACAGCTTGACAGGGAGCTCCTGGTTTTCAGTGCTTGACCAGGGGAAGGCTTACCACCAAGGGTTCCTGGAGGAGAAAAGCCGACCGCTGACAGCCTTCATAACTCCATGGGGACTGTACGAGTGGGTCCGAATCCCCTTCGGTCTCAGTTCTGCCCCTGCAGAGTTCCAGAGAAGTATGGAAGTGTGCTTAGCAGGGCTACGAGATGAGCTATCTTGATGACAACTTGATCCATAGTAAGTCATTTGAAGACCATGTAATGGATGTATGCACAGTGTTAGGTCGCTACCAGCAGCACAGGATCAAGCTGACAGCAAAGAAATGTGAAATCTTCAAATGGCAGGTCAGGTTCCTTGGCAAGATTGTGTCTGAAGATGGCTACTCCATGGATCCAGCTGAAGTTGCACCAGTGCAATCCCTGAAACAGCAGAAGCCAGCAACAGTGGGAGAGCTTAGAAAGATCTTAGGGTTCCTCTCATATTATTATTATTATTATTATTATTTATTTCTTAGCAGACGCCCTTATCCAGGGCGACTTACAATCGTAAGCAAATACATTTCAAGTGTAACCGTGCGTACATACAAAACTTCTCTCGGATAGAAAAACCACTCTACGACCTGTTATCAGCTGAGAAGACGGTTGGCAGTGGGTGGAAAGCAAAAGCATCGAAGAAGCAGAAGGGTCAAGGGCAGCTTTCTTCTCGTCAGCCAATTAAATGGATGGGAGAACACGAAGAGGCCCTCCATCACCTGATAGATTGTTTGTCTCATCCACCAGTTCTTGGATATCCTGATTTCAGAGAACCATTTATCCTGCACTGTGATGCTTCTTAAGAAGGACTAGGTGCAGTTCTGTATCAGCGGCAGAATGGCAAGCTGGTGGTCATCGCTTATGGCTCAAGAACACTGACTCTACCAGAAAAGAACTATCACATGCATTCCGGCAAACTGGAGTTTTTAGCAATGAAGTGGGCCATATGTGAAAGATTTCGCGATTATCTATACTTTGCTCCATCATTTGTCGTCTACACAGACAACAACCCACTCACCTATGTCCTCTCCACCGCTAGGCTAAACGCTACAGGGCACAGGTGGGTGGCGCAGCTGGCGGACTTTAACTTCACAATTAAGTATCGTCCAGGGAAGACAAACGCTGATGCCGACGGTCTGTCCCGCATGCCATTAGACACTGAACAGTATATGCAGCAATGCTCACAAGAAGTCCGCCCTGACGTTATAAGCAGTACTGTGGAGGCGATCCAAATACAACACGAGGAGCAAGTGCCATGGATGTTCCCTGTGACCATCACAACTGCAGTAGTACAGGACGGAAGTGTCAACTTACCATCTCCAGTTGCTGTGATAACCAAAGAAGCCATGAGAAAGGCTCAAGAAGATGACCCTGTAATCGGAACTGTGTTGCGGTTCATCCTCCTCTTCCAAGTCACACTGTTGAGGAGGTGGACATACCTGATCCAGGAGCAGGTTCAAGTGACCACAGTGACTTAGAAGAAGAAATCTATTCTCCCCCCAGAAGAACATACCCCAGAAGAGGAAGACGACCGCCCAAAACACTGACTTATGACAGTCTGGGGCAGCCCAAGATTGTGCCAAGAGACTTTTGACATGGACTGAGATATGGACTGTGACCAATTTCTGACATTGACTTGAACTACGGACTGTGACCAGTTTATGGACTATACTGTACTATTGACTCCACTGCACTATGGACTGTTGAACTGTTGAAAACTGTATAGGACAGTTAAATGTTAAGATTGTTTAATGAAGGGGTTAAATACTGTTAATGCAAAGGGGGTCAAGTGAAAAGAATTACCATACACCCTTTATAATGGATCAAGGTCAGTAAAGCACGTAGTAGTAGGCCGCATCAGACAGCAAGAGCAATGGTTGGGTTCATGTTCAGGTAAAAGGTAAAGGAGACCCACCTATGATCCGTTATTCTGTGATTCAAGGTTGAAGTGTAAATCACTTACCTTTTGTGGACATAATTCCCTGCATAAAGTGGCACAGGAAACAACTAGATATCATAGTGCACAATGGTACTAGGTGTTCGAAAACAAAAATGCTGTAACATAGGAAGTGTCCAATAACCACCAATGAATCACCCCAGTCTGAGGACTGATAGTGTTATGGGAAATCTTCGAATGTCGAGTCGACATTAATTGAGTAGAGGAGAGTGTGGGAGGTATGTAAAATACCCACCCCCATATTTTTTTGTTAAAACAGTACATTTATTTAGGCATTCAAGTTATGTTGGGTGAATTGCAAAAGCTTTTACAAGAGTGTGGTTTGCTGGAGGACAGTGCAACTGCATCAGTAGAGGGAGCTACAGGATTGCGTAACAACTACTGCTCCGATCAGTAGTGTAGGCTGCCTGTAATAGGAGAGACACTGATAACATGGCGCTGTACTAAAGCAATGTATTTTATGATTTTCAGGTAAGCAAACCGGCCCTAATTAATCGCTGTTATCGGTGAAGTTGTTAGGAACATGTGAAGTAATAGAAATTCGGTTTATTTGAATAAATAAATGTTTACACACACACAATATTCTTACCGCATGGTTCTTATTAGCCTGCACTTAGATTGCATGAATGATAAAAGGCCTTCCTTTTCGTTGTCTTGTCTGTGTTTGTTTTGCCAGTTTATTTTAAATCCTTGATGAACAGGTTCTAATGTGATTAGTTGCAGCATTATAGAGTTTGTGGTTATATAGAATGTTCGCCGATTAGAACTAAGACGTTCGTGTTGAAACTGAAAGTAAAGCGTAACAACTACTGCTCCGATCAGTAGTGTAGGCTGTCGGTAATAGGAGAGATACTGATAATATGGTGCTGTACTAAAGCAATGCATTTTATGATTTTCAGAAATAAACGAAGAGGTTTATTTTCTACAACACGCTTGAGTCGTCTTTATTTCAAGTGTGTAACGTGTGTGTGTGTGTGTGTGTGTGTGTGTGTGGAGGGGGGGAGGGGGGGGTATTCCTAGATTTGCTATTCAGTCATTTGAAGCCTATGTACATATGCCCATTTGCTCAGATGTTACTTTAAAACAGCAATGTGAGCAGCAACAATTCATACTGACTGGAGATCCAGAGACAGCTTTACTCAAATCAGCAAGCCGATCAGTAGCTTACAATACCCTCTCAGCCAATCCGAGTGCAGGACTATTCAACAGGGTCTGAATATTATCTGTAATGACAATGACTTACTGGACACAGTTAGGTTGACAGCATTACTGCGCTCCTGTCCTGATGCAGACTCACACCAGTACACTCCACTCTGGTAATACTGAGCGGTACTGATTGTGCAGCTGTCCCCAAATCTACTGCTGTATTGATCACTGCACCCTGCCTCTTCACGTCCATCTCTGTACAGTTTAAACCTCCAGTCAGCAGAGCCCCCCTCCACCTCACAGCTCAGGGTGACTGTCTCTCCTGTGAATATCTGTGACCAGGCAGGCTGCAGGGTCAGGACAGCCTTGGGACAGCCCTCTGAAACAGAGAACAGGATAGGATTAGGACACAGTCCCCTATAATCAGGTTGGAAACTGCAAGATAGATTGCAGTCCCCCCAATAACATCTCTGGATGTGATTTGTGTGACAAAAGAATTTATGAGGAATCTCTCTCAATATGATTATGACCTTAAAACACAGACAATAAAGTGGAAGTCTGTGGTCAATGGGGCAGCAATGAGTCCAATTTACAGTAGCAGCTGAGGTAATAAACTCACCAGACACAGTTAATGTCACTTTATCACTGAGCTGAGAGGAACTTGGTCGACTTTTTCTTTGTCTTCGACAGCAGTACTGGCCCTGGTCAGATACAGCAGCTGCAGTGATTGTGTAGCTGTCACCAGTTATACTGCGGCCAGCAGTCTGGAGCAGTGGAGTGTCCTCACTGTCTTTGTACCAGAGATATTTCCAGCCAGCAGAACCCCCCTCAACCCCACACCTCAGAGTGACTGTCTCCCCGATGAATATCTCTGGGAATGGAGGCTCCAGGGTGAGTGTAGTCTGGGGCAGCTCTGTAGAAACAGAGAAGATGACAGAATTAGGATCTATATTGCAGAGAGACAGAGAGGTACTGTTAGTGTGCAGTATCAGTGGAGTCACCAGCATATGACATTTCAACAGAAGGGTCAAATTACTGACAAATATTAAACATACAAATTGTTAGAAATGCTGATTATATTCTGTAAATATATGAACTAGGCTTGTAATAATATCGATAATTTAATTATTTGTCAATTGGGACCCCACAATAACAAATCGATAATATTTTAACAAAATCGAATATTCCATGAAATTAAAAATGTGTCCTAAGCTTTAAATGTTTTTTCCCCCTTTACTTGGTTGAGAAATGGTTTGCTCAAAATGGCTTGCTCATGAGCATGCGACAGACCTCACATGTACATGTCATAATAAAGGGTTAACTATTATGAGAACTGGACAAGTGTTCATGTCAGGTGACATGTTGTCAATAAAGTTGTTAGTTGAACTTAAGATGGAGTCTGTGAGGCTTATCATAAACGAGACAGTACAACCGTCATCACCAAAGATCCTAGTTTTCTGAAAAAAAAAAAAAAAAATTAAAAATCTGACAAAAAAAACAAACTATAAAAGTCTGTGTTATTCCGCAATTAAAGTAAAAGGCTAAAATTTAGCCCCCACCGTCACATTATAAGATAAACAAACAGTACTACTGAATAACAGGAAGCATTTATTTGTACTCTTAAATTCTAAGGAAGTTACATGCTCACCAGTGCCATCAATCACTAATATAAACAAACTTACCATTTTACATTAGAAGTAGAAGAAGAAGAAGAAGAAGAATTCATACCAGTTTATCTCCGAATTAGTCTTTGTGATCTGGATGGCTATTGCCAACTCCTTGACCCGATCTTAGGGGGGATTTTGAATCGTTTTCTGCGTGTTTAAGCAGCTCGCTCAGTCGTAACAATGTACTGGATAATGAAGTAAACTGCAGCTACGTTTCAGCATGAATGTGACACTGATCATGTCTAACTAACCTGCTTGACTTTTTTGAGGACGCAACATTGACAATGGATAATTGCAAAGCATATGACATGGTTTATTTAGATTTACAGAAAGCTTCTGACAAAGTCCCGCATAAAAGATTAATTCTCAAACTGAACACAGTAGGGATTCAAGGAAATGCATGCACATGGATTAGGGAGTGGTTAACATGTAGAAAACAGAAAGTACTGATTAGAGGAGAAACCTCAAAATGGAGCGAGGTAACCAGTGGTGTACCAGTGGTGTACCACAGGGATCAGTATTAGGTCCTCTGCTATTCCTAATCTACATTAGTGATTTAGATTCTGGTATACTAAGCAAACTTGTTAAATTTGCAGACGACACAAAAATAGGAGGAGTGGCAAACACTGTTGCAGCAGCAAAGGTCATTCAAAATGATCTAGACAGCATTCAGAACTGGGCAGACACATGGCAAATGAAATTTAATAGAGAAAAGTGTAAAGTATTGCATGCAGGCAATAAAAATGTGCATTATAAATATCATATGGGAGATACTGAAATTGAAGAAGGGAACTATGAAAAAGACCTAGGAGTTTATGTTGACTCAGAAATGTCTTCATCTAGACAATGTGGGGAAGCTATAAAAAAGGCCAACAAGATGCTCTGATATATTGTGAGAAGTGTTGAAGTGATGTAATGTTAAAACTTTACAATGCATTAGTAAGACCTCACCTGGAATATTGTGTTCAGTTCTGGTCACCTCGTTACAAAAAGGATATTGCTGCTCTAGAAAGAGTGCAAAGAAGAGCAACCAGAATTATCACGGGTTTAAAAGGCATGTCGTATGCAGACAGGCTAAAAGAATTGAATCTATTCAGTCTTGAACAAAGAAGACTACGCGGTGATCTGACTCAAGCATTCAAAATCCTAAAAGGTAGAGACAATGTTGACCCCAGGGGACTTTTTTGACCTGAAAAAAGAAACAAGGACCAGGGATCACAAATGGAGATTTGATAAAGGGGCATTCAGAACAGAAAATAGGAGGCACTTTTTTACACAGATAATTGTGAGGGTCTGGAACCAACTCCCCAGTAATGTTGTTGAAGCTGACACCCTGGGATCCTTCGAGAAGCTGCTTGATGAGATTCTGGGACCAATAAGCTACTAACAACCTGTCACAAAGACGGCCGGAGTGGGTGGTGTCAGACCAGAGCCAGGAAATAAACAGACAGAGATTTGGGGTTTGGTGAAGCTGAGCGAATGCTTTCGCTCAGCATTTAATAACAGAACAGAAAATAAAAGGTTTGCAACAACAAAACACAAGACACGGCACTTCACGCCAAAATAAATAGACAAACAAAATTAATTCGTCGGATTCAGTGGCCAAGAGTTGCGTCGCACAGTGAAGAACTTATCTGAAGCAGCAGAGAGGAGCAGCAACTGGCTGTGGTTGAGACGGAAAGATTCTGGCTGGGGACAGGTAAGTAAGCTGGGCTGAGTTGAGTGGGGGACGGAGGGGGGTGATGCTGGGACGCCAGAATCACCGTCGAGCCCTCTTGAGGTGTCGTGGGCTAGTCGACGAAACACTGAGGATGGAAGGTGCCCACTTGAAAACCCCAGAGATGTACCCTACTTAGCTCAATCCAGACGGTTGTCATGCTGATGCGCTGGGGAGGCCGCACTTTGGTTGATCCCCGGAGCCAGCATCGCAGCCGTTGTGTGTGCTGATGCGCCAGGGAGGCAAAATAAGCTGATCCCTGGAGCCAGCATTACACTTCAGCCATTAACACCAGACAGAAGGATATCTACATCATCATATGGAAGGAAACGTAAATGGAGGGAGACACATATGGATCACATTAGTTTACTGTAAAGCTACGTCTTAGTTGGTGCTTATCTTGGCGAGAGCCGAGTTCAAATCAGCATGAAGTTTTAACATCTACTCTCGTGTAATGGAAATCATGAAGATCTGGATACGTCCAGTGACTGCTGTGAATAGTGCAGCTGGCAACAAGGGAAAGACCTTGTGACAGCCTGGAGAGACAGCTGACAGGAGGAAAGAGACCCCATTGGGGCTGGTAAGGGTTAGCTACCCTTGTCGGCAGTATCCAGCTCTGTGTTTACAGGATGCTGGAGACACCCGCCCAAGGCTTCTAAGAAATTAAAGAGAAAAATACCCCTAGAGTCTGCGAGAGCGGGGGCGGAAGATGACTCAACGTTGGACAACACGGTTAAAGACTTAGGAATGGAAACGGATATGAGTATGGAGAGTACTTCACAAAAGACTAATTCAAGATCTGCAGTTAACAAAGACATGGAACTCCAGGTTTGTGTCTGCGGCTGGAGCAAGGCGACAACGGTCAGGGGTTTGAAGATTCATCAAGGGAGAATGAAATGCTTGAGGGAGAAGGGACAAGGGCCTCGCATTGATCAGTACTTCTTACGAAGTCAGTCAAGTCAGTCGAATGAAATCCAGCGACAGGAAGCAAACCACAGTTCGCAGGATATCAGCACCCCTGTCATAGATGTGAGGAGGACTTGCATGGACACAGTTAGTGATGAACCTAATGATCCTTGTGAACCCGGTCAGACAAACCAGCATAAGAGAGAAAAGAACCTCAACGGGCACAAGCCTGGAGTTAAATGGCCAAGAGCTTGTGAGAAAACTGCATGGGACACAGTAAACACAGATCTCTGCGTTGCATTGGAAAGATTAAGTGGAACAGTTGAAAAGAAGCTGGATAAATTTGGGGACATCATCTACGCATATGGAAGTGAGAGGTTTGGAGTTGAAAAAAGGAAGGAAAAAGTACAAACTATTCCTGGAAAGTCTAGACGGCAGCAGGAGATTGAACGCTTAGTTAGAGAAAGGAGACAGCTGAGGAACCAATGGAGAAGAGCAGAACAAAGTCAGAAGGAGGGACTCAATCTCTTACAAAGGGTCATAAAAGATAAGCTTGCAACATTGCGCAGAGCTGAGCGCCTACGGAAACGCTACAAAAAGAAGGAGCGTGCGAGAGCGAACTTTTATAAAGACCCATTCAAATTTGTAAAGAAGTTATTCACCAGTGAGAAGAATGGCACACTAAAAGCATCTAAGGTTGAGCTGGAGAGATATTTGGAGGAAACACATACAGATTCAAAAAGGCAGGAGCCTATGTCAGTTCCGTCAGACATCCCACCTATCAATCCACCAGAATACCAAATGGAGGACTGTGCACCTAAGTGGAAAGAAATAGAGCAAGCTGTGAAAAAAGCAAGGGCTTCATCATCTCCAGGGCCTAATGGAGTTCCGTACAGAGTGTACAAGAGTGCTTCAGGAGTTCTACGAATTCTGTGGAAATTGATGAAAGTGGCATGGGAAAAACAGGTTGTACCAAGAGCATGGCGCCGAGCAGGTGGAGTCTTTATACCTAAAGAAAAAGATTCTACAAGCATCAGTCAGTTTCGTCCCATTTCCCTATTAAATGTAGAAGGCAAGATTTTCTTCAGCATTATTGCTCAGAGATTGTCAGCTTACCTATTAAAGAACTGCTTCATTGACACTTCAATACAAAAAGCGGGCATTCCAGGTTTCCCAGGTTGCTTAGAACACATCAATGTGATCTGGCAACAAATTCAATCAGCTAAAAAGGAGAGGAAGGAGCTCCATGTGACATTCCTGGATTTGGCTAATGCATATGGTTCAGTGCCACATGAACTACTTTGGGCAGCATTTGATTTTTTCAGTGTACCGATGACAATAACAAATTTAGTGAAAGCCTATTTTGGAGATTTGCAATTCAGTTTTTCAACTTCAGAATTCAGCACTACATGGCAATGCCTAGAGGTTGGAATAATGGCAGGATGCACCATTTCTCCACTGGCTTTTACCATGGCAATGGAAGTAATCATTAGGGCATCAAAATGGGTAGTAGGAGGAGAGCGCTTGGCTTCTGGAATGCGACTACCACCAATTCGAGCATACATGGATGACATGACAACCATGACTACAACAGTAGCCTGCACTAATCGATTATTGGGCAAATTAACCAATAACATTGAATGGGCACGAATGCAATTCAAGCCCACTAAATCAAGGAGCATCTCTATAATTAAAGGCAAAGTAGTAGATAAAACATTCTTCATTAATGGTGAGGCAATACCAACAGTGTCTGAGAAGCCAGTGAAGAGTCTTGGGAGATGGTACGACGGGGATCTAAAGGACACAGTTCGTGTGGGAGAAGTTAGACAACAAGCAGTGGAAGGGTTGAAGAGCATAGACAGCTGCGCTCTACCAGGTAAACTAAAACTCTGGTGCTTTCAGTTTGGTCTTCTGCCGAGGTTGCTGTGGCCACTGACTGTGTACGAGGTTTCTTTGACAACAGTAGAGAAGCTGGAAGCTTTAATCAGTTCATACATCAGGAAATGGTTGGGAGTTCCACGCTGCCTCAGCAGAGTGGGACTTTATGGTAAAGGAATACTGCAGCTACCAGTCTCTGCTCTAACCGAGGAGTTTAAGTGCGCCAAGGTCAGACTGGAAATGACATTAGTAGAGTCACGCGATAAATGCGTAAGGGAGGCAGCACCTGTGTTGAAAACTGGAAGAAAGTGGGCGGCAAAGAAAGCTGTGGAAGATGCAAAGGCTGCCCTTCGAATTGGTGATATCATGGGGCAAGTTCAGCATGGAAGAGGGGGTCTTGGTTTCAGTTCAACTCCTCCTACATGGCACAAGGCGGCCCCAGCTCAAAGGAGGAAGCTGGTAGTCAACGAGGTGCAAAAGCAGGAGGAGAGGATGAGGTGTATAAAGGCCATTTCCCAGGCCAAACAGGGAGAATGGATGAGATGGGAGAGTGTGGAACAACGCAAGATTGGCTGGCAAGACCTATGGTCAATGGAACAGAGCAGGATCAGTTTCCTCATCAGGTCAACATATGATGTTCTCCCATCACCACAGAACCTAAACCTCTGGGTAGGAGAGGATCCCTCATGTCCTTTGTGTTCATCACCTGCAACATTAAGGCACATTTTGACAGGATGTAAGGTGGCTCTTAGCCAAGGACGGTTTACTTGGCGCCATGACCAGGTGCTGCGATGTTTGGCCTTAGCATTGGAAGACAAGCGTAACATGACCAATAAGTTGCCACCTGTTCCATCAAAACATTACACACAAAAGACAACATTCCTCCGCCCAGGAGAGCAACCACCAAGAAAAGGTGTTAAAACCAATCCTCGCCCAGGACAACTGGAAGCTGCTAGAGACTGGAATATGCTGGCAGATGTTGGTCAACGGCTTATTTTTCCACCTGAGATTGCCACCACTAACCTTCGACCAGATATTGTCTTGTGGTCTGGATCAGCACGCCTTGTTCACCTTGTAGAGTTAACAGTGCCATGGGAGGATGCTGTAGATGAGGCGTATGAGAGGAAGAAACTGCGGTATGCTCAACTAGCCACTGAAGCGGAACAGCGAGGATGGAGAGTTCGGGTTTACCCAGTGGAAGTGGGTTGTCGAGGATTTGTGGCACACTCTACAACCCGGTTTCTCAGAGACGTCGGATTCAGTGGCCAAGAGTTGCGTCGCACAGTGAAGAACTTATCTGAAGCAGCAGAGAGGAGCAGCAACTGGCTGTGGTTGAGACGGAAAGATTCTGGCTGGGGACAGGTAAGTAAGCTGGGCTGAGTTGAGTGGGGGACGGAGGGGGGTGATGCTGGGACGCCAGAATCACCGTCGAGCCCTCTTGAGGTGTCGTGGGCTAGTCGACGAAACACTGAGGATGGAAGGTGCCCACTTGAAAACCCCAGAGATGTACCCTACTTAGCTCAATCCAGACGGTTGTCATGCTGATGCGCTGGGGAGGCCGCACTTTGGTTGATCCCCGGAGCCAGCATCGCAGCCGTTGTGTGTGCTGATGCGCCAGGGAGGCAAAATAAGCTGATCCCTGGAGCCAGCATTACACTTCAGCCATTAACACCAGACAGAAGGATATCTACATCATCATATGGAAGGAAACGTAAATGGAGGGAGACACATATGGATCACATTAGTTTACTGTAAAGCTACGTCTTAGTTGGTGCTTATCTTGGCGAGAGCCGAGTTCAAATCAGCATGAAGTTTTAACATCTACTCTCGTGTAATGGAAATCATAAAGATCTGGATACGTCCAGTGACTGCTGTGAATAGTGCAGCTGGCAACAAGGGAAAGACCTTGTGACAGCCTGGAGAGACAGCTGACAGGAGGAAAGAGACCCCATTGGGGCTGGTAAGGGTTAGCTACCCTTGTCGGCAGTATCCAGCTCTGTGTTTACAGGATGCTGGAGACACCCGCCCAAGGCTTCTAAGAAATTAAAGAGAAAAATACCCCTAGAGTCTGCGAGAGCGGGGGCGGAAGATGACTCAACGTTGGACAACACGGTTAAAGACTTAGGAACGGAAACGGATATGAGTATGGAGAGTACTTCACAAAAGACTAATTCAAGATCTGCAGTTAACAAAGACATGGAACTCCAGGTTTGTGTCTGCGGCTGGAGCAAGGCGACAACGGTCAGGGGTTTGAAGATTCATCAAGGGAGAATGAAATGCTTGAGGGAGAAGGGACAAGGGCCTCGCATTGATCAGTACTTCTTACGAAGTCAGTCAAGTCAGTCGAATGAAATCCAGCGACAGGAAGCAAACCACAGTTCGCAGGATATCAGCACCCCTGTCATAGATGTGAGGAGGACTTGCATGGACACAGTTAGTGATGAACCTAATGATCCTTGTGAACCCGGTCAGACAAACCAGCATAAGAGAGAAAAGAACCTCAACGGGCACAAGCCTGGAGTTAAATGGCCAAGAGCTTGTGAGAAAACTGCATGGGACACAGTAAACACAGATCTCTGCGTTGCATTGGAAAGATTAAGTGGAACAGTTGAAAAGAAGCTGGATAAATTTGGGGACATCATCTACGCATATGGAAGTGAGAGGTTTGGAGTTGAAAAAAGGAAGGAAAAAGTACAAACTATTCCTGGAAAGTCTAGACGGCAGCAGGAGATTGAACGCTTAGTTAGAGAAAGGAGACAGCTGAGGAACCAATGGAGAAGAGCAGAACAAAGTCAGAAGGAGGGACTCAATCTCTTACAAAGGGTCATAAAAGATAAGCTTGCAACATTGCGCAGAGCTGAGCGCCTACGGAAACGCTACAAAAAGAAGGAGCGTGCGAGAGCGAACTTTTATAAAGACCCATTCAAATTTGTAAAGAAGTTATTCACCAGTGAGAAGAATGGCACACTAAAAGCATCTAAGGTTGAGCTGGAGAGATATTTGGAGGAAACACATACAGATTCAAAAAGGCAGGAGCCTATGTCAGTTCCGTCAGACATCCCACCTATCAATCCACCAGAATACCAAATGGAGGACTGTGCACCTAAGTGGAAAGAAATAGAGCAAGCTGTGAAAAAAGCAAGGGCTTCATCATCTCCAGGGCCTAATGGAGTTCCGTACAGAGTGTACAAGAGTGCTTCAGGAGTTCTACGAATTCTGTAGAAATTGATGAAAGTGGCATGGGAAAAACAGGTTGTACCAAGAGCATGGCGCCGAGCAGGTGGAGTCTTTATACCTAAAGAAAAAGATTCTACAAGCATCAGTCAGTTTCGTCCCATTTCCCTATTAAACGTAGAAGGCAAGATTTTCTTCAGCATTATTGCTCAGAGATTGTCAGCTTACCTATTAAAGAACTGCTTCATTGACACTTCAATACAAAAAGCGGGCATTCCAGGTTTCCCAGGTTGCTTAGAACACATCAATGTGATCTGGCAACAAATTCAATCAGCTAAAAAGGAGAGGAAGGAGCTCCATGTGACATTCCTGGATTTGGCTAATGCATATGGTTCAGTGCCACATGAACTACTTTGGGCAGCATTTGATTTTTTCAGTGTACCGATGACAATAACAAATTTAGTGAAAGCCTATTTTGGAGATTTGCAATTCAGTTTTTCAACTTCAGAATTCAGCACTACATGGCAATGCCTAGAGGTTGGAATAATGGCAGGATGCACCATTTCTCCACTGGCTTTTACCATGGCAATGGAAGTAATCATTAGGGCATCAAAATGGGTAGTAGGAGGAGAGCGCTTGGCTTCTGGAATGCGACTACCACCAATTCGAGCATACATGGATGACATGACAACCATGACTACAACAGTAGCCTGCACTAATCGATTATTGGGCAAATTAACCAATAACATTGAATGGGCACGAATGCAATTCAAGCCCACTAAATCAAGGAGCATCTCTATAATTAAAGGCAAAGTAGTAGATAAAACATTCTTCATTAATGGTGAGGCAATACCAACAGTGTCTGAGAAGCCAGTGAAGAGTCTTGGGAGATGGTACGACGGGGATCTAAAGGACACAGTTCGTGTGGGAGAAGTTAGACAACAAGCAGTGGAAGGGTTGAAGAGCATAGACAGCTGCGCTCTACCAGGTAAATTAAAACTCTGGTGCTTTCAGTTTGGTCTTCTGCCGAGGTTGCTGTGGCCACTGACTGTGTACGAGGTTTCTTTGACAACAGTAGAGAAGCTGGAAGCTTTAATCAGTTCATACATCAGGAAATGGTTGGGAGTTCCACGCTGCCTCAGCAGAGTGGGACTTTATGGTAAAGGAATACTGCAGCTACCAGTCTCTGCTCTAACCGAGGAGTTTAAGTGCGCCAAGGTCAGACTGGAAATGACATTAGTAGAGTCACGCGATAAATGCGTAAGGGAGGCAGCACCTGTGTTGAAAACTGGAAGAAAGTGGGCGGCAAAGAAAGCTGTGGAAGATGCAAAGGCTGCCCTTCGAATTGGTGATATCATGGGGCAAGTTCAGCATGGAAGAGGGGGTCTTGGTTTCAGTTCAACTCCTCCTACATGGCACAAGGCGGCCCCAGCTCAAAGGAGGAAGCTGGTAGTCAACGAGGTGCAAAAGCAGGAGGAGAGGATGAGGTGTATAAAGGCCATTTCCCAGGCCAAACAGGGAGAATGGATGAGATGGGAGAGTGTGGAACAACGCAAGATTGGCTGGCAAGACCTATGGTCAATGGAACAGAGCAGGATCAGTTTCCTCATCAGGTCAACATATGATGTTCTCCCATCACCACAGAACCTAAACCTCTGGGTAGGAGAGGATCCCTCATGTCCTTTGTGTTCATCACCTGCAACATTAAGGCACATTTTGACAGGATGTAAGGTGGCTCTTAGCCAAGGACGGTTTACTTGGCGCCATGACCAGGTGCTGCGATGTTTGGCCTTAGCATTGGAAGACAAGCGTAACATGACCAATAAGTTGCCACCTGTTCCATCAAAACATTACACACAAAAGACAACATTCCTCCGCCCAGGAGAGCAACCACCAAGAAAAGGTGTTAAAACCAATCCTCGCCCAGGACAACTGGAAGCTGCTAGAGACTGGAATATGCTGGCAGATGTTGGTCAACGGCTTATTTTTCCACCTGAGATTGCCACCACTAACCTTCGACCAGATATTGTCTTGTGGTCTGGATCAGCACGCCTTGTTCACCTTGTAGAGTTAACAGTGCCATGGGAGGATGCTGTAGATGAGGCGTATGAGAGGAAGAAACTGCGGTATGCTCAACTAGCCACTGAAGCGGAACAGCGAGGATGGAGAGTTCGGGTTTACCCAGTGGAAGTGGGTTGTCGAGGATTTGTGGCACACTCTACAACCCGGTTTCTCAGAGACGTCGGATTCAGTGGCCAAGAGTTGCGTCGCACAGTGAAGAACTTATCTGAAGCAGCAGAGAGGAGCAGCAACTGGCTGTGGTTGAGACGGAAAGATTCTGGCTGGGGACAGGTAAGTAAGCTGGGCTGAGTTGAGTGGGGGACGGAGGGGGGTGATGCTGGGACGCCAGAATCACCGTCGAGCCCTCTTGAGGTGTCGTGGGCTAGTCGACGAAACACTGAGGATGGAAGGTGCCCACTTGAAAACCCCAGAGATGTACCCTACTTAGCTCAATCCAGACGGTTGTCATGCTGATGCGCTGGGGAGGCCGCACTTTGGTTGATCCCCGGAGCCAGCATCGCAGCCGTTGTGTGTGCTGATGCGCCAGGGAGGCAAAATAAGCTGATCCCTGGAGCCAGCATTACACTTCAGCCATTAACACCAGACAGAAGGATATCTACATCATCATATGGAAGGAAACGTAAATGGAGGGAGACACATATGGATCACATTAGTTTACTGTAAAGCTACGTCTTAGTTGGTGCTTATCTTGGCGAGAGCCGAGTTCAAATCAGCATGAAGTTTTAACATCTACTCTCGTGTAATGGAAATCATAAAGATCTGGATACGTCCAGTGACTGCTGTGAATAGTGCAGCTGGCAACAAGGGAAAGACCTTGTGACAGCCTGGAGAGACAGCTGACAGGAGGAAAGAGACCCCATTGGGGCTGGTAAGGGTTAGCTACCCTTGTCGGCAGTATCCAGCTCTGTGTTTACAGGATGCTGGAGACACCCGCCCAAGGCTTCTAAGAAATTAAAGAGAAAAATACCCCTAGAGTCTGCGAGAGCGGGGGCGGAAGATGACTCAACGTTGGACAACACGGTTAAAGACTTAGGAACGGAAACGGATATGAGTATGGAGAGTACTTCACAAAAGACTAATTCAAGATCTGCAGTTAACAAAGACATGGAACTCCAGGTTTGTGTCTGCGGCTGGAGCAAGGCGACAACGGTCAGGGGTTTGAAGATTCATCAAGGGAGAATGAAATGCTTGAGGGAGAAGGGACAAGGGCCTCGCATTGATCAGTACTTCTTACGAAGTCAGTCAAGTCAGTCGAATGAAATCCAGCGACAGGAAGCAAACCACAGTTCGCAGGATATCAGCACCCCTGTCATAGATGTGAGGAGGACTTGCATGGACACAGTTAGTGATGAACCTAATGATCCTTGTGAACCCGGTCAGACAAACCAGCATAAGAGAGAAAAGAACCTCAACGGGCACAAGCCTGGAGTTAAATGGCCAAGAGCTTGTGAGAAAACTGCATGGGACACAGTAAACACAGATCTCTGCGTTGCATTGGAAAGATTAAGTGGAACAGTTGAAAAGAAGCTGGATAAATTTGGGGACATCATCTACGCATATGGAAGTGAGAGGTTTGGAGTTGAAAAAAGGAAGGAAAAAGTACAAACTATTCCTGGAAAGTCTAGACGGCAGCAGGAGATTGAACGCTTAGTTAGAGAAAGGAGACAGCTGAGGAACCAATGGAGAAGAGCAGAACAAAGTCAGAAGGAGGGACTCAATCTCTTACAAAGGGTCATAAAAGATAAGCTTGCAACATTGCGCAGAGCTGAGCGCCTACGGAAACGCTACAAAAAGAAGGAGCGTGCGAGAGCGAACTTTTATAAAGACCCATTCAAATTTGTAAAGAAGTTATTCACCAGTGAGAAGAATGGCACACTAAAAGCATCTAAGGTTGAGCTGGAGAGATATTTGGAGGAAACACATACAGATTCAAAAAGGCAGGAGCCTATGTCAGTTCCGTCAGACATCCCACCTATCAATCCACCAGAATACCAAATGGAGGACTGTGCACCTAAGTGGAAAGAAATAGAGCAAGCTGTGAAAAAAGCAAGGGCTTCATCATCTCCAGGGCCTAATGGAGTTCCGTACAGAGTGTACAAGAGTGCTTCAGGAGTTCTACGAATTCTGTAGAAATTGATGAAAGTGGCATGGGAAAAACAGGTTGTACCAAGAGCATGGCGCCGAGCAGGTGGAGTCTTTATACCTAAAGAAAAAGATTCTACAAGCATCAGTCAGTTTCGTCCCATTTCCCTATTAAACGTAGAAGGCAAGATTTTCTTCAGCATTATTGCTCAGAGATTGTCAGCTTACCTATTAAAGAACTGCTTCATTGACACTTCAATACAAAAAGCGGGCATTCCAGGTTTCCCAGGTTGCTTAGAACACATCAATGTGATCTGGCAACAAATTCAATCAGCTAAAAAGGAGAGGAAGGAGCTCCATGTGACATTCCTGGATTTGGCTAATGCATATGGTTCAGTGCCACATGAACTACTTTGGGCAGCATTTGATTTTTTCAGTGTACCGATGACAATAACAAATTTAGTGAAAGCCTATTTTGGAGATTTGCAATTCAGTTTTTCAACTTCAGAATTCAGCACTACATGGCAATGCCTAGAGGTTGGAATAATGGCAGGATGCACCATTTCTCCACTGGCTTTTACCATGGCAATGGAAGTAATCATTAGGGCATCAAAATGGGTAGTAGGAGGAGAGCGCTTGGCTTCTGGAATGCGACTACCACCAATTCGAGCATACATGGATGACATGACAACCATGACTACAACAGTAGCCTGCACTAATCGATTATTGGGCAAATTAACCAATAACATTGAATGGGCACGAATGCAATTCAAGCCCACTAAATCAAGGAGCATCTCTATAATTAAAGGCAAAGTAGTAGATAAAACATTCTTCATTAATGGTGAGGCAATACCAACAGTGTCTGAGAAGCCAGTGAAGAGTCTTGGGAGATGGTACGACGGGGATCTAAAGGACACAGTTCGTGTGGGAGAAGTTAGACAACAAGCAGTGGAAGGGTTGAAGAGCATAGACAGCTGCGCTCTACCAGGTAAATTAAAACTCTGGTGCTTTCAGTTTGGTCTTCTGCCGAGGTTGCTGTGGCCACTGACTGTGTACGAGGTTTCTTTGACAACAGTAGAGAAGCTGGAAGCTTTAATCAGTTCATACATCAGGAAATGGTTGGGAGTTCCACGCTGCCTCAGCAGAGTGGGACTTTATGGTAAAGGAATACTGCAGCTACCAGTCTCTGCTCTAACCGAGGAGTTTAAGTGCGCCAAGGTCAGACTGGAAATGACATTAGTAGAGTCACGCGATAAATGCGTAAGGGAGGCAGCACCTGTGTTGAAAACTGGAAGAAAGTGGGCGGCAAAGAAAGCTGTGGAAGATGCAAAGGCTGCCCTTCGAATTGGTGATATCATGGGGCAAGTTCAGCATGGAAGAGGGGGTCTTGGTTTCAGTTCAACTCCTCCTACATGGCACAAGGCGGCCCCAGCTCAAAGGAGGAAGCTGGTAGTCAACGAGGTGCAAAAGCAGGAGGAGAGGATGAGGTGTATAAAGGCCATTTCCCAGGCCAAACAGGGAGAATGGATGAGATGGGAGAGTGTGGAACAACGCAAGATTGGCTGGCAAGACCTATGGTCAATGGAACAGAGCAGGATCAGTTTCCTCATCAGGTCAACATATGATGTTCTCCCATCACCACAGAACCTAAACCTCTGGGTAGGAGAGGATCCCTCATGTCCTTTGTGTTCATCACCTGCAACATTAAGGCACATTTTGACAGGATGTAAGGTGGCTCTTAGCCAAGGACGGTTTACTTGGCGCCATGACCAGGTGCTGCGATGTTTGGCCTTAGCATTGGAAGACAAGCGTAACATGACCAATAAGTTGCCACCTGTTCCATCAAAACATTACACACAAAAGACAACATTCCTCCGCCCAGGAGAGCAACCACCAAGAAAAGGTGTTAAAACCAATCCTCGCCCAGGACAACTGGAAGCTGCTAGAGACTGGAATATGCTGGCAGATGTTGGTCAACGGCTTATTTTTCCACCTGAGATTGCCACCACTAACCTTCGACCAGATATTGTCTTGTGGTCTGGATCAGCACGCCTTGTTCACCTTGTAGAGTTAACAGTGCCATGGGAGGATGCTGTAGATGAGGCGTATGAGAGGAAGAAACTGCGGTATGCTCAACTAGCCACTGAAGCGGAACAGCGAGGATGGAGAGTTCGGGTTTACCCAGTGGAAGTGGGTTGTCGAGGATTTGTGGCACACTCTACAACCCGGTTTCTCAGAGACGTCGGATTCAGTGGCCAAGAGTTGCGTCGCACAGTGAAGAACTTATCTGAAGCAGCAGAGAGGAGCAGCAACTGGCTGTGGTTGAGACGGAAAGATTCTGGCTGGGGACAGGTAAGTAAGCTGGGCTGAGTTGAGTGGGGGACGGAGGGGGGTGATGCTGGGACGCCAGAATCACCGTCGAGCCCTCTTGAGGTGTCGTGGGCTAGTCGACGAAACACTGAGGATGGAAGGTGCCCACTTGAAAACCCCAGAGATGTACCCTACTTAGCTCAATCCAGACGGTTGTCATGCTGATGCGCTGGGGAGGCCGCACTTTGGTTGATCCCCGGAGCCAGCATCGCAGCCGTTGTGTGTGCTGATGCGCCAGGGAGGCAAAATAAGCTGATCCCTGGAGCCAGCATTACACTTCAGCCATTAACACCAGACAGAAGGATATCTACATCATCATATGGAAGGAAACGTAAATGGAGGGAGACACATATGGATCACATTAGTTTACTGTAAAGCTACGTCTTAGTTGGTGCTTATCTTGGCGAGAGCCGAGTTCAAATCAGCATGAAGTTTTAACATCTACTCTCGTGTAATGGAAATCACAAATGGTGCACGGAGAGACAAACAAACACGGTGAGTACAAACACTTATAGATTATTATTTTCCTTTACTTTACGTTCACCTTCTCTCTCACCCGTTCTCCACTCTCGAACACCCAACCCCGACTGAATGAAAATGTGCATCTATATATACTGTTGTGCTGGGATTCAATTACTAATTACTTATTCACTTGAATCCCAGCACGTGAATTAATTCTGTGCAACCCCGTGCTCACATATTACATTTAACCAGCACGTGAAGTGATTTGTGCTCTCCTCGTGCCTAAATACAAATCTACACTTTTTAAATACACGTGAAACACAGACCCGTTTATATCCCGTGTACCAATCTATACACCAACATTAACACACGCAACATACAACACATAACACACAAATGCACACAGGGGCGGGGCACATTGCCACATATACCCCCCCTTGTGCGCAGCACACATGGCCTCAACGGCCACCTCCCCCCTTAAAAACCCAGCAGTCCAGGACAAAGTCTCGGGCTGGGAAGGGAGGCTTCAGTGGGCCCATTGCTGGCAATGCTGTCAGCACCCCTGCCGGTAGTGGCACGGCTGACAGCATGCCGGTCCACTCCTGCAGCGAAATTGCTGCGGGGGATGCTGGTCTCCTGCCCTCTCCCCTTTTCTTCGTAGCCGGTAGCTCCCCTTTGTGGGGCTCCGACCACAGTACTTCCGGCAGCGAAGAAGCTGCAGTGGGAGCAGGTCTCCGGACCTCCCCCACGATCTCTGGCAGCGAAACTGCTGCAGTGGGAGCAGGTCTCCTGACCTCCCCCACGATCTCTGGCAGCAAAACTGCTGCAGTGGGAGCAGGTCTCCTGACCTCCCCCACCTTCTTCATGGCCGGCAGCTCCCCTTGGTGGGGTTCCGGCCACAGTACTCCCTGCTGCGATGCGGAGCGGCTGGCAACCCCAGGCGATGCGGAGCGGCTGGCAGCCCCAGGCGATGCGGAGCGGCTGGCAGCCCCAGGCGATGCGGAGCGGCTGGCAGCCCCAGGCGATGCGGAGCGGCTGGCAGCCCCAGGCGATGCGGAGCGGCTGGCAGCCCCAGGCGATGCGGAGCGGCTGGCAGCCCCAGGCGATGCGGAGCGGCTGGCAGCCCCAGGCGATGCGGAGCGACAGGCAGCCCCAGGCGATGCGGAGCGACAGGCAGCCCCAGGCGATGCGGAGCGACAGGCAGCCCCAGGCGATGCGGAGCGACAGGCAGCCCCAGGCGATGCGGAGCGACAGGCAGCCCCAGGCGATGCCAGACAGACATCCTTGGGCGAAGCGTGGCAAGCATCCTTGGGCGAAGCTAGGCAGGGAGTCAGGACAAGTTGGGGTGCGGGTGTTGGCCCTCTTCTCGACCTCTGCGGCCGGGCAGTTCTTCCCCGTGCTTCCCTCAGCAGCCTATGCAAGGGCTGCTGAGGACCGCCAGCAATTAGTCCTGGTCCTTCTGTTGAAGGGAGAGGCAGCTCCTGCTCCTCTCCCCCTGATGGTGATGGAGGCAGAGGCAGCTCCCGCTCCTCTCCTCGTGATGGTGGGGCAAGTAATACCAGCAGGCATTCATCCTCTGCTGGTGGGGGAAGTGATACCAGCAGGTATTCATCCTCTGCTGGTGGGGGAAGTGATACCAGCAGGTATTCATCCTCTGCTGGTGGAAAGGGACCCAGCAGGTATTCACCCTCTGCTGGTGGACGGGAACCCAGCAGGCATTCACCCTCTGCTGGTGGACAGGGACCCAGCAGGCATTCACCCTCTGCTGGTGGAGGTGGCGGAGGCAGAGGCAGCTCCTGCTGCTCTGCTCCTGCCGGTGGAGGTGGCGGAGGCAGAGGCAGCTCCTGCTGCTCTGCTCCTGCCGGTGGAGGTGGCGGAGGCAGAGGCAGCTCCTGCTGCTCTGCTCCTGCCGGTGGAGGTGGGAGCAGTGTGTAGTCTCCTGGCGACGAAGGTGGGAGCAGCGTGTAGTCTCCTGGCGACGGAGGTAGGAGCAGCGTGTAGTCTCCCCCTTTTCCAGGGGACTGGTGCTGCTCTGCCTCTCTTGCAGGGGACTGGTGCGGCTCTGCCTCTCTTGCAGGGGACTGGTGCGGCTCTGCCTTTCTTGCAGGGGACTGGTGCGGCTCTGCCTCGGAAGGGAAAACCAGCAGGCATTCTTCCTCTGCTGGTTGTGCTGGGGAAACCAGCAGGCATTCTTCCTCTGCTGGTTGTGATGGGGAAACCAGCAGGCATTCTTCCTCTGCTGGTTGTGCTGGGGAAACCAACAGGCATTCTTGCTCTGCTGGTGAAAGTGGGAACAGCTGCCTCTCAGGCTTCGGATTCCCGCGGTCCCCCCGTCTGGGCGCTGGACGCTCGCGGTCCCCCCGTCTGGGCGCTGGACGCTCGCGGTCCCCCCGTCTGGGCGCTGGACGCTCGCGGTCCCCCCGTCTGGGCGCTAGTTCCTCCTCTTCATACTGGGTGGGGCATATGGCTAACGTGTGCCCATAAGCCCCACAGCCAGGGCATAACTCTGCCGCGAGGTTCTTTAAAAAAACCTCCCAGCCACCATCCCCGACCTCCTCCCTTTTGAGCTGTGGACGCCCCGACTCCTCCCTTTTGGGCTGTGGACGTTCGGGCTCCCCCCACTCAGGCGTAGGACTTTCGGGCTCCTCCCGCTTGGGCTGTGGACGCTCAGGCTCCTCCCGCTTGGGCTGTGGACGCTCAGGCTCCTCCCGCTTGGGCTGTGGACGCTCAGGCTCCTCCCGCTTGGGCTGTGGACGCTCAGGCTCCTCCCGCTTGGGCTGTGGACGCTCAGGCTCCTCCCGCTTGGGCTGTGGACGCTCAGGCGCACCACCATGGTGAGGTCACGAACGGATGCTGGGTTGTGCTGTTGCTCCCAGTCCTCCCATCGTTTCCCATCTCGCATCTGCAGCGCGTGAATAACCCAGGGGAGGTCACTGGCGAAGTTCCCCTCGGGGTGCACCAGCCAGTCCCATATTTCCCGGGACGGTGGGGAACCCGGTGGCAGTGGGGGTAGAGGGGTGGCTACTGCCCCGTTGTGGCTGTCCTCCTCCCAGCCTGGCATGCAGGATGAGTGCTGCAGCTGTTGTTGTTGCTGCTGCTGCTTCTGCTGCTTCCTGCAGCTCTTTCTTCCCATCCTCGCTTTACTATTATTTTTATTTTTTTTATTTTTTTTGTAATCCAAAAAGATGCGGTTCCTGCTCTGGCCTGAGTCCTGGAGGCGCTGTAGATCCCACTGCTGACACCACGTGTCACAAAGACGGCCGGAGTGGGTGGTGTCAGACCAGAGCCAGGAAATAAACAGACAGAGATTTGGGGTTTGGTGAAGCTGAGCGAATGCTTTCGCTCAGCATTTAATAACAGAACAGAAAATAAAAGGTTTGCAACAACAAAACACAGGACACGGCACTTCACGCCAAAATAAATAGACAAACAAAACGTACTAAACACTTAACAAACGGTGCACGGAGAGACAAACAAACACGGTGAGTACAAACACTTATAGATTATTATTTTCCTTTACTTTACGTTCACCTTCTCTCTCACCCGTTCTCCACTCTCGAACACCCAACCCCGACTGAATGAAAATGTGCATCTATATATACTGTTGTGCTGGGATTCAATTACTAATTACTTATTCACTTGAATCCCAGCACGTGAATTAATTCTGTGCAACCCCGTGCTCACATATTACATTTAACCAGCACGTGAAGTGATTTGTGCTCTCCTCGTGCCTAAATACAAATCTACACTTTTTAAATACACGTGAAACACAGACCCGTTTATATCCCGTGTACCAATCTATACACCAACATTAACACACGCAACATACAACACATAACACACAAATGCACACAGGGGCAGGGCACATTGCCACACAACCAAACGAGCAAGATGGGCTGAATGGCCTCCTCTCGTTTGTAAACTTTCTTATGTTCTTATGGTGTACCTTAAACTACACTAAGGGGCAAAAGACACACCAGTCTAGCTGGTAGACTTCATAACAGGAGGCTGTGTGGTCCAGTGGTTAAATAAAAGGGCTTGTAACCAGGAGGTCCCCGGTTCAAATCCCACTTCAGCCACTGACTCATTGTGTGACCCTGAGCAAATCACTTAACCTCCACTTAACCTCCTTGTGCTCCGTCTTTCGGGTGAGATGTAATTGTAAGTGACTCTGCAGCTGATGCATAGTTCACACACCCTAGTCTCTGTAAGTCGCCTTGAATAAAGGCGTCTGCTAAATAAACAAATAATAATAATAACGCGTATTGAGCCGTGCATGTCTTTTGCCCGGGCCCAAGTGTAAAACTAAAAATTGTCCCACGGCATTGAAAATATGTGTTATTCCGCAGCAAACTGATTCTTAGTATGCATTATGCTTGTGCTCAGTGCATTAAAGTCAGAAAAATTGTATCATCATAAATCCGGCTCGCGAAAGCAAAAGAGAGAAAAGAGAGAAAAAGTGAATCGGAGCTGAGAAGCAGGAACCCTATCTTAAAGTATTTTGTAAGTGATGTAAATAAAGAGAAAAACGCGCTTCCGCAAAGAGAAAGGTCGACCTACTGAATGCAATCTACAAACTGTTTTGGGGAAAATATGCATCGCTATTAGGATCTCTGCACACTGTCTGTGACTGTTGCATCAAAAATGTTCTCAAACATAAAGGCAGGGATGTCCCGGGCCCCGAAATTCCTGGCTGCAGTAATTATTGTAGATTTTTTGTATTCATTTTGTACACTCACAAAATGTTCACTCGCTTAACAATATCAGTTGAGATCTCCTAGGATATTAAACCCGTCCCGGATGCCCATATCTACCAATCAGTGAGGAGAGCCCAGAGCAGTTATTGGCTGCTGTTACGTGTCAATCAATAAATCCTGTCCAGTTTTCTTTTTGAAATTGAAACAAGCTTATAATCACATCAGGAACCTGGACCGATACACATAACTTAGTTGGATTTAAGTGCAGAGTAAAAGTACACAAAAGACAGTTTTCACGGTGAAGAATGAATTTCACGCTCCGTGTCACGTTTTTCACGGCAGTGAAATAGGTAGGGCCTTAGTAATGTACTGTGTCAGTTTGTTTACGACTGTAATTCGCCCTGGATAAGGACGTCTGCTAAGAAATAATAATAATAATAATAATAATAATAATAATAATAATAATAATAATAATAAGCGAATCGCTTCTCAGAGCACTCCAGTATTTGACGCATTTTTGGTTGCGACGTAGTGTGTAGATTGATTAGGCCTATACATGTATGACAGTGATATTCTACATATCATGGTTGCGATGTGGGCAGTAAGTGAATTAATAATAAAGCCACATACATGTATGAAAAAGGTATTATACATATTCAAGAATGGAGACGCAAAATAAAATGATCAACCGGAGTTGTCGCTGTGGAAAGTTCCGTTGCAGGAAAGGGTAGGCTGCCTCTAATGTACGTTTGGGAAAATGACGCTATAGTTGTATTCACTGAAGATAATGCAAATCTAAGTGGCTATGGAAAGGCATGTAAATTTTAATTACAGCAAAAAGTGAAATGCATCTCTGCAGCCGCGGCACACTGGAGGGACTGCTGCTTTCGCTAGCAGCTGGGCAGTGTAATTCATAAATTGTAACCAACAGCAAATAAATAAATAAATAAATAAATAAATAAAAATTAGATATCGAACTATTTCCATGTGAATAGGCCATAATGTTAATATAGTTTTCAAACCTTGTTTTTTCCTCATTTGGACAGTGGGGTTGATTATTATTATTATTATTATTATTATTATTATTATTATTATTATTATTTTCTTAATTTACCGTTATGTTTACACTGGAAATATGTCAGATTTTACACAAAACAAGGCGAAGTGACGGCAGGAATATGAAAATATGCTGTATTTAAATGCCAATGTACTCATCAAAGGGGTCTTAAAACATCAGGATTTGTCTGAATGAGTTTTTATACCATGCTCTATTAAAAGAGCATGATGTAACTAAACTGTTACTGTGAGGGAAATGTTTTTTTAAGCATTTTTACTCGATAATGATAATGAAATCTGAGAATAGCTCATATTAGTGTTTGTAAATCAAACCCTGGCGTTGACATCGATTATCGTGCAAATTCTAACGACGATGATCGATGATTATCGAGTAAAAATGCTTAAAGAAACATTTCCCTCACGGTAACAGTGATGACAATAACAGTGGGAGTCACCACCAGGGGCAGCACTTAAATATATAATATGACAGACCACAGTCAATCCAGATTTCAATGTGCATTTCTGTTAATTCTGACTGAAGCAGACAACAAATGAATACTAACCAACATTTAGAAATCCATCTTCTTATTACCTTTACTGACATTATCACAGGTCCCTCTTTTATTGTGATGGGATGTTTGGCTCCTCCCCTGTTATTTTTTACATTAATGTGAGTTCAACCACAACACATGAAGTACAGGAAGCAGCAGAAACATTATCTGTCGTGTTTGAAATATCTGCATGTTCCAAACTGAAGTCTAAGAGACTAGAAACAATACAAGCTCTTCTACAAAAGAACATGAGAAAATCACTGCCTGTCTGGTCACTGGAAACCCTCACAATTGTTCTTACTCATTTAAACTGAGTTACATTCATTACTGTGTTGTTTCAAATGGATGTATTCATCAAGAAGCACTTATGTAGTTGAATTGGTCAGCAGTCAGCCAATGTAATATTCTTATTCAAAAGCTTTCCAGTATTTCCACACACAGCCTCTAGGTGGAGCACAGTATGGCACTGTAATGGTGTTTGATGGAGTCATTCATTTTTTTATTTAACCAAGTTAAATTGTTACATTGGACAGAAGAAAAGGAAAGATGATTTTAAAAATGTGTTTAGGATGATAATCTTTACCAGTCTCTTCACTTTGTGACTGCATTGCCACAGCCTATTTTCAACACACATACCTAACATGAAAAGTGTCATTTCTCAAACCAGCTTCATGCTTTTCCCCCATGAATTGTAAATCCTGTTTTTAAACTGTGTTCACATTGTAAACTGTTCTCTTACCTTCATACTGTCTGGAGCAGCTCACTACAGTCAGCACTGAAAAACACAAGAGAGACAGTCAGGGACTAGACCCTTATAAAAGCACCACAGTCATGTTGCTGTTTCCAATGCTTTTACCATTGTTATACCATGCTCATCAGTTATAGGTGCTGCCATACATACATGTAACATGTGCTAACATAGGGAGAAGTAAGAGCCAGCGCCATCTAGTGATCTGACACTTTTGATCAGGTTTCCTTCTCTTGTTTTGTTAGTAACACAAAGCAAGACAATGTCACATGATAATAATCCTTCATTAACTTGGACACACGCATGGGGTTTAGGAAACTGACAGATCTGTAGCTGCAGTTAAAGTATTCTTGAGTAGCAACTGGTGGTGATATTGAATCGTGTTCAAAACCAGTCAGAGCTTTTTTGACACATTCAATATTCATACTGATTCCAGTGTTCATATGAAGAGAAGAAAGCAGACTTGAGTTGTGAATTCAGTTCAATAATGGGTGTGATCAGTGTAACAGGGAGAAGGCTGGTGACACACTGCCAACCTACAATCACTAGGTAATGAAATTTAAAAAAATACTTTGATCATAGAAAACAGACCTTTCCTTTTGTGGGAACAAGCCATTACTAATGTAAAGTTTGTATTTCACCTCCTAGCAGAGCTAAATGTGAACGAGCCATTACTAATGTAAAGTTTGTATTTCACCTCCTAGCAGAGCTAAATGTGAACGAGCCATTACTAATGTAAAGTTTGTATTTCACCTCCTAGCAGAGCTAAATGTGAACGAGCCATTACTAATGTAAAGTTTGTATTTCACCTCCTAGCAGAGCTAAATGTTTGTTTAACTCCCCCTCCCCACATTGTGTGTGTGGCCTGTGAAGCAAATATCAAATTCAGTGTATATTTCTTCAATAGAATGTGACACGTGTTGCTAAAGCTGATAACATGCTGATAAAGAAAGAAATAACACTGAATAAATCAAGTGCTCGTGTGCTCGCTCCCTGTGCTCAGCTTTAACACTTTGTTTCAACAGGAAGTGTCAGTGAGCTGCTGTAGCTACAGTTCAGACCAGTTCAAAGGGCCTCAGCAGCATCAGCATACATTACTGTGAGAGGACTTTCTGTACCACTATTTTAAATATATATATAGAACAAATAAAATACAAGCCCGCTGGTTTCCAGGTTCTTCTCATTGATCAATGTAGTAATCCAGCACATGCATGTTTTTATTCTTTAGCACACTTCCCTGTCCTGTACCATGTGGTATCCTGCAGTTCCATACTTCCATTTGATTTACTTACATTGACTAGCTTTACTACACTTTACCACACTTTTACCATGAAAAACTTCCTTGCTTTACCATGCATACAGTGTGTTTCACAATACTCTCTGTCATTTACCTGGCTTGCACACTCTGCTTTTACCATGACATTTCCACAAGACACTACCTCAAAATATAGATTTTGAATTAGTCTTACAAACCTGGAATCTTTCACTCTAACTGTCCCCAAACCAGATGGGTAATCAGCAGCATGTTTAATAAAGCACCAGCAATAATACTTACATATCAGTGCAGCGACTTCACAAGCCTGCATTCTGTCTGGAGACACTTTCAAAGATGAGCTCAGAGTAGAATCTGTAGACATACAGTTTCCTCCCACTGTGCCTATCTCTGATTCTGTCATCTGAGTGAATATAACTACGTGATCTCATTGCGGGGAATATTACATTTTACACTTCGCATCTAACAACTTCTTTGTTATTTAAGAAGTTAAAACTTCCATAGCCCCTCACCATGACACACTACTCTATTATTATTTATTTCTTAGCAGACGCCCTTATCCAGGGCGACTTACAATTGTTAAAATATCACATTATTTTTTACACATATATATATATATATTTTACCTACAATTACCCATTTATACAGTTGGGTTATTACTGGAGCAATATAGGTAAAGTACCATGCTCAATGGTATAGCAGCAGTGTCCCCCACCTGGGATTGAACCCATGACCCTCCGGTCAGGAGTCCAGAGCCCTAACCGCTACTCCACACTGCTGCCCTAACACATAAATCGTGAAATCTGTGATAACTGTGAAAAGAATACAGTCTTACCTATGAGTAAGTGTACCTTTCAATTTCAGGGTGCTCCCATTGCACCTACCCTGTGGATGCATGGAGATACACTATAAAGAAATCATTGCAATACTAGATTAGTAACACACATCTACTAGAGACACACATCTACATGAACTAGACAAACCCTCCCCCTCACAGTGACACACTGTAACATAAACACTCACACTGCACCTGCTCTGTGGATACATGGAGATGCACTATAAAGAAATCATTGCAATACTAGATTAGTAACACACATCTACTAGAGACATACATCTACATGAACTAGACAAACCCTCACAGTGACACACTGTAACATAAACACTCACACTGCACCTGCTCTGTGGATGCATGGAGATGCACTATAAAGAAATCATTGCAATACTAGATTAGTAACACACATCTACTAGAGACACACATCTACATGAACTAGACAAACCCTCACAGTGACACACTGTAACATAAACACTCACACTGCACCTGCTCTGTGGATGCATGGAGATGCACTATAAAGAAATCATTGCAATGCTAGATTAGTAAGTCTGATCAGTCTGACCTGCATCCACTGAATGTGCACAATGTGAATGTGACAGACAGACACCTCTTCATATTCCCAGATTCTGGTTCTCTCAATACACTAAAGAACACCCTCACCAAGTGTCACCACAACTGCACTTCAAGATAGAAATGTGAATATGAACCAGGTAAAATCTCTATTAACAAAACTAATAGGGACCAGGGGGTGTTCAGATGATCAAATTGTTCAGATAACTGAATTAAAACTGTGAAATTGTTTATATGACTCCCAATAAAATATATGATACTGCTTTATCTTTAAATCCATATTGTACAGTACTGAACTGTACTGTAAATACCTGAGGTTGAGGGCTGAATACCACATTTCAATGACGACAGGGCAGAAGAGCACAGCACACAACAAGACAGGTTAACAAGGGGCTGCTTGGATAACAGAGGGGTTCAGATCATCAAGGTTTAGACGAGGATGTGCATCCCCAGCAGGGATAATACATGTTAAAGAATGAACAGGGGTAGGGCCAGATAGAAGAGCCTGAAAAGAGCATCACTGCTGTGCTTGTGCTGACAGACACAAGTCATCTTGACATTGGAGAGGGGAAGTACTTGCAGGGACAGTTAAACAAAGGCCATCACGACATTGAAACTTCATCATTATGCAAAGGCCTTGATACTAAAATAAATGTTCAGTTTATATTTCTACACTTTTATTTTGGTGCTCATGAATCTGCTGGGTTGGCATCACTGGAGGTTTTTAATCCAGAGAGCTGGGATAGCATGAGCAGTGGTAATGTGAGCTACCTGTGAGCTTCCTCACTCTGCCACTGGATCCATGTCTCACTGCCCAGCCAGTCTGTGACATCTCTTTTGGAGGCTGCCTGCAATGATGCACGGGGCAGCTTCAGGCTGGATTGAAATGACTGTTTGTCCAGGAGGTCCCCCTCTGTCCCAGCAGGGAGTCTCCCTCAGAGGGGTGAGGCTCTACAGTGGCTGAGCCTTTGAGGAGGGGTGGCAAGAGCCCCCAGAGCAGAGACACACACAACACCACACTTGTAGGTTTGCATTCAACAGGAGAATAGTTAGAGTGAAACCCTGCTTCAATGTTACCCGCAGATTTTCACATGAATTGTTTTTCATTATACCACAGATCTTTGCTTAATTCTAGCTGAATAAATACATCATCTGTGTGTGACTGCTAGGGGGTGCTGCAACCCCAAAAAGTTAGTCACAATAATAATAATAATAATAATAATAATAATAATAATAATAATTAATTAATTAAGCAATAGAAAATATTTTCAGCATATTTTCCTTTTTACATGAATCTGTGTATATAATCAGTTTATCATCATACAATATCAAACTTATCTAGAATTGTCTTTATTTTGCCATGTTCTTACCATGGTTTTCTTTTACAATTAACTTTTCTAAGCAGCAGAGCAGACCTCGTCATCTAAAGATCATTGAGGGCATGTTTGGTATCAAGCTGCTCAGCTCAATCCGGGGCAGCAGTGAGGAGTAGTGATTAGTGCTCTGGACTCTTGACCAGAGGGTCGTGGGTTCAATCCCATGTGGGGGACACTGCTGCTGTACCCTTGAGCAAGATGCTTTACGTAGATTGCTCCAGTAAAAAGCCAACTGTATAAATGGGTAATTGTACGTAAAAAAATAATGTGATATCTTGTAACAATTGTAAGTTGACCTGGATAAGGGCGTCTGCTAATAAATAAATAAATAAATAATAATAATCAATCTCCCCTTTTCAGAATCCCCTCTTGGCAGTTTAACAGGGGGTGCAGGGATGCATTCCAGTATTCAGGCTCAATTTAAACCCTGCCTGCCTTCACTTCCTCTCACTAACCACAGACACGTATTTCCTTCTCAGAAATGAATGCAGAGCAGAGCTGACTGCAGAAAAGCAGAAGTGTGTTCTGATGGGCACATTAAAAAGACTGCAGGATCGGAATATATTTTAAATAAAAGAAAATAAAAAGGGTTTACATCTGACCCCTAGGATTTAACTCATTACCATTGCAGGCATGGAGATTACACACACAGAGCAATGAACTGGGTGAGGAGGTGATTGAACTCTAGTCATTACCATTGCAGGCATGGAGATTACACACACAGAGCAATGAACTGGGTGAGGAGGTGATTGAACTCTAGTCATTACCATTGCAGGCATGTAGATTACACACACAGAGCAATGAATTGGGTGAGGAGGTGATTGAACTCTAGTCATTACCATTGCAGGCATGGAGATTACACACACAGAGCAATGAACTGGGTGAGGAGGTGATTTACAAAGAAAAGAAACAGGAAGATTCTTAGGTTACATTTTTTTGATGAGAGTTAATTACGTTTCACAAAACAACAAAGATTTTGTTTCAATCAGCCATCAACTTATTTTCCATTTTCCCATTAGTATCTCAGTAGAAGATTGAAGGTATCATTTAGAAAGGTAAATGGGTTAAACATAATAATCTAATTATTAGAAGACTTAAACACTAAACACAAATGTTTGTGTACATTCACTTTATTATGCAGCAGTTTAAACTAAGAATTAAAGAATGCTTTATATTGTGGAGCACATTGTTTTTATGTGTGTATTGTATCACAAAAATATCAGTAATGCTGTTTGAAATATCTAGGCCCGCCCCTTTTTACTGAACTCATTCAAGGAGGAAAGTACATTATCAACCAATGCAGTCTAAACTGTACAATGTAAAAGCTGAACAGTGTTTTGGTGCCACCTACTGGATACATTGAAGCTTTGCAAATTTGACGTTTGTAACTTTTGAAGGGCTACAAGCTAACGCCACTCAAATACTGTATTGGAGTTATTAATGAAACCTGAGAGATGTATCGTCATGTTTTAATAATAAACGCTTTCTGCAATGCACACATTCTGTAGGCTGCTTATTCACCTTCACTCGTGTTGCCTCTCCTGAATGAATACACTTGGTACAGACCGGGGACAATAACTACAGACCCAAATACAGCTTTACAGAAAGTACTGTTGGGCGCAGTAATATAAATGCAGAGTATTGTATGAGAATATTTACCTTTGTTTCCACTCCTCGCAGTCATAAGTAGTTAAACTACTAAAACATTTTAACAATACTGTAACTGGACTGTTTAATTCAAACCTCTCACTCTCTGACATATATGATCTGATTTCAATATTCATTCAATACATTTAGTTTATTAACCTGCTCTGTCACTCCACTGGGTAGTTATTCATATAATAAAAAGCATTTCATTCAAAGAGCTTTAGTTTTCTAACGCCTCTCAGGTTTTTCTTGTGGAATGGGACGCTTTTTAATCACAATAAGACACCTCAGGACATCTTTTCAAAGCTTTTACGCCAGTCTTTAATTATCTCCTATTTATTTTAAAGAGGTAAACCACCTGTTCATTTTACAAAGCTAGAGCCACACAGCTGAGTGATACACTGTATTTCAAGCCCTCTTCAGCACTCTCAGTGTGTTTAGTTTTTCATGTTGTAACATTAACATGATGTCTTGTCCTTTTTTAAATCAATAGCAGTTAATTAAAGGCTGGAGGAAGCGCTTTGATAACGCGTCCCCTCGAGTCTCACAGAGCAGCGCACTCCTTGGCGTGTCTCATTGCTGATGACTCTTCTGCTGCTGTGGACGCGGCTCTGTTGCCTGGTTTAGTTCGCAGCGCAGTCTGAGGAAGATTCTAAATCTGTGCCGCTGGACAGCAGGGAGGAATACTGTCCTGGATAAAGAATAGGAGACAATAAGACAGTTTAAGAGACACTAAATAAAAGCATGGGGTAGAAATAGCAGAGGTTACTGCCTGGAAGTTTACTCGTAAAGAATGACCTTTCTGCGACCCTGTGCTGTATTTACCAAAAACAAGTTCACACGCCCTGAACCTCCAAGACTAGCGAAGAGAAAGCTATGAAACTGCGAGCATGCCTGCGCCATTGTGGATCTGTTTGTGACAACGGAGCTCAACTTGAATAACCTTATGTACTTCTAAAAGCATTATCAGGGGTATCGCGTTAGTGTTTGAACATCTCGTTATGAAGAAGAGAATGGGAAATAGTAATATCGGTGCACAAAACACAGATTATGTATCTGTGAAAAACTCCCTGCCTGGGCGCTGCTGCCTCCAGTCACAGCGTCCCGGTTGATAATAACTCCCTGCAGCGGTCAGCTATCACACGGTAGAGCCCGCATCGCCGGCACTAGCTCATAAATATATATTTTATATAATATACACATTCTTAGACAAGACGGATAATTAAACAAAATAAACACCACTGGTGCATACACACAGAAGCAGCTATGAGAAAGCAAGACATGAACGTGTTCTTTACATTCAATATTTTGGTTAATTGTGGGCTCTAGGTTTTTATTTAACATCGCTGAGTCCCTTGATCCTGTGGATTGCAACCACAATGTAGAAACATCTAGAGAATGGATGGGAATGGTCAATAAACATCACTGCTGTTTCTCTTAAAGCGTGTTTATTTATTTCTAATACTGGACCCTGTCTTAATACTGTATTACATTCTGAATATGAATATAGCTGAAAATTATTAATTGTAGATAATACTTAGAATACCAGATACATATTTAGCATTAAAAAGCAATCCATGTGATTTCTTTACCAGTCGTTCATTATTTTGTGTATCAGCCTCCACACAAAGCCGAGCGCAGTGCGGTATACTGTAATGATGCTGCAGTCAGTCTGCCCGGACTGCACCTGAACCATCTTAAAAACACGAAGCCTCCAATAAGCTCATTTGTAAAAGTTAGTAAAGAATGGCGCTATATAATCTAAGGAAGCTGAATGTGAACTCCTAGCTGGAGCAACGAGAGAGGGAGAGAGGGGGCGGGGCAGAGAAGGAGGCGGAGACGCTGCTAGGCAACCGGCTCCTGAACATTCCACTCCGCTGAGCAGAGACCGTTAGGATTTAAAAATGCCAAAGTTCCGAGCGCCGTTAGGCGCTTCGTTTAATTAACACACCGTTGCTGACATTTTAATTTTGAAGATAACCACATTTTAAATACTCAAATAGCACTGTATTAAAAAGCACTTTACTTCAGTTCCAGACCGTTTTCCAACAAATAACAGAAGGTACGTATTTATAAGAAGTATATTTGTTATGATATTAAGACTAAACGAATGTGGTACAGTTTGGTGTATAATTTATTTACTTATTAAATGTTGTAGCATTTTTTTTATATTTTATTGTTTTCACAAAATAACATCCATACATTATCAGTTCATCTGCTAGTGTAATCAAATCTCAATATTACTCGTCAGTAATTCATACATGAACACGCTGTGGTAACTTCAATTAAAATGTAACGCTGGATTAGTTTAACCAAATAAATAATTAAATACATTAATAACAATATGAAACAAAAATACGTTTTGGTAGCAGCAGCTGAGCTGATAATCTTATTAATGTTATTTTGTGAAAACAATAAAGCGTTAATACTGTATTACAAAAAATGACTCGCCGTGTTGTGTCTTGTGCGGGTGATGTCATAGGTTGTCATGGCAGCGCCGCTCATCACGGGAGGGGTTATCCGGGACAAACGCTTCCTTCACTGGGTCGGAGAAACGCTGGAGTTCCGCTGGCTTCTCAATAAGGATCCCGAGGTATCCAACCTGAATATCTAAATCAATACAGTGACAGCAAAGGAATGTGACATCTAAACCTAATGACTGCATTTATATATGTGTGTGTGTGTTTAAAATGAGTTATAACAATGGTTGTGTTAATAGAAAATAGCCATGGTCCTGGAAGTGAAACCGAATATTAATTATTAAACACATAATCAGAATGATTAAACAAGTAATCTATGAATGTCTCTCTCTATATTTTTTCTATATTAAATGACTGTGCTGTCACTTGCTGAGCACACCGCTACAGTTTAGTACTGTAAGGGAGAGTGTATGAAGTCACGTCACAAAGACACCAGGAACGGCAACTCTGAGCAAACAATTTATTAATATAGTTAATTAAAACAGAGCAGTTAGCGATCTTAAACCTTACCAATAAATTAGACCAACTGAGCTGGATTAATTATTCTCTGCGGAATAGGAAACGCAAGGAGGCAAACACACCCACTGCAACCCCCGTGGACTAAGAAAATAACTCAAACACAATAATTCATTAGTGAACACAAATCACACTACAATCAAAAATAGTGATAAAATACAATACATTAACCACAACAAGGTAGCTTAAAGAAAACTATAAACAGATAAATCAAACCATTAATAGTAACCCAAAATAGACAATAACCATATAACACAAACAAACTCAAATACACAAAATAAACCTCCACCAAGGATTGCAGTGAGCGTGTCTGTCCCCTGCAGATCCACGCAGTGAGAGAGAAAACGCTGAGAACTGAGATGTATGAATTCTGGTAATGTAACTTCTACTG
Organism: Acipenser ruthenus; assembly: GCF_902713425.1. NCBI lineage: Eukaryota > Metazoa > Chordata > Actinopteri > Acipenseriformes > Acipenseridae > Acipenser > Acipenser ruthenus. The sequence continues at coordinate 6,832,240 of NC_081238.1, forward strand.
TGATCGTGTCGCTTGTGAATATAGAACACAGAGCTACCTAAATGATTCGCTGGCTGCAGTGTCATTTGCTGCTAGGGAAGAGTGATCTGACTCGCTTCGTGCTGGCAGGAAAGAGAAGTCAAACACAGACACACATGCTGTGTGTTCTTGAATCTTGAATAGAAAGTTCTTAACTCTCGTATTTTAATAAACGAGATATTTAGTAAGCAAAGGTGCTGGGTGGGGTTCAGCCCTGGCAGGCTGCAAATCGTTTTGAAAATTGGTGAAGAACTATTTTGAGGTCCACCGAGAGGACGGATTTCCCCGGGGCACAGCTACTCGAAGGGGGCCTGGAGAAGGGGAAAACAAACACACACATATACACATACACATATATATATATATATATATATATATATATATATATATATATATAATTAGGGGTGAGGCACCATATTCGAATATTCTACATTCAATTAACATTCAAATTCTTTGCTATAGGTTTGATGTTTATACAACAGTAGTTTTTAATGAATACATTATTATTTTTTAACAAATGGAAAATTCGCCAACTACAGCCGTAAAACTCTCATCTCGCTGGCCACTGCAGATATTGACAGGCAGGCGGGCGCTCTTCATCATGCAGCTCTGCTATTGGCTAAGGGAGTAGAGGCCAGTGACGCATTGTTTCCTGTAGTCTCGCTTCTGCTGTTGGAGCAAAACTAACAACTACAATGACAGAGTAACACCTGAAATTATCTTGAGAAATTAAATGAGACCACTGAACAAAAGTATATCTGTGCACTCCGCAAGATAGTTTTTTTTCAACAGCGGGACTTAATAGTTAGGTTGCGTTTTCCTCTTTCCCCTGAACATGCGTGGACGTGCGGATCTCTCTAAACAACAGCGTGGTGTACATTACAGAGACAATAACAAGTTCACTTTTAGGTTATGGTACACTTAACTCACACTTAAATAGAAAAGTATGCTAATCTTTTTGTCGTTAAGCTTAATATGTCATTTTAAGAAAAATGAAGTGAGAAATACAGAAATGATGAATTTATTGATTAAATATACTGCAGGTCAAAATATTACAGTTCATGAGGTGAAAAAAAAGTCCTGAAGACTGTTTGATTGTAACATTTTGTACTTTTTCATTTGCCATAAACATTACATTGAATATTCCCGTTCATAGTAAAATGTTTGAGATAAAATGGCATTTGTGAATTGAAAGCAGACTGATTTACCACATCCGAGTGGGTTTTTTTTTTTGTAGGAAATGATCCTATTTAGGTTTGGCGGTGTTCAAGACAGCTCACCAATAATTCCTGAGGCTGTTTTCACAGCAATGGCTGGTAAGCGGCATCATTTCCCTCGATTGTAAACCAGCATTAGATGACACGTGGACTAAACGAGTTCCGTGTCAGTTTGCGCAGTGCCGCAGCCCTTCCCGTCCGCGGCGAGCTCAATAGAATTCAATACCGAACCCGACCGTGTTTAAAAACCCAACGGGTGTGTCAGCAGAGAGCAGGAGAGATTTTAATTGTGTTTTAAATATGTTTCTGAAATCGGAGGGTAGTGGTGAGATGTATCTGTTGTGTCTAATTTAAACATTGCATTCTCACTAGTCAGTTTTATAAGGCAATATTTAGTTTAATAAGTAGATGCCGCTGTTGCATATATATTGTAAATGAACCTCACCCACTCGGGTTCTTTGCCCCTTTAAAAATAGGCCCACGACACTGAAATTAATTTTTTTTTTCAGCGCTGACGTACTATTTCTTTAAATAAACAAATACACACAAAATAAAACAAATCCAAAGTAAACACCGAGCTCTCTTCGAGCAGCAACTAAACATAAACCAGGACCCTAAACTAAAGACAGGACAGCCAAGCTGTTTACCTGTTGCCAAATAAAACAAAGCTACACAGCACACTCCAACAAAAAGGATTCACACTACCTTTTTTTTTTTTTATTGTACGCCTGCACACACTCGCAAGCGGGCTCTTCACACAGCAGCCCAGAACAGACTGGCTGCTTTCCTTTTATACCCTGCACCTGGCTCTAATTTACAATAAATCACCAGATGCAGGGGATAATCACTAATAAAACAATTAAACAAATGAAGGCTTTTCAGCCTGTGACCTTCTGGGAAATGTAGTCCTTTGCTCCCCAGGACTACACTTCCTCACTATATATATATATATATATATATATATATATATATATATATATATATATATATATATATATAATTACATGCTGAGTGAGACTTACGTGGTGATTTCTCAGCTGGCTTTTGAATAAAGTGTTACTGCTTACCTCAGAGGTTTCTTTGTTCTGTTCTCTGATTAAATACCACTGTATATTAGCCATTTATTCTGTAATTCTTAGTGACAGAGATGAGAAAAACATTGTTGGGTGATTTAAATGCTGTTTCAGTTGTATGTCGACATTTTTACCTACAGAAACACTGTTTAGATCATTGTTACTATTAAGGTGCAGTAATATTAATAGATCAGGGGCCGTATTCACAAAGCTGACTGAAGTCTAAGGCTGGTCATAACTCGTCAATTTGGACTTAAGTCTTATTCACGAACGAGTCTTAACTGAGTTTTGGTCTTAAGTTAGGTCTTAACTTTAAGACTACCCTGAAGGAGGCTTAAGTCCAGAGCTGCTTTTGAAACAACTTTTTTTTCTGCCATGGCTCGACAGATGATAGTATGTGATTTACTTGATGATCACCCAGATGAGAATTGCCCAAAGCAATTCTACCCTAAGACTGAATTGAGAAGTCGATACCGTTTTAATAAACAGTCAATTGAACCAAATCGAAGCAATCCAATTCCAGCGTGTTTTTTTTATTGTATTACAGTATTAAATATGTTATTGCAATGTAGATCATACCATTAACATTATAACAATAATTAGGGCTGTAAATCTATGTTTAATTTATAAAAAGCAGCAGTTTAATCATATGTTTAAATATAATTATAACGATAACTTTTTAAATAAAAAATTACGAACTTCTATAATAAAATATACATTTGACATTATTTATATTTACATGACATAATGATTTTTCTTAAGTCCCAGTGAAGAATCAAAATGATCAATCTGTCCCTCAGGCAACTGCTTTCTCTTGAGTGGAAGACGTCGTGCGAGGACAGAAACGCTGGTCTAAGTTAAGACTCCCCAGAAAATCGTTTCGTGAAACAGACTTAAGACTCCGTCATAACAAAGTCAGCAAAAGTGACTTAAGCCCGTCCGAGCGTGGCAGGGTACAGCAAAGCAAATCGAATCCGAGCGTGACGGTACAGCAAAGCAAATCGAATCCGAGCGTGGCAGGGTACAGCAAAGCAAATCGAATCCGAGCGTGACAGGGTACAGCAAAGCAAATCGAATCCGAGCGTGACGGTACAGCAAAGCAAATCGAATCTGAGCGTGGCAGGGTACAGCAAAGCAAATCGAATCCGAGCGTGGCAGGGTACAGCAAAGCAAATCGAATCCGAGCGTGACGGTACAGCAAAGCAAATCGAATCCGAGCGTGGCAGGGTACAGCAAAGCAAATCGAATCCGAGCGTGACGGTACAGCAAAGCAAATCGAATCCGAGCGTGGCAGGGTACAGCAAAGCAAATCGAATCCGAGCGTGGCAGGGTACAGCAAAGCAAATCGAATCCGAGCGTGGCAGGGTACAGCAAAGCAAATCGAATCCGAGCGTGGCAGGGTACAGCAAAGCAAATCGAATCCGAGCGTGACGGTACAGCAAAGCAAATCGAATCCGAGCGTGGCAGGGTACAGCAAAGCAAATCGAATCCGAGCGTGGCAGGGTACAGCAAAGCAAATCGAATCCGAGCGTGACGGTACAGCAAAGCAAATCGAATCCGAGCGTGGCAGGGTACAGCAAAGCAAATCGAATCCGAGCGTGGCAGGGTACAGCAAAGCAAATCGAATCCGAGCGTGGCAGGGTACAGCAAAGCAAATCGAATCCGAGCGTGGCAGGGTACAGCAAAGCAAATCGAATCCGAGCGTGGCAGGGTACAGCAAAGCAAATCGAATCCGAGCGTGGCAGGGTACAGCAAAGCAAATCGAATGTTGTCATCTCGTAGTTGCTTGCGTATTGAGTCGAACTCTCGGCGGTTCTTCTGGACGGCAAATGAAAAATCCTGGAAAAACATTATTTTCCTCCCCTTGAATCTCAGATCACCCTTCTTTCTTGCAGCCTCCAGTACGGCTTGTCTATCCCTGTAGTTGTGGAATCTCACGATAATGGGTCGCGGCCTTTCTTCAGCTCCAGGCTTGGGTGCAAGCGAGTGAGCAGTGATTTCCCCTCTGTGCTCTCAGGCAGACATGTGATTCTTACATTTTTACTCTTCCCCTCCACTCGCTCTTGTAGCTCTTTTATCACCTTCTCAGCCGTCACTATATGCTTATCTCGATCAGTATCTCTGTCCTCAATAAAAGATATACGTTCTTCTGTTGCTTGAATCCTTTTACCAGATTCAATAATTTCTGCCTTTAGAGTGTAGACTGAGCTGATCATTCGTTCAAGCTTTCTATCCAGTATACTTTTGATTCGTGTAGAGACATCTCGAACTATCTGCGAGATGAAGGCTTCAGGTATACAACAGCGGTCGCCATCTTGTCCCTCTTCGTGTCGAGTAGCACTCCTAGTTTTGGAATTTTTCTTTGTTGATTTTGTGGTTCGTGGTCTGTGGTTCGTTTATTTTTTTGTTCGTTGATCTCGGTCGAATTCACCCAATATTCATCCAGGGATATTGTTACTGGAGGTTTAGTATTTGTTACTGTCGAAGTAGAACAGGAGGGGGTCAAATGGTGGAAAAATACAATCAGGTTATGCGGAGCTCGTCCTTTCACATCCACTGAGTTTAAGCGTCACGTGATCCCCCCAGAGATTTAATTTTAAAGATGGTCAGCACTACTTTAAAGGTAGGCGGACCAGTGATAATGTTAATAAAACTAATAAGCAGTGAAAGAATTGATTTTAAAGATGATCAGCCCTCCTTTAAAGGGAGGGACCAGTGGTTAGTTAAGAACTGTTTCAGTTCAGGGGAGGCGGGGGTGGTGGTTCCTGTGCGTCATCGTTTCCTGTCAGCGCAGAGAGGAAGTTGATTTCCTGGTGCGCAGTGTGGCCGTGTGGACAAGACAACAAGGTAGAGATCTAAAACAGTTTCACTCTTTATATACGTAGATTTATATTAGGTTAAAGGTATTCATAGGTTTTTTTTTCAGTAAAAATGTCACAAAATATGTGATGGAAATCAATCGCTATTGATGGGTTAGTAATGTGAGTAAGACTGTCCTCTCAGCGATTCAGTCATGTGAACGGGGTTTGAAGCAGAATGCAGAGTTTAGAAATCTCACTGCAGTCCCTCAGTCTGGTGTAACTGCGCAACACTTACACTCGGTTATACAGGTCCTGACTTTCTGTTGATCTGTTAGTAATGTGAGTAAGACTGTCCTCTCAGCGATTCAGTCATGTGAACGGGGTTTTGAAGCAGAATGCAGAGCATGCAGTTTAGAAATCTCACTGCAGTCCCTCAGTCTGGTGTAACTGTGCAACACTTACACTCAGTTATACAGGTCCTGACTTTCTGTTGATCGGTTAGTAGAGTAAGACTGTCCTCTCAGCGATTCAGTCATGTGAACGGGGTTTGAAGCAGAATGCAGAGCATGCAGTTTAGAAATCTCACTGCAGTCCCTCAGTCTGGTGTAACTGCGCAACACTTACACTCGGTTATACAGGTCCTGACTTTCTGTTGATCTGTTAGTAATGTGAGTAAGACTGTCCTCTCAGCGATTCAGTCATGTGAACGGGGTTTGAAGCAGAATGCAGAGCATGCAGTTTAGAAATCTCACTGCAGTCCCTCAGTCTGGTGTAACTGCGCAACACTTACACTCGGTTATACAGGTCCTGACTTTCTGTTGATCTGTTAGTAATGTGAGTAAGACTGTCCTCTCAGCGATTCAGTCATGTGAACGGGGTTTGAAGCAGAATGCAGAGCATGCAGTTTAGAAATCTCACTGCAGTCCCTCAGTCTGGTGTAACTGCGCAACACTTACACTCGGTTATACAGGTCCTGACTTTCTGTTGATCTGTTAGTAATGTGAGTAAGACTGTCCTCTCAGCGATTCAGTCATGTGAACGGGGTTTGAAGCAGAATGCAGAGCATGCAGTTTAGAAATCTCACTGCAGTCCCGCAGTCTGGTGTAACTGCGCAACACTTACACTCGATTATACAGGTCCTGACGTTCTGTTGGTCTTGCTCTTCTGCCTACATGTTAATAAAATGTATTGATACAATAACACAGTGCACACTGGGAATTGAGCAGCACGTTTCTCTCTGGAAATGGCTTCTTCATTCCTTGATATGAGTTGAAAACATTGCGTTAGAATCATTTAAATGTTATTTGTTTATGTGTAAAACATGTTATATCATATATGGCTGTAGGGTCAACTTTGTCAACTCCTTTAAGATTTTAAATCTAAGTAAACTAAACATATTTTTACAAATTTGTACAAAGCCAACCCTCATACAAAACCTATATTGAAATATTTTCATTAGAGGTTTATAGAAACGTCTGATGTTACAGAGACGTTTAGTAATCTGACTTTAGTTTGGAGTTCAGATCCTTTAATAGATTCTAAAACAACCCAAATACCAGTGAAATCTATATTGCTATAAAAATACAATAAACTGAAGGCACTTAACAAGAGAACAAGAGAAAGTCTTACTGATATATCCTTCCCTTCCCTCCCCTCCCCTCCCTCTCTATCACCTCTCTCCTCCCTCTCTTTCACCTATCTCCTCTCCTCCCTTCCCTCTCTGGTTTCTGTGCTGTGTTTAAAGTATTGGTTTGGTTTAATTATGTCAACTCCCTTTAAGAGTGGTAAGAATTCCATGTAGGCGTTTCTGAAGTAACAAGTAACAGTTTTATTTAAGCTGACAGCAGGGTTACAAAGAGCAGACAGCAGTTTACAATGCCCAGGGTAAAGCTACAATCTATTCAAATACAAAAAGTCAATAGAAACTTTTTTACACAGAGATTACTCGATATTTTTCCAACAATTTAACATATTTTTAAGAACTTTTGGCATGTCACTGGCAACACAAAAGTTACTTACAATTTTTCAAAGATCTATAGAATCAGTCAGATATTTCTGAATATGTTGGAAGAGGAGGTGGTGTAAGCACTGTTCTCTTATGTATATCTTTTTCAAGGTAATTTTTTTTTTCTATTTCACAACATTTCATTGTCTAAAAATAGGTATTTCAAGATATTTCACAATTAAACATATTAAAGCAAAAAAATGGTGCTGTCACATTAATAATTGCCCATTTTCTCTAGTTACAGCACACCCTCGCTGTAGCACCTCCATTATAACAAACATTCGGCTATAACAAACCTCGCCCCCACAAGGACCCCAAGTAAAATATAAAAAAAGATAATATAAACACACACTGTCAACATCCCGGTCTGTACGCACGGGACGCACCTCCGCAGTGAAGTCAGCATCATATAAACACACACTGTCAACATCCCGGTCTGTACGCACGGGACGCACCTCCGCAGTGAAGTCATGATCATATAAACACACACTGTCAACATCCCGGTCTGTACGCACGGGACGCACCTCCGCAGTGAAGTCAGCATCATATAAACACACACTGTCACATCCCGGTCTGTACGCACGGGACGCCCCTCCGCAGTGAAGTCAGCATCATATAAACACACACTGTCAACATCCCGGTCTGTACGCACGGGACGCACCTCCGCAGTGAAGTCAGCATCATATAAACACACACTGTCAACATCCCGGTCTGTACGCACGGGACGCCCCTCCGCAGTGAAGTCAGCATCATGTAAACACACACTGTCAACATCCCGGTCTGTACGCACGGGACGCACCTCCGCAGTGAAGTCAGCATCATATAAACACACACTGTCACATCCCGGTCTGTACGCACGGGACGCACCTCCGCAGTGAAGTCAGCATCATATAAACACACACTGTCACATCCCGGTCTGTACGCACGGGACGCACCTCCGCAGTGAAGTCAGCATCATATAAACACGCACTGTAACATCCAGGTCTGTACGCACGGGACGCACCTCCGCAGTGAAGTCAGCATCATATAAACACACACTGTCAACATCCCGGTCTGTACGCACGGGACGCACCTCCGCAGTGAAGTCAGCATCATGTAAACACACACTGTCAACATCCCGGTCTGTACGCACGGGACGCACCTCCGCAGTGAAGTCAGCATCATATAAACACACACTGTCAACATCCCGGTCTGTACGCACGGGACGCACCTCCGCAGTGAAGTCAGCATCATATAAACACACACTGTCAACATCCCGGTCTGTACGCACGGGACGCACCTCCGCAGTGAAGTCAGCATCATATAAACACACACTGTCAACATCCCGGTCTGTACGCACGGGACGCACCTCCGCAGTGAAGTCAGCATCATATAAACACACACTGTCAACATCCCGGTCTGTACGCACGGGACGCACCTCCGCAGTGAAGTCAGCATCATATAAACACACACTGTCAACATCCCGGTCTGTACGCACGGGACGCACCTCCGCAGTGAAGTCAGCATCATATAAACACACACTGTCAACATCCCGGTCTGTACGCACGGGACGCACCTCCGCAGTGAAGTCAGCATCATATAAACACACACTGTCAACATCCCGGTCTGTACGCACGGGACGCACCTCCGCAGTGAAGTCAGCATCATATAAACACACACTGTCAACATCCCGGTCTGTACGCACGGGACTTACCTCCGCAGTGAAGTCAGCATCATATAAACACACACTGTCAACATCCCGGTCTGTACGCACGGGACGCACCTCCGCAGTGAAGTCAGCATCATATAAACACACACTGTCAACATCCCGGTCTGTACGCACGGGACGCACCTCCGCAGTGAAGTCAGCATCATATAAACACACACTGTCAACATCCCGGTCTGTACGCACGGGACGCCCCTCCGCAGTGAAGTCAGCATCATATAAACACACACTGTCAACATCCCCGTCTGTACGCACGGGACGCCCCTCCGCAGTGAAGTCAGCATCATATAAACACACACTGTCAACATCCCGGTCTGTACGCACGGGACGCACCTCCGCAGTGAAGTCAGCATCATATAAACACACACTGTCAACATCCCGGTCTGTACGCACGGGACGCACCTCCGCAGTGAAGTCAGCATCATATAAACACACACTGTCAACATCCCGGTCTGTACGTACGGGACGCACCTCTGCAGTGAAGTCAGCTCTCGCGCTGTGTTACTATGCCTCCGAAACGAAACTCATTCCAGGCTTGGTAACAATGCTCTTAAATATACAGCTCTGGAAAAAATTAAGAGACCACTGCAAAATTATCAGTTTCTCTGGTTTTACTATTTATAGGTATGTGTTTGGGTAAAATGAACATTTTTGTTTTATTCTATAAACTACTGACAACATTTCTCCCAAATTCCAAATAAAAATATTGTCATTTAGAGCATTTATTTGCAGAAAATGATAACTGATCAAAATAACAAAAAAGATGCAGTGTTGTCAGACCTCGAATAATGCAAAGAAAATAAGTTCATATTCATTTTTAAACAACACAATACTAATGTTTTAACTTAGGAAGAGTTCAGAAATCAATATTTGGTGGAATAACCCTGATTTTCAAGCACAGCTTTCATGCGTCTTGGCATGCTCTCCACCAGTCTTTCACATTGATGTTGGGTGACTTTATGCCACTCCTGGTGCAAAAATTCAAGCAGCTCAGCTTTGTTTGATGGCTTGTGACCATCCATCTTCCTCCTGATCACATTCCAGAGGTTTTCAATGGGGTTCAGGTCTGGAGATTGGGCTGGCCATGACAGGGTCTTGATCTGGTGGTCCTCCATCCACACCTTGATTGACCTGGCTGTGTGGCATGGAGCATTGTTCTGCTGGAAAAACCAATCCTCAGAGTTGGGGAACATTGTCAGAGCAGAAGGAAGCAAGTTTTCTTCCAGGACAACCTTGTACTTGGCTTGATTCATGCCAAAGCTGCCCGATTCCAGCCTTGCTGAAGCACCCCCAGATCATCACCGATCCTCCACCACATTTCACAGTGGGTGCGAGACACTGTGGCTTGTAGGCCTCCCCAGGTCTACAAGCCACAGTGGGGGTGCTTCAGCAAGGCTGGAATCGAGCAGATTTGTCTTTGTGAAGGACGCATGAATCAAGCCAAGTACAAGGTTGTCCTGGAAGAAAACTTGCTTCCTTCTGCTCTGACAATGTTCCCCAACTCTGAGGATTGGTTTTTCCAGCAGGACAATGCTCCATGCCACACAGCCAGGTCAATCAAGGTGTGGATGGAGGACCACCAGATCAAGACCCTGTCATGGCCAGCCCAATCTCCAGACCTGAACCCCATTGAAAACCTCTGGAATGTGATCAGGAGGAAGATGGATGGTCACAAGCCATCAAACAAAGCCGAGCTGCTTGAATTTTTGCGCCAGGAGTGGCATAAAGTCACCCAACATCAATGTGAAAGACTGGTGGAGAGCATGCCAAGACGCATGAAAGCTGTGCTTGAAAATCAGGGTTATTCCATCAAATATTGATTTCTGAACTCTTCCTAAGTTAAAACATTAGTATTGTGTTGTTTAAAAATGAATATGAACTTATTTTCTTTGCATTATTCGAGGTCTGACAACACTGCATCTTTTTAGTTATTTTGACCAGTTGTCATTTTCTGCAAATAAATGCTCTAAATGACAATATTTTTATTTGGAATTTGGGAGAAATGTTGTCAGTAGTTTATAGAATAAAACAAAAATGTTCATTTTACCCAAACACATACCTATAAATAGTAAAACCAGAGAAACTGATAATTTTGCAGTGGTCTCTTAATTTTTTCCAGAGCTGTATATTCAGGTATTGTGTGATCCCTTTTTGTAAAGCTCGAAACTACAGTATATTGATCGTTTTAAAGAAGCATTAACGCAGGCGTATCTCTGTCGTGAATGCAGGCTGTCAAAAAGCACTTTTTTTTGCTTCAGCAACCATGCGGCAAAGCATAATTGATTAAAGAAAAAACAACAACAACAACAACAAAAAAAACGAGGATGTGATGAAGTTTTCATGTCGGGTTAATTTGCACGCTGGATTAACATTTTGTACACTTTTAAACTATTCATGTCAGATTGATTTTGAATAAAAGTTCAGCTTCAATTCGGTATTTGTGCTTTTTTGTACTGCGTTTTAATTGGTTAACGAATAGATTAAAGCAAAGGCAGAATACTGCATACATGAAACGGACAGGTACATGTAATTCTACTTTCATTCACAATCTCATCTCATTTACGTACTCCAACAGTGTTTGTTCATTTTGATTGTCCTTTCGCTATAATGAACCCCTCGATATAACAAACAAAAGGCTTGGACCCCAACAGGTTCGTTATAGCGAGGGTGTACTATGGATGTAATGGATACTCAATTCACGTTGATTTAACCCTTTTCCCAGTGCAGTCAGTTATGCAATGCCCCTCCTTCTTGACTTGTATCTGGCATTGATTTGTTCCACATACAGGAACACCTCCTAAGAGAACACTTCGCTTCAGAGAACATGGGATTTTCACATGGAATTTTCCCATTGGAAACGCTCCGCCTAAAGGAACAGGAACTGCACGTAAAAGGACACCTTTTTGGCACCGCTAGCGATTTGTTGCGACCGATTCAAAAGTGATACAGACTGTTTTGTAACAAACTCAAATTCAAATGGTTTAGTCAATCTTTTCAGAACAAACTTGTCATCGCAAGAGTAATCTTATTGTTAACGTGTGTGCAGGGCAGTGCTGTGTTAATAACCATTGTGTTAAAATTAATTCTCATATTTATAATTACTGTTAGAGCCGCTGCTGCATTTTTACCATATGTAGGGGTGTTTTGTGAATTGAGTTTGTCAGTTATTTTATTAACAAGTGTTTGTCAGTTAATTTATTATTATTATTATTATTATTATTATTATTATTATTATTATTATTATTATTATTATTATTATTATTATTTATCATCATATGCTTGCCTATTGCTTTTTTCTTACTTATTCTGTTAATTTCATAGGTTGATGCACATGCGTCATGACATAAGTAATAAATACATTTGTATTTATTGATTCATATCGTGATTGGACTTGGCATATTGTGTCCGGTGGTCAACTCTGTCTAAGAGAAAACTTGGGCTAAGAGAAGACTTCGCTTGCTTCCTGAGGGGTGTTCTCTTAGCCAGGACTTCTGTGCTTTTAACCCACCCCAACTACTGAGTGAGAGCAAATTCCTACATTTCTACCGGAGACTCCGCAGACAGGGAGGATTGCACACGCTTGCGAGATTTAAACGAGATTACAATTAGATGTGCAGGATTGTTCTTGCTCGAGGGATTCAAAACTATATTACAGTTAGATAGGGAGGATCGTACACTCACAGGATTTAAGGCTATATTACAGTTAGATAGGGAGGATTGCACACTCACAGGATTTAAAGCTATATTACAGTTAGATAGGGAGGATTGTACACTCACAGGATTTAAGGCTATATTACAGTTAGATAGGGAGGATTGTACACTCACAGGATTTAAGGCTATATTACAGTTAGATAGGGAGGATTGCACACTCACAGGATTTAGAGCTATATTACAGTTAGATAGGGAGGATTGCACACTCACAGGATTTAAAGCTATATTACAGTTAGATAGGGAGGATTGTACACTCACAGGATTTAAGGCTATATTACAGTTAGATAGGGAGGATTGTACACTCACAGGATTTAGAGCTATATTACAGTTAGATAGGGAGGATTGCACACTCACAGGATTTAAAGATATATTACAGTTAGATAGGGAGGATTGCACACTCACAGGATTTAAAGATATATTACAGTTAGATAGGGAGGATTGCACACTCACAGGATTTAAAGATATATTACAGTTAGATAGGGAGGATTGCACACTCACAGGATTTAAAGATATATTACAGTTAGATAGGGAGGATTGCACACTCACAGGATTTAAGGCTATATTACAGTTAGATAGGGAGGATTGCACACTCACAGGATTTAAAGCTATATTACAGTTAGATAGGGAGGATTGTACACTCACAGGATTTAAGGCTATATTACAGTTAGATAGGGAGGATTGCACACTCACAGGATTTAAAGATATATTACAGTTAGATAGGGAGGATTGCACACTCACAGGATTTAAAGATATATTACAGTTAGATAGGGAGGATTGCACACTCACAGGATTTAAGGCTATATTACAGTTAGATAGGGAGGATTGTACACTCACAGGATTTAAAGATATATTACAGTTAGATAGGGAGGATTGCACACTCACAGGATTTAAAGATATATTACAGTTAGATAGGGAGGATTGCACACTCACAGGATTTAAGGCTATATTACAGTTAGATAGGGAGGATTGCACACTCACAGGATTTAAAGCTATATTACAGTTAGATAGGGAGGATTGCACACTCACAGGATTTAAAGATATATTACAGTTAGATAGGGAGGATTGCACACTCACAGGATTTAAGGCTATATTACAGTTAGATAGGGAGGATTGCACACTCACAGGATTTAAAGATATATTACAGTTAGATAGGGAGGATTGTACACTCACAGGATTTAAAGATATATTACAGTTAGATAGGGAGGATTGCACACTCACAGGATTTAAGGCTATATTACAGTTAGATAGGGAGGATTGCACACTCACAGGATTTAAAGATATATTACAGTTAGATAGGGAGGATTGCACACTCACAGGATTTAAAGATATATTACAGTTAGATAGGGAGGATTGCACACTCACAGGATTTAAGGCTATATTACAGTTAGATAGGGAGGATTGTACACTCACAGGATTTAAAGATATATTACAGTTAGATAGGGAGGATTGTACACTCACAGGATTTAAAGATATATTACAGTTAGATAGGGAGGATTGCACACTCACAGGATTTAAGGCTATATTACAGTTAGATAGGGAGGATTGTACACTCACAGGATTTAAAGATATATTACAGTTAGATAGGGAGGATTGTACATGCCCACAAGAAAAACTGAAGCCCTAACTATGAGTATTTCAAATGTCTCTTATATATGCTCAGCACAGTTGGCTGGACATTATTCCTGACATCACTGTCTTTGTGTGTCTAATCAGCTGTGTGGATGATCAGTACAGAAGATGGAAAAGGAAACTGCAGACGTGGAAACAGGTAAGAATGAAAACAAGCTGTCTGTCTTTTGATCTACAATAATCAATAATACAATTTGAGTAAAAGTAACACAACTTCTTAGTCCAGCAGAAACATGTTTTAACATAGGTATCAGGACATCACCACCATATTAACCACTGGCTCTCACTTCACTACAGTAAAACCTCCACACAGTAGATTCACTCTCCCTGTGCAGCAGGTATCAGGACATCACCAGCCATCACCACCATATTAACCACTGGCTCTCACTTCACTACAGTAAAACCTCCACACTGTAGATTCACTCTCCCTGTGCAGCAGGTATCAGGACATCACCAGCCATCACCACCATATTAACCACTGGCTCTCACTTCACTACAGTAAAACCTCCACACTGTAGATTCACTCTCCCTGTGCAGCAGGTATCAGGACATCACCACCATATTAACCACTGGCTCTCACTTCACTACAGTAAAACCTCCACACTGTAGATTCACTCTCCCTGTGCAGCAGGTATCAGGACATCACCAGCCATCACCACCATATTAACCACTGGCTCTCACTTCACTACAGTAAAACCTCCACACTGTAGATTCACTCTCCCTGTGCAGCAGGTATCAAGACATCACCACCATATTAACCACTGGCTCTCACTTCACTACAGTAAAACCTCCACACTGTAGATTCACTCTCCCTGTGCAGCAGGTATCAGGACATCACCACCATATTAACCACTGGCTCTCACTTCACTACAGTAAAACCTCCACACTGTAGATTCACTCTCCCTGTGCAGCAGGTATCAGGACATCACCACCATATTAACCACTGGCTCTCACTTCACTACAGTAAAACCTCCACACTGTAGATTCACTCTCCCTGTGCAGCAGGTATCAGGACATCACCACCATATTAACAACTGGCTCTCACTTCACTACAGTAAAACCTCCACACTGTAGATTCACTCTCCCTGTGCAGCAGGTATCAGGACATCACCACCATATTAACAACTGGCTCTCACTTCACTACAGTAAAACCTCCACACTGTAGATTCACTCTCCCTGTGCAGCAGGTATCAGGACATCACCAGCCATCACCACCATATTAACCACTGGCTCTCACTTCACTACAGTAAAACCTCCACACTGTAGATTCACTCTCCCTGTGCAGCAGGTATCAGGACATCACCACCATATTAACCACTGGCTCTCACTTCACTACAGTAAAACCTCCACACTGTAGATTCACTCTCCCTGTGCAGCAGGTATCAGGACATCACCACCATATTAACCACTGGGTCTCACTTCACTACAGTAAAACCTCCACACTGTAGATTCACTCTCCCTGTGCAGCAGGTATCAGGACATCACCAATATATTAACCACTGGCTCTCACTTCACTACAGTAAAACCTCCACACTGTAGATTCACTCTCCCTGTGCAGCAGGTATCAGGACATCACCAGGCATCACCACCATATTAACCACTGGCTCTCACTTCACTACAGTAAAACCTCCACACTGTAGATTCACTCTCCCTGTGCAGCAGGTATCAGGACATCACCACCATATTAACCACTGGCTCTCACTTCACTACAGTAAAACCTCCACACTGTAGATTCACTCTCCCTGTGCAGCAGGTATCAGGACATCACCAGCCATCACCACCATATTAACCACTGGGTCTCACTTCACTACAGTAAAACCTCCACACTGTAGATTCACTCTCCCTGTGCAGCAGGTATCAGGACATCACCAATATATTAACCACTGGCTCTCACTTCACTACAGTAAAACCTCCACACTGTAGATTCACTCTCCCTGTGCAGCAGGTATCAGGACATCACCAGGCATCACCACCATATTAACCACTGGCTCTCACTTCACTACAGTAAAACCTCCACACTGTAGATTCACTCTCCCTGTGCAGCAGGTATCAGGACATCACCACCATATTAACCACTGGCTCTCACTTCACTACAGTAAAACCTCCACACTGTAGATTCACTCTCCCTGTGCAGCAGGCATCAGGACATCACCAGCCATCACCACCATATTAACCACTGGCTCTCACTTCACTACAGTAAAACCTTCACACTGTAGATTCACTCTCCCTGTGCAGCAGGTATCAGGACATCACCACCATATTAACCACTGGCTCTTTTTCACAGTTCAATATCCATTCACAGATACACCATGCAGTTCGGTCTCTGAGTTAAAGCTGATAGGAATGTTGATACAGTAATTCCACCCCCTAAACTATTCTGACAGGGCATGTGTGCTGAAACTATCTAGACAGATACATCGGCTTGGAGTGATTGTTCCACAGCAACTGATCTGGGGTCAGTTTACCTGAAACACACGACAGTAACACTGATATTTACAATTCTGAACTCCACAAACCTTCAATCTGAAACACACGACAGTAACACTGATATTTACAATTCTGAACTCCACAAACCTGCAATCTGAAACACATGACAGTAACACTGATATTTACAATTCTGAACTCCACAAACCTACAATCTGAAACACACGACAGTAACACTGATATTTACAATTCTGAACTCCACAAACCTGCAATCTGAAACGCACGACAGTAACACTGATATTTACAATTCTGAACTCCACAAACCTGCAATCTGAAACGCACGACAGTAACACTGATATTTACAATTCTGAACTCCACAAACCTGCAATCTGAAACACACGACAGTAATACTGATATTTACAATTCTGAACTCCACAAACCTGCAATCTGAAACACACGACAGTAACACTGATATTTACAATTCTGAACTCCACAAACCTGCAATCTGAAACACACGACAGTAACACTGATATTTACAATTCTGAACTCCACAAACCTGCAATCTGAAACGCACGACAGTAACACTGATATTTACAATTCTGAACTCCACAAACCTGCAATCTGAAACGCACGACAGTAACACTGATATTTACAATTCTAAACTCCACAAACCTGCAATCTGAAACACACGACAGTAACACTGATATTTACAATTCTGAACTCCACAAACCTGCAATCTGAAACACACGACAGTAACACTGATATTTACAACTCTGAACTCCACAAACCTGCAATCTGAAAGGATTCAAATATAAATCAACTCAGTTTCTATGCATTATCTAAAGAAGTTCAATTCCTGTCTTAAATACATATATACTTGTTTCTATTGAAATGTATTACTGTGCTTGTGATGCCATGTTCTAGATAGTTAATGATGCAACACTCTACTATTCCTTTCTATTTAAACCTATATTTGAAAGCACGTATCAGACAGGGGAGATGAACCTGCAGCTTCAGGGGAGCGGGCACACCGCTGGCTACGAATGCAGCCCTCAGTGAACAATCAACCCGAGGGACCTCTGCCCTGTCAAATAGCAACATTGAATAGCAAGATTCACTATAATCCCCACTGCGTCCCCAGCCTGTGTCATATACAATGTGTGATTGATAGAGAATCGTGCATATTAATGTACTAAGTGGAATATTTAAAATATTTGGTCATGTTTTTTTTTTTTTGTTTGTTGTTGAATTTAAGTCATTCTTAGACTTAAGTTTATGCTATTAAGTTTTAAAAGTTATTGATATAATATTACATTTGAAGTGCTTATTTAAACTATAATGAAGTTGTCACTAAGTATTTGTTTTCACTCATAAAGAGCTGAAGATGAAGACTCAAACAAGCCCTGCCCTTGTTTAACACATTCTATCTTGGTTAGCTGCATCTAAAATGAAGAGCAGATCTGGATGCATGTAGAGATCAACATGCTTCATGAATATGTGACGGAAAATAACCACTTGTTTTAAGCACAGCTCAATATTTTACAAGGACCTGAGAGATGAACATGCCTGATGAATACAGCCCTGTTTCTAATATGAATGTTACCGCTCCTACACTGTCTCTACCTACATCACTGCATCTCTCTTCTCTCTCTCTGACAGTCCCTCACTCCCTCCCTTTCTCTCTTCTATCTCTGACAATCCCTCCCTCCCTTTCTCTCTTCTCTCTCTGACAGCCCCTCCCTTTCTCTCCTCTCTCATGCCCTCTCTGTCTCCACAGTTTCAGGTGCATCAGGAATCCTCAGTCCCTCACTCCCTCTCTGTCTCCACAGATTCAGGTGCATCAGGAATCCTCAGTCCCTCACTCACTCTCTGTCTCCACAGTTACAGGTGCATCAGGAATCCTCAGTCTCTCACTCCCTCTCTGTCTCCACAGTTACAGGTGCATCAGGAATCCTCAGTCTCTCACTCCCTCTCTGTCTCCACAGTTACAGGTGCATCAGGAATCCTCAGTCTCTCACTCCCTCTCTGTCTCCACAGTTACAGGTGCATCAGTAATCCTCAGTCCCTCACTCCCTCTCTGTCTCCACAGTTACAGGTGCATCAGGAATCCTCAGTCCCTCCCTCCCTCTCTGTCTCCACAGTTACAGGTGCATCAGGAATCCTCAGTCCCTCACTCCCTCTCTGTCTCCACAGTTACAGGTGCATCATGAATCCTCAGTCCTTCACTCCCTCTCTGTCTCCACAGTTACAGGTGCATCAGGAATCCTCAGTCCCTCACTCCCTCTCTGTCTCCACAGTTTCAGGTGCATCAGGAATCCTCAGTCCCTCACTCCCTCTCTGTCTCCACAGTTACAGGTGCATCAGGAATCCTCAGTCTCTCACTCCCTCTCTGTCTCCACAGTTACAGGTGCATCAGGAATCCCCAGTCCCTCACTCCCTCTCTGTCTCCACAGTTACAGGTGCATCAGGAATCCTCAGTCCCTCACTCCCTCTCTGTCTCCACAGTTACAGGTGCATCAGGAATCCTCAGTCCCTCACTCCCTCTCTGTCTCCACAGTTTCAGGTGCATCAGGAATCCTCAGTCCCTCACTCCCTCTCTGTCTCCACAGTTACAGGTGCATCAGGAATCCTCAGTCTCTCACTCCCTCTCTGTCTCCACAGTTACAGGTGCATCAGGAATCCTCAGTCTCTCACTCCCTCTCTGTCTCCACAGTTACAGGTGCATCAGGAATCCTCAGTCCCTCACTCCCTCTCTGTCTCCACAGTTACAGGTGCATCAGGAATCCTCAGTCCCTCACTCCCTCTCTGTCTCCACAGTTTCAGGTGCATCAGGAATCCTCAGTCCCTCACTCCCTCTCTGTCTCCACAGTTACAGGTGCATCAGGAACCCTCAGTCCCTCACTCCCTCTCTGTCTCCACAGTTTCAGGTGCATCAGGAATCCTCAGTGTTTCTCAGAGTTTTGGCAGTTTCGGCCGTGACTACAAGGGTATAATCCCTGCACGTGATGCCAAGTCCGTCAGTGGGGGTAGACCTGAATTCAGCAACCCTACGGTATGGTGACACTAATCATTAGAATAGATTCTAGTTTCCATGGTAAAAAAGTCTATGATTTAAACATTTTAAAATCCACAATACATGCAAGAATCCACATATCATTTGTATTCAGACACGGGCAGACTGCTGTTTCAGAGAAAGCTTAGGGCTGTATTCATAAAGTGTTTACCAGGCATTTAACTTTAGACAGTGAAATCATACGAACATAAGAAATTCAAGAACGAGAAAAGGCCATTTGGCCCACCTATGCTCGCTCACTTTGGTGCCAGCGTGGTCCGTTAGCGCTCAGGAGAGGAAAAACAAAAAAAAACCCGAACCAGGTTAGCAGGGGAAATGAAACCTCTGGGAATCCGTGGCTAGACAGACTAAAGGTCTTATTGTGGTCACAGAGAGGGTTATACAGTATTGTTCATGACAGCATCCAGTCTGTTCTTGAAGGATCTGCTTAAACAACTCTGTCCAGCAGCTGTTCCAATGGTTCACCACCCTTTCTGTGAAAAAGCTCCTTCTCCCCTCAGTTGTGAATATGCTCTTCTTCAGCTTCCACCCGTGGTCCCTGGTTCTGTTCTCTGTGATCTGTGAAAATAATTCTCAGCAGTTACTTTGTTAAAACCCTAGACCATTTTAAATACCTCTATTAAGTCGCCTCTGGCTCTCCTTTCTAGGCTATATAGATTCAGCTCTTTCACTCTATCTTCATATGACATACCCAGTCCTGGAATTAATCGTGTTGCTCTCCTCTGTACTCTCTCCAATGCCTCAATGTCTTTTTTATGATAAGGGGACCAGAGCTGTACACAGTATTCTAGGTGTGTATTCTGTGTGAGATGAGGAGCAGCTGTGTGAGGTCAGTAGCAGCTGTGTGTGATGAGGAGCAGCTGTGTGAGATGAGGAGCAGCTGTGTGGGGTCAGGAGCAGCTGTGTGAGATGAGTAGCAGCTGTGTGAGGTCAGGAGCAGCTGTGTGAGATGAGTAGCAGCTGTGTGAGATGAGGAGCAGCTGTGTGAGATGAGGAGCAGCTGTGTGAGGTCAGGAGCAGCTGTGTGGGGTCAGGAGCAGCTGTGTGAGGTGAGGAGCAGATGTGTGAGATCAGAAGCAGCTGTGTGAGATCAGAAGCAGCTGTGTGAGATGAGGAGCTGCTGTGTGAGATGAGGAGCTGCTGTCTGAGATGAGGAGCTGCTGTGTGAGATGAGGAGCAGCTGTGTGAGGTGAGGAGCAGCTGTGTGAGGTCAGGAGCAGCTGTGTGAGATGAGAAGCAGCTGTGTGAGATGAGGCGCAGCTGTGTGAGGTCAGAAGCAGCTGTGTGAGATCAGAAGCAGCTGTGTGAGATGAGAAGCAGCAGTGTGAGATGAGGAGCAGCTGTGTGAGATGAGGAGCTGCTGTGTGAGATGAGAAGCAGCTGTGTGAGATGAGAAGCAGCTGTGTGAGATGAGGAGCAGCTGTGTGAGATGAGGAGCAGCTGTGTGAGGTCAGGAGCAGCTGTGTGAGATGAGAAGCAGCTGTGTGAGATGAGAAGCAGCTGTGTGAGGTCAGGAGCAGCGGTGTGAGATGAGGAGCAGCTGTGTGAGATGAGAAGCAGCTGTGTGAGATCAGAAGCAGCTGTGTGAGATGAGAAGCAGCTGTGTGAGATGAGGAGCAGCTGTGTGAGATGAGGAGCAGCTGTGTGAGGTGAGGAGCAGCTGTGTGAGATGAGGAGCAGCTGTGTGAGATGAGGAGCAGCTGTGTGAGGTCAGGAGCAGCTGTGTGAGGTCAGGAGCAGCTGTGTGAGATGAGAAGCAGCTGTGTGAGATGAGAAGCAGCTGTGTGAGGTCAGGAGCAGCGGTGTGAGATGAGAAGCAGCTGTGTGAGATGAGAAGCAGCTGTGTGAGATCAGAAGCAGCTGTGTGAGGTGAGGAGCAGCTGTGTGAGATGAGGAGCAGCTGTGTGAGATGAGGAGCAGCTGTGTGAGGTCAGGAGCAGCTGTGTGAGATGAGGAGCAGCTGTGTGAGATGAGGAGCTGCTGTGTGAGATGAGGAGCAGCTGTGTGAGATGAGAAGCAGCTGTGTGAGATGAGGAGCAGCTGTGTGAGGTGAGGAGCAGCTGTGTGAGATGAGGAGCAGCTGTGTGAGATGAGGAGCAGCTGTGTGAGATGAGGAGCAGCTGTGTGAGATGAGGAGCAGCTGTGTGAGGTCAGGAGCAGCTGTGTGAGATGAGGAGCAGCTGTGTGAGATGAGGAGCAGCTGTGTGAGATGGGGAGCAGCTGTGTGAGGTCAGGAGCAGCTGTGTGAGATGAGGAGCAGCTGTGTGAGATGAGGAGCAGCTGTGTGAGGTGAGGGACAGCTGTGTGAGGTGAGGGACAGCTGTGTGAGATGAGCAGTTGTGTGAGATGAGGAGCAGCTGTGTGAGATGAGGAGCAGCTGTGTGAGATGAGGAGCTGCTGTGTGAGATGAGGAGCAGCTGTGTGAGATGAGAAGCAGCTGTGTGAGATGAGGAGCAGCTGTGTGAGGTGAGGAGCAGCTGTGTGAGATGAGGAGCAGCTGTGTGAGATGAGGAGCAGCTGTGTGAGGTCAGGAGCAGCTGTGTGAGATGAGGAGCTGCTGTGTGAGATGAGGAGCAGCTGTGTGAGATGAGGAGCAGCTGTGTGAGGTGAGGAGCAGCTGTGTGAGGTCAGGAGCAGCTGTGTGAGATGAGGAGCAGCTGTGTGAGATGAGGAGCAGCTGTGTGAGATGAGGAGCTGCTGTGTGAGATGAGGAGCAGCTGTGTGAGGTGAGGAGCAGCTGTGTGAGATGAGGAGCAGCTGTGTGAGATGAGGAGCAGCTGTGTGAGATGAGGAGCAGCTGTGTGAGGTGAGGGACAGCTGTGTGAGGTGAGGGACAGCTGTGTGAGATGAGCAGTTGTGTGAGATGAGGAGCAGCTGTGTGAGATGAGGAGCAGCTGTGTGAGATGAGGAGCAGCTGTGTGAGGTGAGGAGCAGCTGTGTGAGATGAGGAGCAGCTGTGTGAGATGAGGAGCAGCTGTGTGAGATGGGGAGCAGCTGTGTGAGGTCAGGAGCAGCTGTGTGAGATGAGGAGCAGCTGTGTGAGATGAGGAGCAGCTGTGTGAGATGAGGAGCAGCTGTGTGAGGTGAGGGACAGCTGTGTGAGGTGAGGGACAGCTGTGTGAGATGAGCAGTTGTGTGAGATGAGGAGCAGCTGTGTGAGATGAGGAGCAGCTGTGTGAGATGAGGAGCAGCTGTGTGAGATGAGAAGCAGCTGTGTGAGATGAGGAGCAGCTGTGTGAGGTGAGGAGCAGCTGTGTGAGATGAGGAGCAGCTGTGTGAGATGAGGAGCAGCTGTGTGAGGTCAGGAGCAGCTGTGTGAGATGAGGAGCAGCTGTGTGAGATGAGGAGCTGCTGTGTGAGATGAGGAGCAGCTGTGTGAGATGAGGAGCAGCTGTGTGAGGTGAGGAGCAGCTGTGTGAGATGAGGAGCAGCTGTGTGAGATGAGGAGCAGCTGTGTGAGGTCAGGAGCAGCTGTGTGAGATGAGGAGCAGCTGTGTGAGATGAGGAGCAGCTGTGTGAGATGAGGAGCAGCTGTGTGAGGTGAGGAGCAGCTGTGTGAGATGAGGAGCAGCTGTGTGAGGTCAGGAGCAGCTGTGTGAGATGAGGAGCAGCTGTGTGAGATGAGGAGCAACTGTGTGAGGTCAGGAGGAGATGTGTGAGATGAGGAGCAGCTGTGTGAGATGAGGAGCAGCTGTGTGAGATGAGGAGCAGCTGTGTGAGATGAGGAGCAACTGTGTGAGGTCAGGAGCAGCTGTGTGAGATGAGGAGCAGCTGTGTGAGATCTCTGGAACAAAGTAAAACTAAACCAGAATGTTGTTCCGTGAATTTCTGTCTAAAATGTATTTTTCTGCGTACAATAGATTTAAATGCCCATTCGATGCTGAACCAGATTACAGCTCCCCATGAAACTCATTTTATGATTGTTAATAGTCTGGTCCCAAGTGAATGTTAAAATCAGACTTTTAATGAACTGTATGCACTTGTTTTCATATTATAGTAACTCAGTGAATTAACTTTTCTTTTGCAGATTCCTGGTTTGCTGAAGAGAGTTTTCAAGGTACAAGGGGGGGGGGGTGGTATTGTTAAATGACGGATGAATAAGACAGGGGGGAAGAAAAGGGGAGATTGTGAGTGAAAGAGAATTGGGAAAGAGAGAGATGAGAAGGGTGGGTGTAGTTAAGTGTCATGATGTATATCATCAATTAAGAGTTTCTTCTTCAAAGGATATTCATGCTGTTATTAATCTACTGTACCATAGGTCACCCTTTATTTGTAATTTCAGTACCAGAAGGAAAACACCAAAGACATATATAAGTAAAACCATTTATTTATTTAGAAAGACAAAAGATCTTATAGTCTTTGAAATGATTCTTTTTATAGCATCATTCATCAAGACATGCAACAAGTTGGATACAATTGTAACCGTTTCTTTTTGGATGTAGTGCGAATCTTTAAAAGTAAACTTCTAATAAAATCTAATCAAGACTCAGTGCAACATGTCAAATACAAAACAAGCAAAGTGAATATCAAATCAATTCAAACTATGTGACACGCAAAATAAAATTGCTATCGTGAATTAAAATCCTTAACATGAAAACCATGACAAATCTAATACAAAACTGCAAAACAAGGAACATAATGGATGTAAAGAACTGACCATCTTGTTCACATACATGCAGATTTATTGTACTGCTCTTTCTCCTTTCAAATATATAAAACCTTTTAGAAAACATGCATTCTACAATGTAGCTAAAACACAGCAGCTTAATGTTTAAAAAGTAATGAAACAGAATCAATTATCCTCAGAGAATACCTTAACCGACTCCAAGCACAAGGTAGCTACTCTGTGTGCACAACACTTCTCCACGTATAATACCGTATGATTACAACTAGCACTAAGAGAAAATAAACAATGGTGAGTCTGTGATTTAATCAACACAAGAACGAGAATGAGCTAATCTACTCACCCCCACGAGCACAGCAATATATCCAGAAGTCCCGTGTGTTTCTGCTTCCCTGCACTTTAAACCAAAACATACTCATAAATATATAAACAAGTTCTCAAACCAAGCAATAAAATAGAACACACTCGCTACTCACCACCAGCAATGCTGCAGCCTTCTGGATAAACCTGAGTCCCATGTGTCTCTGCTTTCCCTGCACACCAGCAATGCTGCAGCCTTCTGGATAAACCTGAGTCCCATGTGTCTCTGCTTTCCCTGCACACCAGCAATGCTGCAGCCTTGTGGATAAACCTGAGTCCCATGTGTCTCTGCTTTCCCTGCACACCAGCAATGCTGCAGCCTTCTGTAATCACCTATGCTTTTATACAGGGGTTTTCACTAACCCACCTCTGTTAGCCCTTTCCTAGCTTGACTGAATTGACAACTTGTATTAGCCATGCCACACTACAGTAGTTTTATATATGAATCTATTTTAGTAATATGAATGTGAGCATCTACAGTAAAATAGTGAAGATCTGAACCCATCCTGAAGGTTTGTAATTATTCACTCATTCCACAGGGGGGGTCTGATAGAAAGTCCAGACATCAAGAGGTTGGTGAATGGAGCCTGGAAGAGTGTCGACACTCCATCATGGAGCTGGCAAAGGAGCTGAACAGAGTTGTGAAGGTACAGAGAGAGGGAGCGGAGGGGAGAGAGAGAAGGAGGGATGGGGGAGTGAGCAGTGTTGGTTATTACAGAGAGGTGGAGAGGGGGGGTGAAAAGGCGAGTCCTGAGGTTACAGGAGAGGAGAGAGGCAGAGGGGGAAGAAAGGGGCTAAAGTGGGGTGTCAGCATGCCATCGTGTCAGATAAAGCAAAAAGCTTAGGAGTCTTGAAGGTACGGAGAGAGGGGTGTGTGTGTAGGGGGTGAGGGGATTGGTAATTAATGTAGCCAACAAAGACGTTCATGTATAGAATACGGAACAGAATAGAAACAGCATTGACAGCAACAATTAGGTGTAGTCCAAGTTTAATTGAATTTCATTTTTAAATGTAATTAAGCAATAAAGAACACTGGCATGTGATTTGAGGATTATGAAAAGGATTGTGGGAAGAGACCGCAGGCTATTCATCATTTAAACCCCAGCAACACAAAAACACACACACGGCTCATCTTTGTGCCTCTACTGAGAGAGTCTAGCAGTTCAATTCAAACCCACAGAGGCACCGATTCTAATAAACAAATGTAGTGTCCATCTGCATTCTATATGCCTAATATTCCTGACTACAGTACTACCAGTTTAACCTCGAGAGTCAGTGAGTATCTGTGTCTTAAATGAGTTACTGCTGTTTGAAATGCCAAAGAGTTCTATCTTAGCTTGAATTGTGGGATGCCGTTCCGTGCCATCTCTCCTGTAGATGAAACCAGAAAACACATGAGATTATTATACAGAGCTAACAAAGGAGTTAAACAGTGTCTTGAAGGTATAGAAAGAGGGAGGGGTGAGGGGAGAGTGTGTGTGTGTGTGTGTTTGAAGGGGTGAGGGGAGTGTGTGTGTGTGTTTGAAGGGGTGAGGGGAGTGTGTGTGTGTGTGTGTTTGAAGGGGTGAGGGGGGTGTGTGTGTGTTTGAAGGGGTGAGGGGAGTGTGTGTGTGTGTGTGTGTTTGAAGGGGTGAGGGGAGTATGTGTGTGTTTGAAGGGGTGAGGGGAGTGTGTGTGTGTGTGTTTGAAGGGGTGAGGGGGGTGTGTGTGTGTTTGAAGGGGTGAGGGGAGTGTGTGTGTTTGAAGGGGTGAGGGGAGTGTGTGTGTGTGTTTGAAGGGGTGAGGGGAGTGTGTGTGTGTGTTTGAAGGGGTGAGGGGAGTATGTGTGTGTTTGAAGGGGTGAGGGGAGTGTATGTGTGTGTGTTTGAAGGGGTGAGGGGGGTGTGTGTGTGTTTGAAGGGGTGAGGGGAGTGTGTGTGTGTTTGAAGGGGTGAGGGGAGTATGTGTGTGTTTGAAGGGGTAAGGGAGTGTGTGTGTGTGTGTGTGTGTTTGAAGGAGTGAGGAGTGTGTGTGTGTTTGAAGGGGTGAGGGGAGTGTGTGTGTGTGTTTGAAGGGGTGAGGTGTGTGTGTGTTTGAAGGAGTGAGGGGAGTGTGTGTGTGTTTGGGGTTGACTCTCCTTCATTTACCTAACGAAGGAGTTAAACGGTGTCTTGAAGATACAGAGAGGCAGCTTTGACAGCAACAGTTATGTGCAGTTTAGGAGTTTCTTTGTTGTTTCATTCCTGTTCAATTTAAATTAAAATCACTGGTTTCTACAGTGCTTGTGGTTAAATTCATTGTTTTAAAGATTTCTTATTGATTGATTTCAGAACTCTGCCATACCTACCCCTGTGTCCAGTGAGGATACGTGCAGCCTGGAAGAGTGTCGCTGCTTCATCATAAAATGGGCTGGCGATTTGGACAAGCTGGTCCAGGTAAAGAGAGACGCAGAGAATGAAGCTCGAAGTGGAGACAGGGTGCAGTGAGAGCTGAGAATCAGGTTCACAGGCAGGGTGCAGTGAGAGCTGAGAATCAGGTTCACAGGCAGGGTGCAGTGAGAGCTGAGAATCAGGTTCACAGGCAGGGTGCAGTGAGAGCTGAGAATCAGGTTCACAGGCAGGGTGCAGTGAGAGCTGAGAATCAGGTTCACAGGCAGGGTGCAGTGAGAGCTGAGAATCAGGTTCACAGACAGGGTGCAGTGAGAGCTGAGAATCAGGTTCACAGGCAGTGAGAGCTGAGAATCAGGTTCACAGGCAGGGTGCAGTGAGAGCTGAGAATCAGGTTCACAGGCAGGGTGCAGTGAGAGCTGAGAATCAGGTTCACAGGCAGGGTGCAGTGAGAGCTGAGAATCAGGTTCACAGGCAGGGTGCAGTGAGAGCTGAGAATCAGGTTCACAGGCAGGGTGCAGTGAGAGCTGAGAATCAGGTTCACAGGCAGGGTGCAGTGAGAGCTGAGAATCAGGTTCACAGGCAGGGTGCAGTGAGAGCTGAGAATCAGGTTCACAGGCAGTGAGAGCTGAGAATCAGGTTCACAGACAGGGTGCAGTGAGAGCTGAGAATCAGGTTCACAGGCAGTGAGAGCTGAGAATCAGGTTCACAGGCAGGGTGCAGTGAGAGCTGAGAATCAGGTTCACAGGCAGGGTGCAGTGAGAGCTGAGAATCAGGTTCACAGGCAGGGTGCAGTGAGAGCTGAGAATCAGGTTCACAGGCAGTGAGAGCTGAGAATCAGGTTCACAGACAGGGTGCAGTGAGAGCTGAGAATCAGGTTCACAGGCAGGGTACAGTGAGAGCTGAGAATCAGGTTCACAGGCAGTGAGAGCTGAGAATCAGGTTCACAGGCAGGGTGCAGTGAGAGCTGAGAATCAGGTTCACAGGCAGGGTACAGTGAGAGCTGAGAATCAGGTTCACAGGCAGGGTGCAGTGAGAGCTGAGAATCAAGTTCACAGGCAGGGTGCAGTGAGAGCTGAGAATCAGGTTCACAGGCAGGGTGCAGTGAGAGCTGAGAATCAGGTTCACAGGCAGTGAGAGCTGAGAATCAGGTTCACAGACGGTGCAGTGAGAGCTGAGAATCAGGTTCACAGGCAGTGAGAGCTGAGAACCAGGTACACAGGCAGTGAGAGCTGAGAATCAGGTTCACAGACAGGGTGCAGTGAGAGCTGAGAATCAGGTTCACAGGCAGGGTGCAGTGAGAGCTGAGAATCAGGTTCACAGGCAGGGTGCAGTGAGAGCTGAGAATCAGGTTCACAGGCAGTGAGAGCTGAGAATCAGGTTCACAGACAGGGTGCAGTGAGAGCTGAGAATCAGGTTCACAGGCAGTGAGAGCTGAGAATCAGGTTCACAGGCAGGGTGCAGTGAGAGCTGAGAATCAGGTTCACAGGCAGGGTGCAGTGAGAGCTGAGAATCAGGTTCACAGGCAGGGTGCAGTGAGAGCTGAGAATCAGGTTCACAGGCAGTGAGAGCTGAGAATCAGGTTCACAGACAGGGTGCAGTGAGAGCTGAGAATCAGGTTCACAGGCAGGGTACAGTGAGAGCTGAGAATCAGGTTCACAGGCAGTGAGAGCTGAGAATCAGGTTCACAGGCAGGGTGCAGTGAGAGCTGAGAATCAGGTTCACAGGCAGGGTACAGTGAGAGCTGAGAATCAGGTTCACAGGCAGGGTGCAGTGAGAGCTGAGAATCAAGTTCACAGGCAGGGTGCAGTGAGAGCTGAGAATCAGGTTCACAGGCAGGGTGCAGTGAGAGCTGAGAATCAGGTTCACAGGCAGTGAGAGCTGAGAATCAGGTTCACAGACGGTGCAGTGAGAGCTGAGAATCAGGTTCACAGGCAGTGAGAGCTGAGAACCAGGTACACAGGCAGTGAGAGCTGAGAATCAGGTTCACAGACAGGGTGCAGTGAGAGCTGAGAATCAGGTTCACAGGCAGGGTGCAGTGAGAGCTGAGAATCAGGTTCACAGGCAGTGAGAGCTGAGAATCAGGTTCACAGGCAGGGTACAGTGAGAGCTGAGAATCAGGTTCACAGGCAGTGAGAGCTGAGAATCAGGTTCACAGACAGGGTGCAGTGAGAGCTGAGAATCAGGTTCACAGGCAGGGTACAGTAAGAGCTGAGAATCAGGTTCAAAGGCAGGGTGCAGTGAGAGCTGAGAATCAGGTTCACAGACAATCAGGTTGTCAGGGAGATGTAATTTTCTTTTATATAGTACAGAAGTAATACTCTTAAAGTCACACTTTTCAGAGTAATTTAGCAGTTTCCCATATTATTACATAGTGCTGCATGAAGGGATTTAATTATTCTGATGAAGCGCATCACTGGTGAGACTCATTGGTTTTGATTGGGCTGATTGACCATTCCAAGTGAAACAACTGAAGAAGATGCTTTGAAGAAAAAGTCACACTTTGCACAGTAATTGTGTGGATTTCATGTTCTAAGAAGCAGCACAAACCCAAGCAGCTGTTTCTTCACTCATTTCACTCTGATGGTAAATCAGCTCAATCAACACCAATGACCCTCACCTGATTGTAAGCAGCTTGATCTGAATAATTCTTCTACCATGTGTTGTGTTTGCTGTAATTTCCCATGCTTGCATGTGCCTTCACCATCTCATACAAAAGTAAACCTTTATAAGGGGCATGACGAGGATGCAGACTGACGACCAAATGAATCAGTCAGTGAGCTACGTATTGCAAGTGTTATCCCCTCTGTTCTGCTGGCTGATTTCACAGAGAAGGGGAGCTGCTGCCCTGAGAACACTGATATCTAGTCTGGATTTGTTGTGTTCATAGACACCAAAGCAAAGCCAGAGTGCTGGACAGGTTGAGCAAAGAAAAGGAGCAGAGCTGAGAAACAAAGAGGATCTCCCAGGACCAGAGGGGGAGGAGCTGAGTGAGGGGGCGGGGCACAACCAGGGGGAGGAGCTGAACCAAGAGGAGGAGCAAAGACTGAAGGACGGTCACGACATCATCATGCAGTGGGCAAGAGAGCTGAAGACAGTGCCAGAGGTGATATTAACACATTTCAACAGCTGGGTCTAAACATACTGTCCATGAGTGCATCTCAAAAGAGGTTCCTGTATCTCATTCCTACACACCCACACTGCTAGTGATCTGTTCTGAACACACTGTCCATGAGTGCATCTCAAAGAGGTTCCTGTATCTCATTCCTACACACCCACACTGCTAGTGATCTGTTCTGAACACACTGTCCATGAGTGCATCTCAAAAGAGGTTCCTGTATCTCATTCCTCCACACCCACACTGCTAGTGATCTGTTCTGAACACACTGTCCATGAGTGCATCTCCAAAGAGGTTCCTGTATCTTATTCCTACACACCCACACTGCTAGTGATCTGTTCTGAACATACTGTCCATGAGTGCATCTCAAAAGAGGTTCCTGTATCTCATTCCTCCACACCCACACTGCTAGTGATCTGTTCTGAACACACTGTCCATAAGTGCATCTCAAAAGAGGTTCCTGTATCTCATTCCTACACACCCACACTGCTAGTGATCTGTTCTGAACATACTGTCCATGAGTGCATCTCAAAAGAGGTTCCTGTATCTCATTCCTACACACCCACACTGCTAGTGATCTGTTCTGAACATACTGTCCATGAGTGCATCTCAAAAGAGGTTCCTGTATCTCATTCCTCCACACCCACACTGCTAGTGATCTGTTCTGAACACACTGTCCATAAGTGCATCTCAAAAGAGGCTCCTGTATCTCATTCCTCCACACCCACACTGCTAGTGATCTGTTCTGAACATACTGTCCATGAGAGCATCTCAAAAGAGGTTCCTGTATCTCATTCCTACACACCCACACTGCTAGTGATCTCTTCTAAACAGGATATCTTTTTATTTTTCATTCATGAGTTAATCACTGCTATAATGTAAGCACATGCAGTCATTTGCTAATACAATGTAGATAGATTAATTTAGTAAATGTAGCCTCTGATATCAGGTTGTTTTTCACAGTGAGGCTCCATTTAGATTGGTATGCAGTGTTGACAGGGAGATAGCAGAGTGATCTACTGTTTTGAATTCACAGCCATGGCAGGGATGTATGATACTGACATGCTTGTGTGATTCATTTCAAAACATTGCCCAACTGAAACCCTTCTCTAGAGTTCCTCACACACTGTGGTCTGGAGTGAACACTCCTTATCCTCTAATCTATATTGTCTTTAACCAGAACTCTGTCTCAGCGGGGGAGGCTGTGGAACAGGGTCTTGCAGAGCTGGTGAAGGAGTGGAAACGAGGCAAGCTGAGTAACATCTTACCCATCATGGAGTTCATCATGTGGGCCCTGATCAAGGAGGAGGCAGACAAGGTGAGAGCAGCGAGATAAACCCACAGCAGAACTCAGCTATATACTTGTACATGTGCTTTGTGTCACAGTGGAGCACACAGGGATTGATGATTTGCACGTGATGTCACAAGTCACGTGCCAGCAGCTTGTCGGCCATTTTGGATGTCAAAAACCTTCAGACGGCATATTGACAATCTGTTTACCAGTGTTTTAAAAAACTAAAATAGAAAAAAGACGTTGTAGTATGTGGTACAGAGGAGAGCCCAAACAAGTTTTATAAATGTAAAGCATGCGTTACACAGATTAATTAATTAAATAGTTTAATCATTTCCTCGTCGATGTGGAAAATGACCTTGTTAAAACGTGATCTGGAGGCTGTTGCGTTGTGCAGCCACATCAACAACAAAAAGGTTAATTCAAGGTAATGAGCAAATAAATAAATACATAAATAATGAATTGCCCGAGCTAAATTACACTTATTAGCTTTCACTTGAGTCTGGTGGCCCTGAATCTTTAAGCACTTCAAGGGAAACAGGCAGACTTGCTATCAGTAAGTAGGGTTGTCACCTGGCCCCACAATCCCGGGACACTGAGACAGAACGGGATTTTAAACTTGCTGCTAAACTGAAATAAATTAACATGTGTCACAAAGACGGCCAGAGTGGGTGGCGTCAGACCAGAAACAGGAAGTAATACACAGAGACTTGGGGTTTTGGTGAAGCTGACCGCGTGATCGTGCTCAGCATTTAATAATTAACAGACAGAAAATAAAAAAGGTTGCAACACAAAACACACGGCACGGCACTGGTAGCCAAAATAAAGAGACAAACAAAAACGAACACACACACAAACAAACAGGGACGAACACTAAACAAACACGTACTGTGCTGGTCCTCCAGCACCACGTAGCAATTGCTCACTTTCTCTTTTTCTCGTTCTCTTTCTCTTTCTCCTCACTCTCTCCCGTTCTTTCGCCCTGAACACACAACCCCGACTGAATGAAACGTGCATCTATATATACTGTTGTGCCGGGATTCAATTACTAATTAATTATTAATTATTAATCCCAGCACGTGAATTAGTTCTGTGCAACCTCGTGCTCACATATTAAATACTTTAAATGCACCTGAAGTGATGTGCAATCCCGTGCCTAAATACAATTATACATTTGAAATAACTCGTGCTGCACACACCCATTTATATCCCGTGCAGCCATATCTATACACCAACATTAACACACCACACGCAACATACAACACAGAAATGCACACAGGGGCGGAGCACATTGCCACACATGTTAATTAGCCCTACACCTTTGCTGAAATGAATCCTATTGCTGAATTACTGTGCGCAACATACTGCCTCCGAACAGCTGAGCAATGTTACTGATTGGGAGAGTAATTGTACGTTTTAGCGATTTATTATTAACAAACAGAAAGTAAGCGACTTTTACGTATCAGTGAATTCAAATAAATTAAATATTATTATTATAATTAATAATAATGAAATACATGAAAAGTAATATATTGTATTAATTATTATTATAATTATACAGTTGTTTGCCATGCATGGTAATTAAGCACCATCATTAATTTGATCGAAGGTATCGGAGCTAATTAACACGTTCTTTTCTCTCAGTTAAGTGGTCTTTTTAAAATCCTGTTCTGTCTCAATGTGTCCCGGGATTGTGGGGCCAGGTGGCAACCCTATCAGTAAGCAATATTATTTTTCATTTGTATTTTCAATAAAGCGCACTCCCTCAGAAAGACAGGATTCTCACACAACGTCACCCTATAAATCATATAACTTAAAACATAACAAAACTACAACAACAAACACCTCCGAATTCTTCTTTGTAATTCTGGTCTTATATTTCCTTTGGCTATATTAGTGCTGTCACTGTCATTGCTAGTTTATCAAGTGAAATTGAGACGTGATGACCTTGATAAGATGACGGACGCGTCCCCCTGGTATAGCCACTGATGCAAACATGTCACCCATCCTGATATGAAATACAGGTATGCATCAAGGCGCTTGTATGCCTTGAGATCTTGGCCGGTGTACGGGGAGATGTTGTTTATTACACAGTGCTATATATATCGTGAGGCATGAAGTCAGGCAGAGATTTAGTACTGTCACACTTGACAACCTCAGAGAAGAGACCAGCTGGCAGCAAATACACATCATTTTGAAGCCCAGTGAGCAGAATTTTCTCGATGTATCTATCTCGATGTTCACCTGTGAGATGACTGACTTCATCGGACAATGTCAAGTATGGTTTTTCAGACTGCATGAGTTGAAAAAAAAAGTGTTTTTAAAAAAAGTTCTACGTTTTCGCAGGTTGTCAATAGGACGTCCAAAGCTTTTCGACGTCCAAAATGGCCGACCACACTTGGGTCACATGATTTGGTGACGTACATGCAAATCATCAATAGGGAGATGCTCATTTCTATTCATTAGCAGACAAGCAATCATTTCATTAAACTGCACTTAATAATACTTTGCCCTGTGTTAATATCTGTGCCATGTGCAAATGCTAAAAACATCTGTCAAAGGGCACATATATTAACACAGGGCAAAGTATAATGAATTGATAAAGAAGACACTCACAGACAGTCACATATATTAACCCTTTGCGGTCCATTGTCGGACTGGGTCCGACATTGCAATTATTCCTCACAGGTCCTTTGTCGGACTGGGTCCGACATCATTATAGCAACGCAATAAACGGGTGTTTAGTCGTTTTTTCTCCGGAAAAAGCAGAGAAAACCATTCAATTGCCGAGTGGGAGCGACAGGAGCCGAGACAAGTCGGAAAAAAAAAAAAAAAAAAAAAAAGCGTATCTCATGAATAGTCATACATGGTATCAGGTATCAGATAATGGGGCGTTCATAGTAAACAAGCTGGCTAAGTGCGTCAGCGCACAGAGAATAACACAGACATTTGCAGAGCTTTTTTCAGATGTTATAATAATAAAATAATGACTTTGATCGCATTATTGAGGAGTTTGGTGATAAAACGAGTGATCAGGAGATGATCGATCGGTATGTACGACTATTATTATTATTATTATTTATTTCTTACACAGCTGAACGCTATAGCAAACAAAAGGGTGGGGCGGTGCTGGAGATGCCTACTGAGTGCTTTGTTGATGTGCAGGGCCATTTAAACCCGTTTGACTGTGAAAAAAAATACTTTTAAACAGCGCGTATAAAATTAACTGCGCGTGTGAAAATTAATTAGACCTGGTGTGCCTGACGCGCAGTTAATAAATGGACCGAAAAGGGTTAACACAGGGCAAAGTATAATGAATTGATAAAGAAGACACTCACAGACAGCTGGAATGCATTCATTCATTCATTTATTCACTCTCTTGACTATTGTTGTTGTTTTTAGGGAATTGGCACTCGGATGTGGTTCTCTAGGATGCTAAAATCTCTGAATATTGGTGAGTACGGCAAACCTGCAACAAGTAAAACTTCATCTCTGACCGTCCAAACACAAGATTGTCTTGACGACAGAACTCAGAATCATCACATTCCTGTTTGTAGAACAAGATAGACAATAACTGTTTAATTTGTTCATTAAAAAATAATGAGGGAAAAAGAGCCAGTATCACGTTCATAAGTTATAACAATACCTGCAAGATGTAGTGGACCTGATTCCTATCGAAACGGATCACTTGAAATAACTTTCAGTACTTTTTTGGCATTATTACTATCAGTGTATCTATCAGTATTGCTATCAGTGTATCTATCAGTATTACTATCAGTGTATCCATCAGTATTGCTATCAGTGTATCTATCAGTATTAATATCAGTGTATCTATCAGTATTACTATCAGTGTATGTATCAGTATTGCTATCAGTGTATCTATCAGTATTACTATCAGTGTATTCATCAGTATTGCTATCAGTGTATCTATCAGTATTGCTATCAGTGTATCTATCAGTATTGCTATCAGTGTATTCATCAGTATTGCTATCAGTGTATCTATCAGTATTGCTATCAGTGTATCTATCAGTATTGCTATCAGTGTATCTATCAGTATTGCTATCAGTGTATCTATCAGTATTGCTATCAGTGTATCTATCAGTATTGCTATCAGTGTATCTATCAGTATTGCTATCAGTGTATCTATCAGTATTGCTATCAGTGTATCTATCAGTATTGCTATCAGTGTATCTATCAGTATTGCTATCAGTGTATCTATCAGTATTGCTATCAGTGTATCTATCAGTATTGCTATCAGTGTATTCATCAGTATTGCTATCAGTGTATTCATCAGTATTGCTATCAGTGTATCTATCAGTATTGCTATCAGTGTATCTATCAGTATTGCTATCAGTGTATCTATCAGTATTGCTATCAGTGTATCTATCAGTATTGCTATCAGTGTATCTATCAGTATTGCTATCAGTGTATCTATCAGTATTGCTATCAGTGTATCTATCAGTATTGCTATCAGTGTATCTATCAGTATTGCTATCAGTGTATCTATCAGTATTGCTATCAGTGTATCTATCAGTATTGCTATCAGTGTATTCATCAGTATTGCTATCAGTGTATCTATCAGTATTGCTATCAGTGTGTATCTATCAGTATTGCTATCAGTGTATCTATCAGTATTGCTATCAGTGTATCTATCAGTATTGCTATCAGTGTATCTATCAGTATTGCTATCAGTGTATCTATCAGTATTGCTATCAGTGTATCTATCAGTATTGCTATCAGTGTATCTATCAGTATTGCTATCAGTGTATCTATCAGTATTGCTATCAGTGTATTCATCAGTATTGCTATCAGTGTATCTATCAGTATTGCTATCAGTGTATCTATCAGTATTGCTATCAGTGTATCTATCAGTATTGCTATCAGTGTATCTATCAGTATTGCTATGTGTATCTATCAGTATTGCTATCAGTGTATTCATCAGTATTGCTATCAGTGTATCTATCAGTATTGCTATCAGTGTGTATCTATCAGTATTGCTATCAGTGTATCTATCAGTATTGCTATCAGTGTATCTATCAGTATTGCTATCAGTGTATCTATCAGTATTGCTATCAGTGTATCTATCAGTATTTCTATCAGTGTATCTATCAGTATTGCTATCAGTGTATCTATCAGTATTGCTATCAGTGTATTCATCAGTATTGCTATCAGTGTATCTATCAGTATTGCTATCAGTGTATTCATCAGTATTGCTATCAGTGTATCTATCAGTATTGCTATCAGTGTATCTATCAGTATTGCTATCAGTGTATCTATCAGTATTGCTATCAGTGTATCTATCAGTATTGCTATCAGTGTATCTATCAGTATTGCTATCAGTGTATCTATCAGTATTGCTATCAGTGTATCTATCAGTATTGCTATCAGTGTATTCATCAGTATTGCTATCAGTGTATCTATCAGTATTGCTATCAGTGTATCTATCAGTATTGCTATCAGTGTATCTATCAGTATTGCTATCAGTGTATCTATCAGTATTGTTATCAGTGTATCTATCAGTATTGCTATCAGTGTATCTATCAGTATTTCTATCAGTGTGTATCTATCAGTATTGCTATCAGTGTATCTATCAGTATTGCTATCAGTGTATCTATCAGTATTGCTATCAGTGTATCTATCGGTATTACTGTCCTGAAGCTTGGTGTTACTGTTTCATTTTTCTGTTTTAGGCACCATTAAAACATTGTTTTGCAACAGCAATTGTATACAGAAAATTAAATAAAAAAAGACTTAAAAAGACACTTGAATTATTAAAATAACAACCAACTCTGAAAAGCGTCCCTAAAAGAAATAAAACAGCAGTATTTCACTTTTCTTTTTAAATAAATGTGTATTATTATTATTATTATTATTATTATTATTATTATTATTATTATTATTATTATTATTATTATTATTAGTACTACAACTTTTTAATAACTGTTTGATTTGCTGTGTGTAGACTAGACATTATTTTTATATTTAATTTTGTCTGTATTTATCCTTTTATTCTAGACTGTGGTCAGGACCACGTGTCTTGAGAAGGCATCTCTTAATAAATAATTAGCAATGTTTATAATAAACATGATTCTCAGTATTGATATCCTCGCTAGTCATTTTAGAACAGCGCTAGCCTGAGTGTCGTTCTCCTCCAATGACAAGGAGGCAGTATTTTATCGATGTCATTTCAAGTTGTACTTTGACGGGTGGAATTGTATTAACGGGACGGAAATTGAAAATCCATGAAGGATTCACTCAGGGAACCCAACAAGGAGGCGGGTCTCTCTGAAATGGGAAACGAGAGAATCACAAAACACAGCATGGGAACTTTCACAAGCAAAACACAGCATGTGAACTTTCACAAGCAAAACACAGCATGGGAACTTTCACAAGCAAAACACAGCATGGGAACTTTCACAAGCAAAACACAGCATGGGAACTTTCACAAGCAAAACACAGCATGGGAACTTTCACAAGCAAAACACAGCATGGGAACTTTCACAAGCAAAACACAGCATGGGAACTTTCACAAGCAAAACACAGCATGGGAACTTTCACAAGCAAAACACAGCATGGGAACTTTCACAAGCAAAACACAGCATGGGAACTTTCACAAGCAAAACACAGCATGGGAACTTTCACAAGCAGAACACAGCATGGGAACTTTCACAAGCAAAACACAGCATGGGAACTTTCACAAACAAAACACAGCATGGGAACTTTCACAAGCAAAACACAGCATGGGAACTTTCACAAGCAGAACACAGCATGGGAACTTTCACAAGCAAAACACAGCATGGGAACTTTCACAAGCAAAACACAGCATGGGAACTTTCACAAGCAGAACACAGCATGGGAACTTTCACAAGCAAAACACAGCATGGGAACTTTCACAAACAAAACACAGCATGGGAACTTTCACAAACAAAACACAGCATGGAACAGGGAAGGTAACATTGTTAATAATTGAAAACGAATGCTTGAACAACACTATGAAGTTTAGACTGTGATACTGGATCTTTAAAGAGATTCATCTACACTTCCAGCTGGAATATTGATTCAATTCTTTGCCGACTCTGTCTTTATCTCTTCACACAGGTGCTGGGAGATGCATCCCTGATTCAGGTATTTCTCACTGTTGCAGTTTTGTTGATTTTCAGGTGTTGCATTCTACTGTTAAGAATATTTAATCTATTTTTCTTTCATTTTTTCTAGTCTGGCAGTGGATTCACAAGGCATCAGGTACTCTTTAAGTTTACTATGTGTTGCTGAAGACTGATATTTCTGATTGATTTTTGGTATAACAGTTTTTTCTAGTACAGAGGGACAGCCCACTGTCAACAACTGATTTAATAATTTGGTTGTTGACAGTGGGCATCTCCTCTGTGCTCTATAGTTTATTTAAAGCCATGTTCTCCCCTCTCTCTCTTTTCTTCCCATCTTACTGTCCTCCCTCTCCCTCTCTTACACCCTTCCCCTTTTCACTACTGCCTCCTCCTCCTCTCCATCTCTCCTTTTCTCCCTCATCTCTTCCCCTTCCTTCTATTTTACTGTCCTCCCTCTCTCTTCCCCTGCTTCACCTCTCCCCTCTGTTCTCTCTTCTTCTCCTCTTAATCTCTCCTTTTCTCCCTCATCTCTTCCCCTTCTGTTTTACTATCCTCCCTGTCCCTCTCTTCCCCTGCCTCCCCTGCTTCACCTCTCCCCCTCTCTTTACCTCTCCCCTCTCTTCCCCTGCCTCTCCTCTCCCCCTCTCTCTTCACCTCTTCCCACTCTACCCCTGCCTCTCCTCTCCCCCTCTCGCTTCACCTCTCCTCTCTCCCCCTGCCTCTCCTCTCCCCTTCTCTGTTCACCTCTCCCCTCTCTTCCCCTTCTCTCTTCACCTCTCCCCTCGCTTCCCCTGCCTCTCCTCTCCCCTTCTCTCTTCACCTCTCCCCCTCTCTTTTCACCTCTCCCCTCTTCCCCTGCCTCTCCTCTCCCCCTCTCTCTTCACCTCTCCCCTCTTCCCCTGCCTCTCCTCTCCCCCTCTCTCTTCACCTCTCTCCTCTCTTCCCCTGCCTCTCCTCTCCATCTCTCTCTTCACCTTTCCTCTCTCTTAAAGATGTTCATGTAGTTCATTGGAAGTGGTTTGAGGTTCAAGCCCCAAGTCTTTTGTTTGTACTCCGGCTGTTTCTCTAAACACATCAGCATTCTCATTTAAGAATAGGGGTTAGTCTGTGGCTTGGC
Source organism: Acipenser ruthenus (assembly GCF_902713425.1). NCBI lineage: Eukaryota > Metazoa > Chordata > Actinopteri > Acipenseriformes > Acipenseridae > Acipenser > Acipenser ruthenus. The sequence goes on from NC_081238.1 coordinate 6,871,878, forward strand.
TGAATAATGGTTCAGATTCAATTGAAATCTATTCTGGAAATCCCTTTCTCTCCTCCCTCTCTCTCTCTTTCCCCTCTATCCTCTCCCCTTTCCTCACATGGGTGCTCGTCCCAGGTGGCAGGTATATATTAGATATAGAACCGCTATCCAATTGTGATGAAACTTGGTACGGACATTCTGTAGAACAAATTACTAAGAGTATCATAACCTGGAGCCTGTGTCTCTCCCCTCCCTCTGTCCCCAATCTCTCCCTCATCCCCTAACCCCATCTCTCTTTAACCTCCCATCTCCCAGCCCCTCCCCCTCTCTTTCTCCCTTCCCTTCCTCTACTAACCCCCTCTTTCTCTCTCCCTCTCTCCCAGGTGTCAGGTATATACTATGTGTTACACTTTTACATACATCTAGGTAACCATTTATCTGATTGGCGTTTCAGAATTTGGATCTGGTATCCCCTCTTTTTCTCCCTATCCCTTTCTGCCTAACTTTCTTACAGTATTCCCCCTTTACCTCTCCCTCTCTGCCTCCCCCTCCATCTCCTCCCCCTCTCTCTCTCTCTCTCTCTCTCTCTCTCTCTCTTTACACTCTGGGATCTGTCAATGATCTCTGGGTAACTCAGCTTATTATCGCTGATCATAATTAAATCCCAGTCTTCATATTTCACTTTAGGCCGGAGGGTTCCAATTCACTAAAAAGTCCCGCCCTGCCAGCGCTATCATAAGCATTTTTCTCAGTGAGGGTGCATATTATCTGACTGTGACCCATACCTGCCTAACCTCCCGATTTTCTATTGATCTCATGGTCTCTGGGATCTGTCAGTGATCTCCGGGTAACTGAGCTTATTATCACTGATCATAGCTAAATACCAGTCCCCATATTTCACTTTAGGCTAGAGGGCTATCATTGGCTGCTTCAAGATTTAATAAAACAAAATGGAGAGTGATAGGTGGAATCACTCCAGTTCATAACATCAATCATTTCTTTAATGGACACTTGAAGCATCCAATGATAGCAGGGATCTTGGTTCAGCTGTCCACTCAGAGAAGAGGGGTGTAGTTCCGGGGAGTGGCATTGTGAAAGCTCACTGACGCTTCACTTCCCAGACTGAGCGCGGATGAGAGGAGGAGTCGATGCTTGAGAGCCGTTACATTTAAACATGAGTTTAAAAAATACATTTACTTCAGCATTTTACTTAAAATAACATTTTGTTCCCTCAGTTATATCCTTCTATAGATACTGTTGTGCTGTCAAGCTAACGTGTTTAACAGCACTAATACAGTGAAGAAGTGTTTTATTTTTTGCTTTTGAATCCCCAGGGCTGGAATGTGGTGGTAGGATATTGAAATAAACAGAGAATGTGAGATGATTTGTTAAATTGTAATAACCAGCAGTCCAGACTCCTAGTTAAACATTCAGAAACTCTAGTTGTTGTCTCTGACACTGCCATTAACCCTTTAAGGACGTGATGGTGTAACACGATCATACTGAAGTGTCATTCTGGACCCGTGATCGGGTAAACACGATGAAAACACACTTCGTTTCTTTGACTTGCTGGGACACCATACTTTGCAGTACAGCTTGTTAACACATGTCGTTGGATAGGGGAGGGGTTGAACTTCACTGCCTGATTGGTTGTTTATTCGTGTGATGTCACTGAGATGGGCATTTCATTTGTAAAGGGCGGAGACATTTCATAGCAACACGCAGAGACAAAACATGACACAGGAACTTGTTTACAGCAAAGAAAATAACTGGGAAACACTATAAATTCAATATATTTGACTTATACTTATATTAGAACATTTATTCTGTCTCGTGTTTTAATACAATGTGCCTATAGAAAGTCTACACCCCCTTGAACTTTTTTCACATTTTGTCGTGTCAGTGCCTCAGAGTTTCATGCATTTAAATGAGGATTTTTTCCCACTTATCTACATACCATACTCCACACTGTTAAGGGGAAAAAAGTTTTTATTGAGAAAAAAATTATAAATTAAAAATACAAAACTGAAAGATCATAACTGGATAAGTCTCCACCCCCCTGAGTTAATACTTGGTGGAAGCACCTTTGGCAGCAATTACAGCTGTGAGTCTGTTAGGATAGATCTGTAACAACTTTGCGCACCTAGATTTGGCAATATTTGACCATTCTTCTTTACAAAACTGTTCAAGCTCTGTCACGTTCCTTGGGGAGCGTTGATGGACAGAAATCTTCAAGTCATGCCACAAATTTTCGATTGGATTTAGATCGGGCCTCTGACTGGGCCACTCAAGGACATTTACCTATTTGTTCCTTAGCCACTCCAGTGTAGCTTTGGCTGTGTGTTTTGGGTCATTGCCATGCTGAAAGGTGAACTTCTGTCCCAGTTTCAGCTTTCTTGCAGAGAGCAGCAGGTTTTCCTCAAGGACTTCTCTGTACTTTGCTCCATTCATTTTCCCTTCTATCCTGGCAAGTGCCCCAGTCCCTGCCGATGAGAAACATCCCCATAACATGATGCTGCCACCACCATGCTTCACAGTAGGGATGGTGTTCTTTGGGTGATGCGCTGTGTTGGGTTTGCGCCAAACATAACGCTTTGCATTCAGGCCAAAAAGTTCCATTTTAGTTTCGTCAGACCACAAAACTTTTTGCCACATGGCTACAGAATCTCCTGAATGTTTTTTGCATACTTCAAACGGGATTCAAGGTGGGCTTTCTTGAGTAATGGCTTCCTTCTTGCCACCCTACCATACAGGCCAGATTTGTGGAGTGCTTGGGATATTGTTGTCACATGCACACTTTGACCAGTCTTGGCCATAAAAGCCTGTAGCTCTTGCAAAGTTGCCATTGGCCTCTTGGTAGCCTCTCTGATCAGTCTTCTCTTACTCGGTCATCCAGTTTGGAGGGACGGCCTGATCTAGGCAGGGTTTTGGTGGTGCCATACACCTTCCACTTCTTAATAACCATCTTGACCATGCTCCAAGGGATATTCAAGCCCTTATATATTGTTATTATAGCCATCCCGTGATCTGTGCCTTTCAACAACTTTGTCCCGGAGTTCTTTTGAAAGCTCCTTGGTGCTCATGGTTGAGTCTTTGCTTTAAAATGCACTACCCAGCACAGGGAACCTACAGGAACTGCTGAATTTATCCTGAAATCATGTGAATCACTGCAATTTAACACAGGTGTGTGATTTTGAAGGTAATTAGTTACACCTGAGCTAATATAGGATTGCTACTACTAAGGGAGTGGACACTTACCCAACCAAGCTATTTCAGTTTTTTTATTTAATTAATTTTCTACAAATTTCTAGAACATTTTTTTCACTTGGAAGTTGTGGGGTAGGATGTGTAGATAAATAAAAAAAGCAAGAAAAGGTGAACATTTTGAAAGGGGGTGTAGACTTTCTATAGGCACTGTATATGTTTTTACAACATTTCTAAATATCAAACGAGTGGATATAGGGGTTCATGTTTCAGGAACTACATTTATTTATTATTTTGTCCTTATTGCTGATAATTATGGAGTGAAGAACTATTTTATTTATACATATTTATTTTGAGTAAATAATCGAGAGTAGTGTCCATTATTATTTATTTCTTAGCAGACACCCTTATCCAGGGGACTTATAATTGTTACAAGATATCACATTATTTGTACATACAATTACCCATTTATACAGTTGGGTTTTTACTGGAGCAATCTAGGTAAAGTACCTTACTCAAGGGTACAGCAGCAGTGTCCCCTAGCATGACCCTCTGGTCAAGAGTCCAGAGCTCCCTAACCACTACTCCACACTGCTCTCATTATTGCTTCTAAAGACCCTGAGGATAAACGTGTATTCTGTCATTGCAATCACTCAGGTGAAACAGTGTCTTTTGTAATTTGCCCAAACATCAATATTTTTCAACAAAACTTTCAGGAAGTATTGTAAGGTCCCTCGGGTCATAGAATAAGACATTTTTATACATGTATCTCTAAGCAGAATACAAAATAATAGAAAAATACGTAACGTTAAAAAAGAAAAGAAACGAAATATCGTTTCGAAAAAAAAGTGAAAAGCTTATCTGGTTTCTGAAGTGCTTTATAATGCTCCCCAGAGTGTGCAGAAGAAAAGAACAGTTCCAAGATGCTACTGTAAAAATAGATGTTTAGTGAATTTTTATAGGAAGAGAGTCAACTACTACCAAAAAAGGGTTAACCACATTATAAATGATTGGTCCTTAAAGGGTTAACCACATTATAAATGCTTGGTCCTTAAAGAGTTAAGCAGTGCTGCTTGTGAGCGTGGGTTTCCACATTTTAAAAACCAAATATCGATCCCGCCTATCAGCCTCAGTTATTATTATTATTATTATTTATTTCTTAGCAGACGCCCTTATCCAGGGCGACTTACAATTGTTACAAGATATCACATTATTTTTACATACAATTACCCATTTATACAGTTGGGTTTTTACTGGAGCAATTTAGGTAAAGTACCTTGCTCAAGGGTACAGCAGCTGTGTCCCATACCAGGGATTGAACCCACAACCCTCCGGTCAAGAGTCTAGAGCCCTAACCACTACGCCACACTGCTGCCCAGATCCACATTCATGTGTGTAAGATGACACTGAAACCTTTGATCCTGAACCCAGCATCCTTGACAGGGGTGCAAATCGCTTTAAATTATCAAACCCGCCCTAATCGAGCCCTCTCACAACTTCACACACGACACAACCCTTCTCTCCTGTGTATGTGGAGGAGTGGGGGGGGTGTCATGTGACTAGTCCTTCCTCTCTCTCCTCCCCTCTCCCTCCCTCCATCATACCCTCCTCTCTCTCCTCTCCCTCCCTCTCCTTTTTCTCCTCTTCCATCTCTCTCCTCTCCCATCACCATACCCTCCTCTATCTCTCCCTCCCTCTCTCCTCTCCCTCCCACCATCATACCCTCCTTTCTATCTCCTCTCTCCCTTTCCCTCTCTCTCTCCCTGTACCTCCTTCACCTTTACTCTTCAATAACAGAGTAGTGTTATTGAAGTAACGCCCCTGTGCAGAGTGTTCACTGTGTGTCCCTCAGGCTGTGACAGGCGCACACATACTGGGCAGCCAGTGGGGCTGTGTGTCTCGTTCCCAGTAGGACTGCCAGTTTTTCTGGGTCAGTCAATTGTGGGAAGTGTGGGAGGGAAATAGTCATTTTTTTAAGGAATGTGTCCCTTGTTTGGTTGTATTTCTCACAGTGTAGGAGAAAGTGCATCTCTGTCTCGACCTCTCCTGTCTCACAGTGACCACAGAGCCTGTTCTCTCTGGGTAGCCAGGTCTGCCTGTGTCGGCCTTTTTCAATGGCCAGGCTGTGGTCACTGAGCCTGTACTTGGTCAGGATCTGCCTCTGCTTTGTATCTCTGACAGTGAAGAGATACCCTCTAGAGTAAAGTCTCTTTTTAGGGCCCGATAGCAATCCAGTTTATTTGGGGTTTTTGTTTCTTTGTCCCAATGTTCCAGATAGGAGTTTTTGATTTGTGTTACAGTTCGGTTGACTCTGATTGGCAGTGCTTTAGCAGAGCTGTCCTGAAGCTGGTTAGTGTTAGTGTGGGTTAGTGCATTGAGCTTCAGGACCCTGGGCTGAGCTCTTGGGTTAGAAGGGCCTTGTACTGGATAACTCTTGCCAGATTCTGACAGGTAGATTTATTTTATAAAGCCTCCTTTTGATGGTATAAAAAGCTCTGCAGGCTTTTTTCTTTTAGTGCATTCACTGCCAGGTTAAAGCTCCGTGATGCACTGATGGTCAGGCCTAGGTATGTATATTGTGTGGTGTGTTCTGCCACGTTGCTTTTTTACCTCTGGCCATATAATTGATACAGAGAGCACACTATAAACACTCACTTTATTATTATTATTATTATTATTATTATTATTATTATTATTATTATTATTATTATTATTATGGGCGGCACTGTGGCGTGGTGGTTAGCGCTGCTGCCACATAGCTCCAGGGTCCTGGGTTTGAGTCCGGACTCAGGGGTCTGTCTGTGTGGAGTTTGCATGTTCTCCCCGTGTTCGCTGGGTTTCCTCCAGGTACTCTGGTTTCCTCCCACAGTCCAAAGACATGCTGGCTTGGTGGATTGGCCTCTCTAAATTGCCTCTTAGTTGCCCTGCGATGGACTGGCGTCCCATCCAGGTTGTAGGCCTTGCACCCCTGTGTCTGTCAGGTTAGGCTCCGGCTCACCGCAACCCTCTATAGGATTAAGCATTTACATATAATGGATGGATTATGATTATTATGATTATTATTATTATTATTATTATTGTTATTAATATTGTTATTATTATTATTATTATTGTCTCCTCACTTCTTCACAGTTGACAGTTTGACACTGGACCTCGATACAGCACACCCCCGGCTCACCCTGCCTGTGGATGAGAAACAAGTGAAAAGTAAAAGGCAGGATCATAACAATCCCCAGAGATTTGATTACAGGCGCTGTGTGCTGGGCAGGGAGGGCTTCACCTCAGGGAGACACTACTGGGAGCTGGGGGTGGGAGAGAATATATTCTGGAGATTAGGAGTCAGCAGAGAGTCTGCCCCAAGGAAGGGGAAGTTCAGTATGACCCCCCAGCAGGGTTACTGGACTGTGGGGTGGAGTGGAAATGAAGATAAAGATGAGTTCACTGCTCTCACTGACCCCCAGACCCCCCTCCCCCTGAGCCTGAAGCCCCAGAAGCTGGGGGTGTATCTGGATTATGAGGAAGGGCAGCTCTCCTTTTACAATGTGGAGACCAGATCTCACATCTACACTTTCACTGACATGGAGTTCAATCCCAATGAGAAACTCTATCCATTCTTCTGGACGTTGGAATACAAAGACCTTGCGCTGGTGTCCCCGGGGAAGATGAATGACAGCTCTTTCTTACTTCTAGTCTGGGAAGGGATTCTTGCTGCATCAGGTACTGGTTCACTTTACTACTTGTTTGCTAGAGGCTGATATGCTTGTTGATTTATTATTCATTTCTATAACTCCTATCTGGTTTGAAGTGTTACAAACACCCTTTAGTGTTTTCAACAAATACACAGCTAATTTTGTCCTTATTGCTGATAATAATGGAGTGAAGAACTATTATTTTATTTATACATATTTATTTTGAGTAAATAATCGAGAGTAGTGTCCATTATTGCTTCTAAAGACCCTGAGGATAAACGTGTGTTCTGTCATTGCAATCACTCAGGTGAAACAGTGTCTTGTAATTTTCCCCAAAAAACATCAATATTTTTCAACAAAACTTTCAGGAAGTATTGGAAGGTCCCTCGGGTCATAGAATAAGACATTTTTATACATGTATCTCTAAGCAGAATACAAAATAATAGAAAAATACGTAACGTTAAAAAAGAAAAGAAACGAAATATCGTTTCGAAAGAAAAGTGAAAAGCTTGTCTGGTTTCTGAAGTGCTTTATAATGCTCCCCAGAGTGTGCAGAAGAAAAGAACAGTTCCAAGATGCTACTGTAAAAATAGATGTTTAGTGAAATTTTATAGGAAGAGAGTCAACTACTACCAAAAAAGGGTTAACCACATTATAAATGATTGGTCCTTAAAGGGTTAACCATATTATAAATGTTTGGTCCTTAAAGAGTTAAGCAGTGATGCTTGTGAGCGTGGGTTTCCACATTTTAAAAACCAAATATCGATCCCGCCTATCAGCCTCAGTCTGCTCTGATCCACATTCATGTGTGTAAGATGACACTGAAACCTTTGATCCTGAACCCAGCATCCTTGACAGGGGTGCAAATCACTTTAAATTATCAAACCCGCCCTAATCGAGCCCCCTCACAACTTCACACACGACACGACCCTTCTCTCCTGTGTATGTGGAGGAGTGGGGGGGGTGTCATGTGACTAGTCCTTCCTCTCTCTCCTCTCCCTCCCTCCATCATACCCTCCTCTCTCTCCTCTCCCTCCCTCTCCTTTTTCTCCTCTTCCATCTCTCTCCTCTCCCATCACCATACCCTCCTCTATCTCTCCCTCCCTCTCTCCTCTGTCCTCTCCCTCCCACGATCATACCCTCCTTTCTATCTCCTCTCTCTCCCTTTCCCTCTCTCTCTCCCTGTACCTCCTTCACCTTTACTCTCCCTCCCTACCTACCGTCCCTCTCCACTGTCCCCCTCACCTGTCTGTCCTCTCCCTCCCTCCATCATACTCTCCTCTCCCTCTCTCCTCCCCTCCCTCTCTACTCTCTCATCTGCCCCTCTCTCCCCTCCCTCCCTCTCCCATCTCTCCCTCTCTCCCTCCCTCTCCTTTATTGGCATGGGACACCAGCAGTATTGCCAAAACAATTACATTACATATCATATGAACAATAGATTTACAACAACAATAACAACAAAAATAATAATAATAATAATAATAATAATAATAATAATAATAATAATAATAATAATAATAATGACCGCTGGTATATAGAATGTAACTCAGAGTAGTGTTATTGAAGTAACGTCCTGTGCAGAGTGTTCACTGTGTGTCCCTCAGGCTGTGACAGGCGCACACATACTGGGCAGCCAGTGGGGCTGTGTGTCCCGTTCCCAGTAGGACTGCCAGTTTTTCTGGGTCAGCCAATTGTGGGAAGTGTGGGAGGGAAATAGTCATTTTTTTTAAGGAATTTGTCTCTTGTTTGGTTGTATTTCTCACAGTGTAGGAGAAAGTGCATCTCTGTCTCGACCTCTCCTGTCTCACAGTGACCACAGAGCCTGTTCTCTCTGGGTAGCCAGGTCTGCCTGTGTCGGCCTTTTTCAATGGCCAGGCTGTGGTCACTGAGCCTGTACTTGGTCAGGATCTGCCTCTGCTTTGTATCTCTGACAGTGAAGAGATACCCTCTAGAGTAAAGTCTCTTTTTAGGGCCCGATAGCAATCCAGTTTATTTGGGGTTTTTGTTTCTTTGTCCCAATGTTCCAGATAGGAGTTTTTGATTTGTGTTACAGTTCGGTTGACTCTGATTGGCAGTGCTTTAGCAGAGCTGTCCTGAAGCTGGTTAGTGTTAGTGTGGGTTAGTGCATTGAGCTTCAGGACCCTGGGCTGAGCTCTTGGGTTAGAAGGGCCTTGTACTGGATAACTCTTGCCAGATTCTGACAGGTAGATTTATTTTATAAAGCCTCCTTTTGATGGTATAAAAAGCTCTGCAGGCTTTTTTCTTTTAGTGCATTCACTGCCAGGTTAAAGCTCCGTGATGCACTGATGGTCAGGCCTAGGTATGTATATTGTGTGGTGTGTTCTGCCACGTTGCTTTTTTACCTCTGGCCATATAATTGGTACAGAGAGCACACTATAAACACTCACTTTATTATTATTATTATTATTATTATTATTATTATTATTATTATTATTATTATTATGGGCGGCACTGTGGCGTGGTGGTTAGCGCTGCTGCCACATAGCTCCAGGGTCCTGGGTTTGAGTCCGGACTCAGGGGTCTGTCTGTGTGGAGTTTGCATGTTCTCCCCGTGTTCGCTGGGTTTCCTCCAGGTACTCTGGTTTCCTCCCACAGTCCAAAGACATGCTGGCTTGGTGGATTGGCCTCTCTAAATTGCCTCTTAGTTGCCCTGCGATGGACTGGCGTCCCATCCAGGTTGTAGGCCTTGCACCCCTGTGTCTGTCAGGTTAGGCTCCGGCTCACCGCAACCCTCTATAGGATTAAGCAGTTACATATAATGGATGGATTATGATTATTATGATTATTATTATTATTATTATTATTGTTATTATTATTGTTATTATTATTATTATTATTGTCTCCTCACTTCTTCACAGTTGACAGTTTGACACTGGACCTCGATACAGCACACCCCCGGCTCACCCTGCCTGTGGATGAGAAACAAGTGAAAAGTAAAAGGCAGGATCATAACAATCCCCAGAGATTTGATTACAGGCGCTGTGTGCTGGGCAGGGAGGGCTTCACCTCAGGGAGACACTACTGGGAGCTGGGGGTGGGAGAGAATATATTCTGGAGATTAGGAGTCAGCAGAGAGTCTGCCCCAAGGAAGGGGAAGTTCAGTATGACCCCCCAGCAGGGTTACTGGACTGTGGGGTGGAGTGGAAATGAAGATAAAGATGAGTTCACTGCTCTCACTGACCCCCAGACCCCCCTCCCCCCGAGCCTGAAGCCCCAGAAGCTGGGGGTGTATCTGGATTATGAGGAAGGGCAGCTCTCCTTTTACAATGTGGAGACCAGATCTCACATCTACACTTTCACTGACATGGAGTTCAATCCCAATGAGAAACTCTATCCATTCTTCTGGACGTTGGAATACAAAGACCTTGCGCTGGTGTCCCCGGGGAAGATGAATGACAGCTCTTTCTTACTTCTAGTCTGGGAAGGGATTCTTGCTGCATCAGGTACTGGTTCACTTTACTACTTGTTTGCTAGAGGCTGATATGCTTGTTGATTTATTATTCATTTCTATAACTCCTATCTGGTTTGAAGTGTTACAAACACCCTTTAGTGTTTTCAACAAATACACAGCTAATTTTGTCCTTATTGCTGATAATAATGGAGTGAAGAACTATTATTTTATTTATACATATTTATTTTGAGTAAATAATCGAGAGTAGTGTCCATTATTGCTTCTAAAGACCCTGAGGATAAACGTGTGTTCTGTCATTGCAATCACTCAGGTGAAACAGTGTCTTGTAATTTTCCCCAAAAAACATCAATATTTTTCAACAAAACTTTCAGGAAGTATTGGAAGGTCCCTCGGGTCATAGAATAAGACATTTTTATACATGTATCTCTAAGCAGAATACAAAATAATAGAAAAATACGTAACGTTAAAAAAGAAAAGAAACGAAATATCGTTTTGAAAAAAAAGTGAAAAGCTTGTCTGGTTTCTGAAGTGCTTTATAATGCTCCCCAGAGTGTGCAGAAGAAAAGAACAGTTCCAAGATGCTACTGTAAAAATAGATGTTTAGTGAATTTTTATAGGAAGAGAGTCAACTACTACCAAAAAAGGGTTAACCACATTATAAATGATTGGTCTTTAAAGGGTTAACCACATTATAAATGCTTGGTCCTTAAAGAGTTTAGCAGTGCTGCTTGTGAGCGTGGGTTTCCACATTTTAAAAACCAAATATCGATCCCGCCTATCAGCCTCAGTCTGCCCTGATCCACATTCATGTGTGTAAGATGACACTGAAACCTTTGATCCTAAACCCAGCATCCTTGACAGGGGTGCAAATCACTTTAAATTATCAAACCCGCCCTAATCGAGCCCTCTCACAACTTCACACACGACACAACCCTTCTCTCCTGTGTATGTGGAGGGGTGGGGGGGGGGTGTCATGTGACTAGTCCTTCCTCTCTCTCCTCCCCTCTCTTCTCCCTCTCCCTCCCTCCATCATACCCTCCTCTCTCTCCTCTCCCTCCCTCTCCTTTTTCTCCTCTTCCATCTCTCTCCTCTCCCATCACCATACCCTCCTCTATCTCTCCCTCCCTCTCTCCTCTGTCCTCTCCCTCCCACGATCATACCCTCCTTTCTATCTCCTCTCTCTCCCTTTCCCTCTCTCTCTCCCTGTACCTCCTTCACCTTTACTCTCCCTCCCTACCTACCGTCCCTCTCCACTGTCCCCCTCACCTGTCTGTCCTCTCCCTCCCTCCATCATACTCTCCTCTCCCTCTCTCCTCCCCTCCCTCTCTACTCTCTCATCTGCCCCTCTCTCCCCTCCCTCCCTCTCCCATCTCTCCCTCTCTCCCTCCCTCTCCTTTATTGGCATGGGACACCAGCAGTATTGCCAAAACAATTACATTACATATCATATGAACAATAGATTTACAACAACAATAACAACAAAAATAATAATAATAATAATAATAATAATAATAATAATAATAATAATAATAATAATAATAATAATGACCGCTGGTATATAGAATGTAACTCAGAGTAGTGTTATTGAAGTAACGTCCTGTGCAGAGTGTTCACTGTGTGTCCCTCAGGCTGTGACAGGCGCACACATACTGGGCAGCCAGTGGGGCTGTGTGTCCCGTTCCCAGTAGGACTGCCAGTTTTTCTGGGTCAGCCAATTGTGGGAAGTGTGGGAGGGAAATAGTCATTTTTTTTAAGGAATTTGTCTCTTGTTTGGTTGTATTTCTCACAGTGTAGGAGAAAGTGCATCTCTGTCTCGACCTCTCCTGTCTCACAGTGACCACAGAGCCTGTTCTCTCTGGGTAGCCAGGTCTGCCTGTGTCGGCCTTTTTCAATGGCCAGGCTGTGGTCACTGAGCCTGTACTTGGTCAGGATCTGCCTCTGCTTTGTATCTCTGACAGTGAAGAGATACCCTCTAGAGTAAAGTCTCTTTTTAGGGCCCGATAGCAATCCAGTTTATTTGGGGTTTTTGTTTCTTTGTCCCAATGTTCCAGATAGGAGTTTTTGATTTGTGTTACAGTTCGGTTGACTCTGATTGGCAGTGCTTTAGCAGAGCTGTCCTGAAGCTGGTTAGTGTTAGTGTGGGTTAGTGCATTGAGCTTCAGGACCCTGGGCTGAGCTCTTGGGTTAGAAGGGCCTTGTACTGGATAACTCTTGCCAGATTCTGACAGGTAGATTTATTTTATAAAGCCTCCTTTTGATGGTATAAAAAGCTCTGCAGGCTTTTTTCTTTTAGTGCATTCACTGCCAGGTTAAAGCTCCGTGATGCACTGATGGTCAGGCCTAGGTATGTATATTGTGTGGTGTGTTCTGCCACGTTGCTTTTTTACCTCTGGCCATATAATTGGTACAGAGAGCACACTATAAACACTCACTTTATTATTATTATTATTATTATTATTATTATTATTATTATTATTATTATTATTATGGGCGGCACTGTGGCGTGGTGGTTAGCGCTGCTGCCACATAGCTCCAGGGTCCTGGGTTTGAGTCCGGACTCAGGGGTCTGTCTGTGTGGAGTTTGCATGTTCTCCCCGTGTTCGCTGGGTTTCCTCCAGGTACTCTGGTTTCCTCCCACAGTCCAAAGACATGCTGGCTTGGTGGATTGGCCTCTCTAAATTGCCTCTTAGTTGCCCTGCGATGGACTGGCGTCCCATCCAGGTTGTAGGCCTTGCACCCCTGTGTCTGTCAGGTTAGGCTCCGGCTCACCGCAACCCTCTATAGGATTAAGCATTTACATATAATGGATGGATTATGATTATTATGATTATTATTATTATTATTATTATTGTTATTAATATTGTTATTATTATTATTATTATTGTCTCCTCACTTCTTCACAGTTGACAGTTTGACACTGGACCTCGATACAGCACACCCCCGGCTCACCCTGCCTGTGGATGAGAAACAAGTGAAAAGTAAAAGGCAGGATCATAACAATCCCCAGAGATTTGATTACAGGCGCTGTGTGCTGGGCAGGGAGGGCTTCACCTCAGGGAGACACTACTGGGAGCTGGGGGTGGGAGAGAATATATTCTGGAGATTAGGAGTCAGCAGAGAGTCTGCCCCAAGGAAGGGGAAGTTCAGTATGACCCCCCAGCAGGGTTACTGGACTGTGGGGTGGAGTGGAGATGAAGATAAAGATGAGTTCACTGCTCTCACTGACCCCCAGACCCCCCTCCCCCCGAGCCTGAAGCCCCAGAAGCTGGGGGTGTATCTGGATTATGAGGAAGGGCAGCTCTCCTTTTACAATGTGGAGACCAGATCTCACATCTACACTTTCACTGACATGGAGTTCAATCCCAATGAGAAACTCTATCCATTCTTCTGGACGTTGGAATACAAAGACCTTGCGCTGGTGTCCCCGGGGAAGATGAATGACAGCTCTTTCTTACTTCTAGTCTGGGAAGGGATTCTTGCTGCATCAGGTACTGGTTCACTTTACTACTTGTTTGCTAGAGGCTGATATGCTTGTTGATTTATTATTCATTTCTATAACTCCTATCTGGTTTGAAGTGTTACAAACACCCTTTAGTGTTTTCAACAAATACACAGCTAATTTTGTCCTTATTGCTGATAATAATGGAGTGAAGAACTATTATTTTATTTATACATATTTATTTTGAGTAAATAATCGAGAGTAGTGTCCATTATTGCTTCTAAAGACCCTGAGGATAAACGTGTGTTCTGTCATTGCAATCACTCAGGTGAAACAGTGTCTTGTAATTTTCCCCAAAAAACATCAATATTTTTCAACAAAACTTTCAGGAAGTATTGGAAGGTCCCTCGGGTCATAGAATAAGACATTTTTATACATGTATCTCTAAGCAGAATACAAAATAATAGAAAAATATGTAACGTTAAAAAAGAAAAGAAACGAAATATCGTTTTGAAAAAAAAGTGAAAAGCTTGTCTGGTTTCTGAAGTGCTTTATAATGCTCCCCAGAGTGTGCAGAAGAAAAGAACAGTTCCAAGATGCTACTGTAAAAAATAGATGTTTAGTGAATTTTTATAGGAAGAGAGTCAACTACTACCAAAAAAGGGTTAACCACATTATAAATGATTGGTCCTTAAAGGGTTAACCACACTATAAATGCTTGGTCCTTAAAGAGTTAAGCAGTGCTGCTTGTGAGCGTGGGTTTCCACATTTTAAAAACCAAATATCGAGCCCGCCTATCAGCCTCAGTCTGCTCTGATCCACATTCATGTGTGTAAGATGACACTGAAACCTTTGATCCTAAACCCAGCATCCTTGACAGGGGTGCAAATCACTTTAAATTATCAAACCCGCCCTAATCGAGCCCCCTCACAACTTCACACACGACACGACCCTTCTCTCCTGTGTATGTGGAGGAGTGGGGGGGGTGTCATGTGACTAGTCCTTCCTCTCTCTCCTCCCCTCTCTTCTCCCTCTCCCTCCCTCCATCATACCCTCCTCTCTCTCCTCTCCCTCCCTCTCCTTTTTCTCCTCTTCCATCTCTCTCCTCTCCCATCACCATACCCTCCTCTATCTCTCCCTCCCTCTCTCCTCTGTCCTCTCCCTCCCACGATCATACCCTCCTTTCTATCTCCTCTCTCTCCCTTTCCCTCTCTCTCTCCCTGTACCTCCTTCACCTTTACTCTCCCTCCCTACCTACCGTCCCTCTCCACTGTCCCCCTCACCTGTCTGTCCTCTCCCTCCCTCCATCATACTCTCCTCTCCCTCTCTCCTCCCCTCCCTCTCTACTCTCTCATCTGCCCCTCTCTCCCCTCCCTCCCTCTCCCATCTCTCCCTCTCTCCCTCCCTCTCCTTTATTGGCATGGGACACCAGCAGTATTGCCAAAACAATTACATTACATATCATATGAACAATAGATTTACAACAACAATAACAACAAAACTAATAATAATAATAATAATAATAATAATAATAATAATAATAATAATAATAATAATGACCGCTGGTATATAGAATGTAACTCAGAGTAGTGTTATTGAAGTAACGTCCTGTGCAGAGTGTTCACTGTGTGTCCCTCAGGCTGTGACAGGCGCACACATACTGGGCAGCCAGTGGGGCTGTGTGTCCCGTTCCCAGTAGGACTGCCAGTTTTTCTGGGTCAGCCAATTGTGGGAAGTGTGGGAGGGAAATAGTCATTTTTTTTAAGGAATTTGTCTCTTGTTTGGTTGTATTTCTCACAGTGTAGGAGAAAGTGCATCTCTGTCTCGACCTCTCCTGTCTCACAGTGACCACAGAGCCTGTTCTCTCTGGGTAGCCAGGTCTGCCTGTGTCGGCCTTTTTCAATGACCAGACTGTGGTCACTGAGCCTGTACTTGGTCAGGATCTGCCTCTGCTTTGTATCTCTGACAGTGAAGAGATACCCTCCAGAGTAAGGTCTCTTTTTAGGGCCCGATAGCAATCCAGTTTATTTGGGGTTTTTGTTTCTTTGTCCCAATGTTCCAGATAGGAGTTTTTGATTTGTGTTACAGTTCGGTTGACTCTGATTGGCAGTGCTGTAGCAGAGCTGTCCTGAAGCTGGTTAGTGTTAGTGTGGGTTAGTGCATTGAGCTTCAGGACCCTGGGCTGAGCTCTTGGGTTAGAAGGGCCTTGTACTGGATAACTCTTGCCAGATTCTGACAGGTAGATTTATTTTATAAAGCCTCCTTTTGATGGTATAAAAAGCTCTGCAGGCTTTTTTCTTTTAGTGCATTCACTGCCAGGTTAAAGCTCCGTGATGCACTGATGGTCAGGCCTAGGTATGTATATTGTGTGGTGTGTTCTGCCACGTTGCTTTTTTACCTCTGGCCATATAATTGATACAGAGAGCACACTATAAACACTCACTTTATTATTATTATTATTATTATTATTATTATTATTATTATTATGGGCGGCACTGTGGCGTGGTGGTTAGCGCTGCTGCCACATAGCTCCAGGGTCCTGGGTTTGAGTCCGGACTCAGGGGT
Organism: Acipenser ruthenus; assembly: GCF_902713425.1. Classification (NCBI taxonomy): domain Eukaryota; kingdom Metazoa; phylum Chordata; class Actinopteri; order Acipenseriformes; family Acipenseridae; genus Acipenser; species Acipenser ruthenus. The sequence continues at coordinate 6,888,187 of NC_081238.1, forward strand.
CTGTCTGTGTGGAGTTTGCATGTTCTCCCCGTGTTCGCTGGGTTTCCTCCAGGTACTCTGGTTTCCTCCCACAGTCCAAAGACATGCTGGCTTGGTGGATTGGCCTCTCTAAATTGCCTCTTAGTTGCCCTGCGATGGACTGGCGTCCCATCCAGGGTGTAGGCCTTGCATCCCTGTGTCTGTCAGGTTAGGCTCCGGCTCACCGCAACCCTCTATAGGATTAAGCGGCTACAGATAATGGATGGATTATTATTATTATTATTATTATTATTATTATTATTATTATTATTATTATTATTATTATTATTATTATTATTATTATTATTGTCTCCTCACTTTTTCACAGTTGACAGTTTGACACTGGACCTCGATACAGCACACCCCCGGCTCACCCTGCCTGTGGATGACAAACAAGTGAAAAGTAAAAGGCAGGATCATAACAATCCCCAGAGATTTGATTACAGGCGCTGTGTGCTGGGCAAGGAGGGCTTCACCTCAGGGAGACACTACTGGGAGCTGGGGGTGGGAGAGAATACATTCTGGAGATTAGGAGTCAGCAGAGAGTCTGCCCCGAAGAAGGGGAAGTTCAGCATGACCCCCCAGCAGGGTTACTGGACTGTGGGGTGGAGTGGAAATGAAGATAAAGATGAGTTCACTGCTCTCACTGACCCCCAGACCCCCCTCCCCCCGAGCCTGAAGCCCCAGAAGCTGGGGGTGTATCTGGATTATGAGGAAGGGCAGCTCTCCTTTTACAATGTGGAGACCAGATCTCACATCTACACTTTCACTGACATGGAGTTCAATCCCAATGAGAAACTCTATCCATTCTTCTGGTCGTTGGAATACAAAGACCTTGCACTGGTGTCCCCGGGGAAGATGAATGACAGCTCTTTCTTACTTCTAGTCTGGGAAGGGATTCTTGCTGCATCAGGTACTGGTTCACTTTACTACTTGTTTGCTAGAGGCTGATATGCTTGTTGATTTATTATTCATTTCTATAACTCCTATCTGGTTTGAAGTGTTACAAACACCCTTTAGTGTTTTCAACAAATACACAGCTAACCATTGCTTTTAATAATAATAACAACATGGGTCATGCAGGTTTTATTATTTTATAGTATTGATCAGTTCATGTCATAATAAAAAGTCTGCAGTTGTTCCAATAATAAGGCTGTAAATCTACGTTTAATTGACTAAACGTTTAAACCCAGAGTTAATCGGTCGTTTAACCGTTTAAACGGGCAAACAATTTATGTGTTAGTAACTTCACATTTGTATATTTTACTTCCATTATTTTAACACCCATTTTAATCCGTTTTGTATTTTAAGTGATTCTGAGAGATTCACAGTCAAACATAATAAGCATATATGAATATATAATATGAAGAAAAACTGATCTTGCCTTTATACTTGTCTTGTGCCTTTTTTCAGAGAATACATTTAACTTTTTTACATTAAACTGCAGTCCTCAAACTTCAAATAATCCATGTCAGAAAACTTGTCCAAAAAAACTTTAGTTCCGAAAACTTTAGTCCAAAATCAAAGAGTTTCTTTCATTTGTTATGTATTTACAGGCTGTGTGGTCCAGTGGTTAAAGAAAAGGGCTTGTAATCAGGAGGTCCCCGGTTCAATGACTCATTGTGTGACCCTGAGCAAGTCACTTAACCTCCTTGTGCTCCATCTTTCGGGTGAGACGCACTTGTAAGTGACTCTGCAGCTGATGCATAGTTCACACACCCTAGTCTCTGTAAGTTGCCTTGGATAAAGGCGTCTGCTAAATAACCAAATAACTTACAAAAAATAAAATGAAAACGTAAGGGGAAGAAACTTAGATAGCGTACTTCAATGGTAAAATCCACTTTTTAGATTCTTCTGAAAGAAAACTAGTTTGTCAACATTTTCTGGGTCCAGTGAACTTCTCAGCTCTGTCACAATATTCCCAGCCTTTGAAAAAAGTCTCTCAACTGATACTGAAGTAGCTGGCACGGTGAGGTATTTGCGTCCAATTTTTGCCAGTCGCGGGTATTTGTGATCATTCACTGCCGGCCACTTCAGTGGGTTACTTTCAACATCCATATGGGGTTCACATAGGTACTGCTCAAGCTCTCGTTCATTTACATTTGATGCCGGTGGAGCTTCGCGCTGTCTCCCTAGAAGAAAACACAGAGTTGAGCGGGGATCCTCACAGCCTTTCTTTGCAGGTGGGGTTGTTTCGCTCTCTGTTTGAGAGGTGGAGGCTTCGTTGTCGACGGCTGCGAGTGTGTTTTCAGTGGCTGGGAAGATCACTGTGTGCATTTCATTCTTTATCGCCCCAAACGCTTTGATGGAAGGCAAATCTTCATTTGAAACAACGAGATGGTTGCTGATTAACCCATGCATTAGTGGATGTATAAAAGATGCAAACACATTTGAAGTGGTCTCGCCAGACAGAACAGTTGTAGCACAGTACAGCGGCTTTAACCCTTTGCGGTCCATTTATTAATCGCGCGTCAGGCACGCCAGGAATAATTAATTTTCACACGCGCAGTTAATTTTATACGCGCTGTTTAAAAGTATTTTTTTTCACAGTCAAACGGGTTTAAATGGCCCTGCATATCAACAAAGCACACACTAGGCATCTCCAGCCCCTCCCCAGCCTTTTGTTTGCTATAGCGTTCAGCTGTGTAAGAAATAAATAATAATAATAATAATAGTCGTACATACCGATCGATCATCTCCAGATCACTCGTTTTATCACCAAACTCCTCAATAATGCGATCAAAGTCATTATTTTATTACTATAACATCTGAAAAAAGCTCTGCAAATGTCCATGATAGTCTCAGTGCGCTGACGCACTTAGCCAGCTTGTTTATTATGGACGCCCATTATCTGATACCTGATACCATGTATGACTATTCATGAAATACGCCTTTTTTTTTTTTTTTTTTTTTTTTTTCGACTTGTCTCGGCTCCTGTCGCTACCACTCGGCAATTGAATGGTTTTCTCGGCTTTTTCCGGAGAAAAAACGACTAAACACCCGTTTATTGCGTTGCTATAATGATGTCGGACCCAGTCCGACAAAGGACCTGTGAGGAATAATTGCAATGTCGGACCCAGTCCGACAATGGACCGCAAAGGGTTAATGTGCTTGCTAGAGATTCAGCAATTTCCCAGCTCTCGTCTTTCATTTCAAGTGTACGGGCATCTGTAAGCTTGGTGATTCTCCTATCACTTAAGACAGCACAAACTGCCCACCTTTGTTCCAAGAGATGCTCCAACATGAGAATGTTGATGTTCCAGCGTGTTTTAACTTGCTGAACAAGCTGATGTTGAGGAAGATTCATTACTCGTTGCTGTTCTTGAAGCGCGTTCCAAGCACAAGTGCTGTGCTTAAAGTGGCCCACAAGATGTCGTGCTTCTCCAAACAGGCGAGAGATGCGGTCAGTTTTAAGACCAGCCTGAACTGCAAGCTGCAGCGAGTGTGCAGTGCAACCATGATCCTGAGCACTGCAGCTCATTTCACCAAGCCTCCGCACGTCTGAAGCATTATCATGAACAGCAGCTACAACTTTGCCGTGAAGATTCCAAGATTCTGCTACGTTTTGAACAAAATTGGCAAGTAGGTCAGACGTATGACGTTCTTCTATTTCTGTTGTACACAAGACTGCGGTTTTAAACTCCCATTCATCAGCGATGTAGAGCGCGAGAAACGAAATGTAAGAATCTTGTGCTCTTGATGACCAGCAGTCTGTCGCCAGGCGTATGTGTGTAGCTTTATCTAGGGCTTCTTGCAAGTTAGTTTTCACAGTGTCATACAGACTGTGTATTCAATTTAGTACTGATGGACATGATGGTACCTTGTAATCGGGCTCAATGAAAGACAGCAACTGGCGAAATCCATCACCTTCCACTGTGCGAATGGGCAAGCAATCTCGTGCAATCATTTCTGCATTTAGTTCTGATATCCTTTCAGCTTTTACTGGGTCACAAGTCCGCGGGCGCGTAAATTGTGTAATCCGTGCCTGGCTTGCAGTGACTGATCCTTCATGGATGCTCTGTGGATGCCTCAGTCGAAGGTGGTTCAGCATTGTACCAGTGGAGCCTCCCCGATAAACTAAACTGCTTGAACAAACTGTACACCTGACAGTACTTTCACACGTGTTATTACAGTCTTTACTACCGCATTAGAGGAAATAGTTGATTAATGCACATCACTTTGATTGGTTGAGGACCGATCACATGAGAGAACACCACGATAGGATAGGAGAGGAGGCGGATTGGGGGTTGACGCAAATGTAAAAAAGCAAAACTACTGTGTTACAGATGTAGAAAAAGACGTAATATAAGGAAACGCATTCTTTATTTCTCAAGTGCGGTTTAAATGTATACTAATTTTTTTAATTTCATTTGTAAAGGCGGAGACATTTCATAGCAACACACAGAGACAAAACATGAGACAGGAACTTGTTTACAGCAAAGAAAATAACCGGGAAACACTATAAATTCAATATATTCGACTCATAGAACATTTATTCTGTCTCGTGTTTTAATATAATGTGCCTATAGAAAGTCTACACCCCAGTTTCATGCATTTAAATGATGATTTTTTTCCCACTTCTCTACACACCATACTCCACACTGTTAAGGGGAAAAAAGTTTTTATTGAGAAAAAAAATATATATTAAAAATACAAACTGAAATATCATAATTGGATAAGTCTCCACCCCCCTGAGTTAATACTTGGTGGAAGCACCTTTGGCAGCAATTACAGCTGTGAGTCTTTTGGGATAGATCTCTACCAACTTTGCACACCTAGATTAGGCAATATTTGACCATTCTTCTTTACAAAACTGTTCAAGCTCTGTCAAGTTCTTTGGGGAGCGTTGATGGACAGCAATCTTCAAGTCATGCCACAAATTTTCGATTGGGTTTAGGTCGGGCCTCTGACTGGGCCACTCAAGGACATTTACCTATTTGTTCCTTAGCCACTCCAGTGTAGCTTTGGCTGTGTGTTTTGGGTCATTGCCATGCTGAAAGGTGAACTTCTGTCCCAGTTTCAGCTTTCTTGCAGAGAGCAGCAGGTTTTCCTCAAGGACTTCTCTGTACTTTGCTCCATTCATTTTCCCTTCTATCCTGGCAAGTGCCCCAGTCCCTGCCGATGAGAAACATCCCCATAACATGATGCTGCCACCACCATGCTTCACAGTAGGGATGGTGTTCTTTGGGTGATGCGCTGTGTTGGGTTTGCGCCAAACATAACGCTTTGCATTCAGGCCAAAAAGTTCCATTTTAGTTTCGTCAGACCACAAAACTTTTTGCCACATGGCTACAGAATCTCCTGAATGTTTTTTGCATACTTCAAACGGGATTCAAGGTGGGCTTTCTTGAGTAATGGCTTCCTTCTTGCCACCCTACCATACAGGCCAGATTTGTGGAGTGCTTGGGATATTGTTGTCACATGCACACTTTGACCAGTCTTGGCCATAAAAGCCTGTAGCTCTTGCAAAGTTGCCATTGGCCTCTTGGTAGCCTCTCTGATCAGTCTTCTCTTACTCGGTCATCCAGTTTGGAGGGACGGCCTGATCTAGGCAGGGTTTTGGTGGTGCCATACACCTTCCACTTCTTAATAACCATCTTGACCATGCTCCAAGGGATATTCAAGCCCTTATATATTGTTATTATAGCCATCCCGTGATCTGTGCCTTTCAACAACTTTGTCCCGGAGTTCTTTTGAAAGCTCCTTGGTGCTCATGGTTGAGTCTTTGCTTTAAAATGCACTACCCAGCACAGGGAACCTACAGGAACTGCTGAATTTATCCTGAAATCATGTGAATCACTGCAATTTAACACAGGTGTGTGATTTTGAAGGTAATTAGTTACACCTGAGCTAATATAGGATTGCTACTACTAAGGGAGTGGACACTTACCCAACCAAGCTATTTCAGTTTTTTTATTTAATTAATTTTCTACAAATTTCTAGAACATTTTTTTCACTTGGAAGTTGTGGGGTAGGATGTGTAGATAAATAAAAAAAAGCAAGAAAAGGTGAACATTTTGAAAGGGGGTGTAGACTTTCTATAGGCACTGTATATGTTTTTACAACATTTCTAAATATCAAACGAGTGGATATAGGGGTTCATGTTTCAGGAACTACATTTATTTATTATTTTGTCCTTATTGCTGATAATTATGGAGTGAAGAACTATTTTATTTATACATATTTATTTTGAGTAAATAATCGAGAGTAGTGTCCATTATTATTTATTTCTTAGCAGACACCCTTATCCAGGGGACTTATAATTGTTACAAGATATCACATTATTTGTACATACAATTACCCATTTATACAGTTGGGTTTTTACTGGAGCAATCTAGGTAAAGTACCTTACTCAAGGGTACAGCAGCAGTGTCCCCTACCAGGGATTGAACCCATGACCCTCTGGTCAAGAGTCCAGAGCTCCCTAACCACTACTCCACACTGCTCTCATTATTGCTTCTAAAGACCCTGAGGATAAACGTGTATTCTGTCATTGCAATCACTCAGGTGAAACAGTGTCTTTTGTAATTTGCCCAAACATCAATATTTTTCAACAAAACTTTCAGGAAGTATTGTAAGGTCCCTCGGGTCATAGAATAAGACATTTTTATACATGTATCTCTAAGCAGAATACAAAATAATAGAAAAATACGTAACGTTAAAAAAGAAAAGAAACGAAATATCGTTTCGAAAAAAAAGTGAAAAGCTTATCTGGTTTCTGAAGTGCTTTATAATGCTCCCCAGAGTGTGCAGAAGAAAAGAACAGTTCCAAGATGCTACTGTAAAAATAGATGTTTAGTGAATTTTTATAGGAAGAGAGTCAACTACTACCAAAAAAGGGTTAACCACATTATAAATGATTGGTCCTTAAAGGGTTAACCACATTATAAATGCTTGGTCCTTAAAGAGTTAAGCAGTGCTGCTTGTGAGCGTGGGTTTCCACATTTTAAAAACCAAATATCGATCCCGCCTATCAGCCTCAGTTATTATTATTATTATTATTTATTTCTTAGCAGACGCCCTTATCCAGGGCGACTTACAATTGTTACAAGATATCACATTATTTTTACATACAATTACCCATTTATACAGTTGGGTTTTTACTGGAGCAATTTAGGTAAAGTACCTTGCTCAAGGGTACAGCAGCTGTGTCCCATACCAGGGATTGAACCCACAACCCTCCGGTCAAGAGTCTAGAGCCCTAACCACTACGCCACACTGCTGCCCAGATCCACATTCATGTGTGTAAGATGACACTGAAACCTTTGATCCTGAACCCAGCATCCTTGACAGGGGTGCAAATCGCTTTAAATTATCAAACCCGCCCTAATCGAGCCCTCTCACAACTTCACACACGACACAACCCTTCTCTCCTGTGTATGTGGAGGAGTGGGGGGGGTGTCATGTGACTAGTCCTTCCTCTCTCTCCTCCCCTCTCCCTCCCTCCATCATACCCTCCTCTCTCTCCTCTCCCTCCCTCTCCTTTTTCTCCTCTTCCATCTCTCTCCTCTCCCATCACCATACCCTCCTCTATCTCTCCCTCCCTCTCTCCTCTCCCTCCCACCATCATACCCTCCTTTCTATCTCCTCTCTCCCTTTCCCTCTCTCTCTCCCTGTACCTCCTTCACCTTTACTCTTCAATAACAGAGTAGTGTTATTGAAGTAACGCCCCTGTGCAGAGTGTTCACTGTGTGTCCCTCAGGCTGTGACAGGCGCACACATACTGGGCAGCCAGTGGGGCTGTGTGTCTCGTTCCCAGTAGGACTGCCAGTTTTTCTGGGTCAGTCAATTGTGGGAAGTGTGGGAGGGAAATAGTCATTTTTTTAAGGAATGTGTCCCTTGTTTGGTTGTATTTCTCACAGTGTAGGAGAAAGTGCATCTCTGTCTCGACCTCTCCTGTCTCACAGTGACCACAGAGCCTGTTCTCTCTGGGTAGCCAGGTCTGCCTGTGTCGGCCTTTTTCAATGGCCAGGCTGTGGTCACTGAGCCTGTACTTGGTCAGGATCTGCCTCTGCTTTGTATCTCTGACAGTGAAGAGATCCCCTCCAGAGTAAAGTCTCTTTTTAGGGCTCGATAGCAATCCAGTTTATTTGGGGTTTTTGTTTCTTTGTCCCAATGTTCCAGATAGGAGTTTTTGATTTGTGTTACAGTTTGGTTGACTCTGATTGGCAGTGCTGTAGCAGAGCTGTCCTGAAGCTGGTTAGTGTTAGTGTGGGTTAGTGTAGTGAGCTTCAGGACCAGCTGGCTGAGGAGACTCTTTTCTGGGCTGAGCTCTTGGGTTAGAAGGGCCTTGTACTGGAGGGAGTCTGGCTCACTTCTGTTTAGATGCATCCAGAATTGTAGTGCTCCTTTTTTGCATGTTGGTGAGCAGTGGGTAGCAGCCTAATTCAGCCCTGCATGCATGGTTTGGTGTTTTCTGCTCTACCTGTAATATGTTTTTGCAGAATTCAGCATGCAGGGTTTCTACTGGATGTTTATTCCATTCTATATTTCCTTGTTGACTGACTGGACTCCATACCTCACTTCCATATAGCACAATGGGATGGATAACTCTTGCCAGATTCTGACAGGTAGATTTATTTTATAAAGCCTCCTTTTGATGGTATAAAAAGCTCTGCAGGCTTTTTCTTTTAGTGCATTCACTGCCAGGTTAAAGCTCCGTGATGCACTGATGGTCAGGTCTAGGTATGTATATTGTGTGGTGTGTTCTAGGGTGGTGTTGTGTAGAGTGAAGTGGGACCTACTTCTTTGAGATCTGCCCTTTTTAAGATTATAATTCTGGTCTTTTTCATGTTTCCTGTCAGGGCCCAGGTCTGACAGTACTGCTCTAGCAGTGACAGGCTCTGCTGTAGCCCCTGCTCTGTGGGTGACAGCAGGACCAGGTCATCTGTGTAGAGCAGGAATTGAATGTGTTTGTCGTGTAGAGTGAGGCCAGGGGCTGCAGACTGATCCAACACCGCTGCTAATACACTGATGTAAATATTGAACAGTGTTGGACTCAGACTGCAGCCCTGTCTCACTCCACGATCCTGTGTGAAGAATTCTGTTCTTTTGTTGCCAATTTTTATTCCGCACTTGTTTTCTGAGTACATTGACTTTATTCTGTCGTACATTTTACCCCCTGCACCACGTTGTAGAATTTTATCATTTAAACCTTCATGCCAAATGGAATCAAATGCTTTTTTAAAGTCTATAAAACAAGAGAAAATGTTTCCTTTATTTTTTTGTTGTACATGTTTGTTGATTAGGGTGTGGAGGGTGTAAATATGATCATTGGTAATTTGGTAGAAATCCAATCTGACTCTTACTCAGGACACTGTGTTCGGTAAGGAAGGCCAGTATTCGGGTATTGATGATACTGCAGAATACCTTCCCCAGGTTGCTGCTCACACAGATGCCTCGGTAGTTGTTGGGGTTGAATTTGTCTCCACTTTTGTAAATTGGTGATATAAGCCCTTGGTTCCAGATGTCAGGGAAGCAGCCTTCCTGTAGTACCAGGTTGAATAATTTAAGCAGGGCCTCCTGCAGCTTAGGTCTGCTGTGTTTGAGCATCTCGGTACTGATGCTGTCGGGCCACAGGCTTTCCTGGGTTTGAGTCCCTGGAGCTTCTCTGCTAGCTCCTGCGGGGAGATTGGGAAGTCCAGTGGATGTTGGTTGTCTTAATAGATAGTTCTAATGATTTAAGTTTTTCCCAAATTAAATTTTGCTCTGTTGTAAAACCCTCTTATAGGGCTGCTTTGTAAAGATCTTCATTTTGTATTGTCAGTTCTTGTTTCTGTGTGGAGTTCATATTGTTCCACATTCCCAGAACTGGTTTTGGTTAATAGATTCCTCCGTGTCTGTGAGGGTTGTGTTCATGTGTTTCTCTTTGTTCTGTTTCAGGGTGTGTTTGTGTTGCTTTAGGGTCTCGCAGTACCTGAGGTGTAAATCTGGGTTGTGTGGCTGATGATGTTTTTGATTTGATACTTGTCTTAGTTTTTTCCTTATTGTTTCACATTCATCATCAAACCATTTTTCTTTGGGTTTGTGCTTCTGATTGTTTTTTACTTGTTCATTTTTTTGAGATTTGCCTTGCTTGCTGTTTGTTCTAATATTTCATTCATGTGTTTAACTGCCAGATTTACTCCTCTCACATTAGGCTGGCACGGTGTGATTTGGAAGGTGTCAGTAAGGTTAGTGATTTCAGGAGAGCCAGTTGCTTTATCGAATTCCTCTGTGCTGTTTGGAGCCCATTTATAAGTATGGTTCAGATGGTACAGCTTGCAGGGCTGTATTAGTGTGTTACTGGGCTGTGCTGTTCTTTGTAGGAACACAGTAATTTGACTGTGGTCTGACAGAGGTGTTTGTGGCCTGACAGTGAATGCATTAATAAAGGAGGGGTCCAGGTCAGTAATGGAGTAATCAACTACGCTAGTCCCAAGAGCTGAGCAGCATGTGAATCTACCTAAAGAGTCCCCTCTGATCCTGCCATTAATGATGTACAGACCCCAGGCTTGAAAGAGATGCACTAACTGCCTCCCATTTGTGTTCACAATACAATCAGGGTTGTTTCTGTGGATTGAGGTAGGTGTGAGGTACAGAGGGGTTTGTTCAAATACATGGCTGTTACCTTGTGTGCTTCTACAGTCAGGCTCTGTTCCTGTTCTGGTGTTGAAATCCCCACAGAGCAGCACATTTCCCTGGGTCTGGAAATGGCTGATCTCTGTGTGGAGGGTATGAAAATATTCCTCATTGTAGTTTGTAGGGCTGTAAATTTACGTTTAATTGACTACACGTTTAAACCCATTGTTAATCATTTAATTGTTTAATCGGCCATAAATTTAATGTTTCATTCATCTCATATTTTTATATTTTTCTTCCACTATTTTAAGTCGTATTTTAACCTCGGTTTGTTATTCAAAGTGCGTACCAATTGTAAACATAAAAGCATAAAGGAGGACTGTACGTTAGCACTAAAATGTTATCTATTTTAATAGCATGAAATAAACATTCCTAGTCGATTTGACAACGTACCATTTCTGCAGAAGCTCCATAAAAAGCGTGTGTATCCAACATCGAAAAAACACTAAAAATAACAACTCTATTTAAATTAAACTTAAAACACGGTGACAATGTCACATAATGCATTATGCATCATGTTGAGCCGCGTCACTACGCAGGACGCAACGTGCTGTTGGCGCGGGGCTAGGTTTAGACGGAGAGCATGTTCGGATTTGTATGCAGCGTTACATGACTCGCTAATAAAACTTGAGGTATTGTTCCAAAGTTACACCTGTCCGAGTCGTGTATCTCCAGAGCAACGTTTCTACTTTACAGAGACTACAAGGACAGTGAAGACCCAACGAGACCAGACGAGCTGAAATGGCAGCCTAATTAAGCCAGTGAGTCTCATGTAAACTGTAGGGCCTCGAACATGACATGGTGTCAGAAGTAAAGCAGGCCACTCTACCTCCTCCTCATTAAAAAAAAAAAAAAGAAACACGATCATAAAACTTTGACTCGACAAGTTTTTTTTTTTTTTACTTTCTTTCTCTCTCGAGATGTGAGCGCACATAAATAAAAAACTAAACCTTCAGTGCAACAAGGAACTAGTACAGCACACCACCACGGTCCACCCGCAGCCAGCAACCTGGAAAGGACGACAACACCAGAATAGGACCAGACTAAGACGACAGCAATCAGGGACCAGCCTACAACTCGCGGACGCTGCAATCCAGCTGTTTCATCCACAATTCTGCGGTCCACACCGGAGACAAGGCATCGTGGAGCTGGACCTGACAACATCTAACCACAGCCCAGCTCAGACGGGAAACCAGCAACGCGGATTTAGATACAGAAAGGACACTCACTCATCACGGACTAAATCGAACAGTGTATCCCTATGTGAGTTATCAGATATCGTATTTGAGAATTGTGTTAAAAGATAAAGTGCTTAGACTACACGTAGTTTTGATTGTTAACCCAAAATGGAACAACTAGCACCTCCCCCTGCCTTAGAAACTAAGGGGAATCTCACTAAAAACTAGAAACGATGGCAACAGCGATTCGAAATATATTCAGTTGCGTCAGGGCTAAACAAAAAATCTGACGAAATTCAAGTTGCCACCATTTTACACGTTAGGTAGGACAAGATGGTCTTGACATATACAACGGGCTGAACATTGTGTTTGCAGACCCGACTAAACAGACAGTGGGCGAGGTGCTAGGCGCTCTGAAAGCATACTGTGAGCCGAAAAGCAATGAAATATTCGAACGACACCAATTCTGGGCCCATCGGTGGTCAGAATCACATACCATAGACAAATTTGTGACCGAACTCAGGGTAAAAGTTAAAAATTGTGGTTTCGGCACCACTGCAGATACAATGATGAGGGACAAAATAGTGTTCAGCATAACGGATTCCCGTCTCAAAGAGAAACTGCTCACTCTTTCGGATTTAACATTATTGAAAGCAATAGACATATGCAGGGCCAAAGAGACCTCGCAGACACAATCAAAAATAATGCTGGAGGGTCAGATCTCTCAGGCTGTAATGACACTCGCAGCACAAACGTTGGATGGTGTAGATCTCCCAGCCGTAGATCACATTTCTAGACAGAAACCGACACGGCAATCGCCTCAAAAAACCTGTGGTAACTGCGGGCAAACACACAAATCCCGAGCGTGCCCCGCATATGGATTAACATGTAGAGCGTGCAACAAAAGGAATCATTTTGCGACTGTGTGTAGGGCGACCTCTACTGGTAGAAACACGACACGACACATCAATGAGTTTTTCATTGGAACTTTGGCCAGATTCAGAAACGGATACAAACACACACACAAGATCAATGGAAAATCAAACTCGCAGTCCAAAATAAAAATATTGAGTTTAAAATTGACACGGGAGCTGACGCCAATGTTCTTCCCTTAGCACTAAACAAACCGTTGGAACATACAACTATAACGTTAACAGCCTATGGAGGTCTTAAAATAAAGGCCCATGGTACTATACAGCTAGATGTTAAAAAACGGGACAACACTGTACACTTATTACCATTCTTTGTCACCAGTGTGTCAGATACACCCATTCTTGGCAGAGACGCATGCACAGCTCTAGACCTAGTGCGCAGAGTACTTAGCATTGACAATCAGGCTGACATCACGAGAGAAAAGATGCTGAAAGAGTACAATGATATTTTTGATGACCTTGGGCAGTTCCCAGGTACTCACCATATCTATGTAGACCCCAGTGTACCTCCTGTTATAAACGGCTGCAGAAAGGTACCGATAGCTGTACTGGACAGGCTCAGGGATGTTTTGACAAAACTAGAAGCACGCAGGGTCATCCGCAAGGTCACCAAGCCCACCCCATGGGTCAATAACCTGGTGGTAACAGAAAAGAAATCCAGTGGCAAACTGCGCATTTGTTTAGACCCCAGAGCCCTGAACAAAGCCATACAGCGGCAGCATTTTTCCATACCTACAGTAGATGAGGTTCTGTGCAAATTGTCACCATCCTAGACGAAAAAGATGGCTACTGGCAGGTGCAGTTAGACAGACAGTCAGCAGATCTGTGCACTTTTATCTCACCATGGGGGCGATACCAATTCTGCAGAATGCCTTTTGGCATTAAATCTGCTAGTGAGGTATTTCAACTGAAAAACTACGAGGCTTTTGGTGACATCAGTGGCGTACACATAATCGCAGATGACATGATAATCTCCGCAGAATCACACACTGAACATGACAAAATCCTACTACAGGTGCTCAACAGAGCCCGGAGTAGGATTTTCAATAGTGAGAAAATACAATTCAAAGTGCAGCAGGTAGCTTATATGGGACACATTGTGTCAGCACAAGGAGTCAACCAGATCCTGCCAAAATTGAAGCAATCAGGGCTTTTCCCTCTCCTACAGACAAAAAAGGGGTGCAGAGAATGACAAGGTATCTAGCACAGTATATCCCAAACGAGGCTGATATTACAGCCCCACTTAGACTGCTGCTACAGAAGGACATCATCTGGCAATGGGGTCCGGAACAAGAACAAGCGCTACTTAAGCTCAAGTCAGTCATCTGTCAAGCACCTGTACTCAGATTTTACAACCCATCCCTGCCACTAGTGGTCCAGACTGATGCGTCAAAAGACGGGCTGGGTGCGTGTCTACTGCAGGAAGGGCAACCTATAGCTTTTGCTTCCAGGGCTATGAGCAGATGCGAGCAACACTACGCGCAAATTGAGAAGGAATTACTGGCCATAGTATTTGCCTATCGCAAATTTCACCAGTATGTCTATGGTAGAACTACAGTAGTACACTCCGATCACAAGCCCTTAGAGGCAATATTCCTCAAATCAATGGTACAAACCCCGGCACGTTTACAGCGCATGTTGCTACAATTGCAAAAATACGATCTGTCAATAGCTTATGTCCCGGGGTCAAAGGTAGTCATTGCTGATCTTCTGTCCAGGGCTTCTCTCCCTGGAGACAGTACAGAATGGAACATAGAGCAGTTTGAAGATAGAGTTATCAATAGCATACAAAAAAGTGTTTCATTGCCAGATAATTTGTTTGACAAAATACGTGAGGAAACAGACAAAGACCCTCAGCTCAATGAAGTAAAGAAACTGCTGACCAGTGCCTGGCCAGACAGGCTGTCTAAAACCCATCCATTTGCCAAACCATTTTGGTCAATCAAGCATCTACTGTGAGTTCAAGACGGAGTGGTACTGTTCGGTGATAGAGTGGTAATTCCTATTAAACTTAGAACATTGATGTTAGAGAGATTGCATGTAGCACATCAAGGTGTCAATAGAACCAAGGCATATGCCCGAGAGTATATGTTCTGGCCCAACATGGGTGCTGACATAGAATTATGCATTCAACAATGTGACCCATGCCAGGCACTGCTTCCAGCCAACCACAAAGAGCCGCTCATTAACCACAACATTCCTGACATTCCATGGTTGAAAGTTGGGGTTGACATATTTGATTTTAACTCACACAGCTACCTAGTAGTTGTGGATTACCATTCCAAATTCCATGAAATTCAGCAGCTGCCAGACAAAACAGGTGCAACAGTAATAGGCAAATTGAAAGCTATTTTTGCAAGACATGGCATTCCTAAGGTAGTAGTGGCAGATAACATGCCCTTTGCAAGCAAGGAAGTACACCTGATGGCTGCTGAATGGGGGTTTACATTTAGTCACTCCAGTCCCAACTACGGCCAAAGTAACGGTTTAGCTGAGCGTACCATACAAACTGTCAAGCATGTGTTAGAAAAGGCTATGCGATCCGGTACGCCTAGAGACTACACAAGGGTGGTTCCCGGCCACAGTTCAAAGTGTTCGCAGGGAGCCCAGGTCCTACGATGTTGTGTGGCAAAGTGCCCCGCCCCTGTGTGCATTTGTGTGTTCTGTGTTGTATGTTGCGTGTGTTAATGTTGGTGTATAGTCATTGGTACACGGGATATAAACGGGTCTGTGTTTCACGTGTGTTTAAATTGTATATTTGTATTTAGGCACGGGATTGCACATCACGCACGTGCATTTAAAATATAATATGCGAGCACGGGGTTGCACAGAATTAATTCACGTGCTGGGATTCAAGTGAATAATTAATTAGTAATTGAATCCCAGCACAACAGTATATATAGATGCACATTTTCATTCACTCAGGGTTAGGTGTTCAGAGAGTGGAGAATGGGTGAGAGAGAAGGAGAAATACGTTTAAATATCAATTGCTATTACGTGCTGGTAGGACCAGCACGATACTTGTTTATTTAAAACTCATCGTGTTTGTTTGTGTGTCTGTTCGTGCACTGTCTGTTTACTGTATAGTCCGTTTTGTTTGTCTCTTTATTTTGGCGTGAAGTGCCGTGTCCTGGCCGTCTTTGTGACACGTGGTGTCATCGTGGGAGAGCCTCGCCTCCAAGCGTCAGACCAGGAGGGGTCTGGATTTAAAAAAAAAAAAAAGGATTACAAATATTGTTTTGGGAAAAAAAAAAAAAGTCAATGGCAGAAGACGCCATCAAACTGCGGGGCTGGTTCCTGGAGAATGCTGGGCTGGAGGCCCAGTCTCTGCCCATAGTCGTCCGGGCCCTGTGGATGACGGACAGTGAGAGATGGGAGGCCTATCAGCAGGAACACACCCCAAACACCTTGGAGGAAGGTGTGGAGTTTGTCCTCAGCTACCTGGAGGCAACCATAAACGGAACAGCAGCCCAGGTAGCAGGACCACCAGCAGAGGAGTACCTGCTGTCCCCATCTCCACCAGCAGAGGGTGAGTACCTGCTGTCCCCATCTCCACCAGCAGAGGGTGAATGCCTGCTGGTTTTGCCTTCACAGCCCAAGCGGGAGGCAGAGACGGATAAAGAGGTGAAGGACAGGGAGGAGGAGTGCCGCCTAAGGGCCAGGCATCCACGGCGATGTAACAAGCCATCGCCGGGGTGCCTCCTCTGCGACCAGGATCACCTGTTCGCCCACTGTCCCTTCCGCAGTTATGGGGAGGAGCCTGAGCGTCCACAGCCCAAGCGGGAGGAGCCTGAGCGTCCACAGCCCAAGCGGGAGGAGCCTGAGCGTCCACAGCCCAAGCGGGAGGAGCCTGAGCGTCCACAGCCCAAGCGGGAGGAGCCTGAGCGTCCACAGCCCAAGCGGGAGGAGCCTGAGCATCCACAGCCCAAGCGGGAGGAGCCTGAGCATCCACAGCCCAAGCGGGAAGAGCCTGAGCGTCCACAGCCCAAATGGGAGGAGCCTGAACGTCCTACGCCTGAGTGGAAGGAGCCCGAACATCCTACGCCTGAGTGGGAGGAGCCCGAACGTCCTACGCCTGAGTGGGGGGAGCCCGAACGTCCACAGCCCAAGAGGGGGGAGTCGGTGCATCCACAGCCCAAGAGGGGGGAGTCGGTGCATCCACAGCCCAAAAGGGAGGAGTCGGTGCGTCCACAGCCCAAAAGGGAGGAGTCGGTGCGTCCACAGCCCAAAGGGAGGCAAGTCGGGGCTTCCACAGCCCTGGGACCCAAGCCACCAGCAGAGGGAAAATGCCTGCTGGTTCAGCCCCAAGAGCCGGAAGGGGAGGGGTTACAGGCTCAACCCCCTGAAAAATTTTGGGGGGGAGAAGGGCAGGATGCTGGTGTCCCCCAGCAGCCTCTAGCTATGCTGCTGAAGGCAGCACGGCACGCACATGCCCAGCCGCCACAGCACAGGGAGCCAGCACCGCCACAGCCTCCCTCTGAGTGGCCAGCATCAGCCCCATCGCCTCTACCTCCGCCACCTCCACCAGCAGAGGGTGAATACCTGCTGGTTCCACCTCCACCGCAGTGGGAGGACTGCTTGCCCCTCCCACCTCCACCAGCAGAGGGTGAATACCTGCTGGTCCCACCTCCACCAGCAGAGGGTGAATACCTGCTGGTTCCACCTCCACCGCAGTGGGAGGACTGCTTGCCCCTCCCACCTCCACCAGCAGAGGGTAAATACCTGCTGGTTCCACCACTGCCAGGAGCAGAGGAGCTGGAGCTGCCTCTGCCTCCACCACCGCCAGGAGCAGAGGAGCTGGAGCTGCCTCTGCCTCCACCACCACCAGGATCAGAGGAGCAGGAGCTGCCTCTGCCTCCGCCACCGCCCGGAGCAGAGGAGCAGGAGCTGCCTCTGCTGCCCGTACCTCCGCAGGGAGTACGGTGGCCGGAGCCCCAGAAAGGGGAGCTGCCGGACACGAAGAAGGGGGAGGAGGTCTGTAGACCACTTTCCCCAGCAGCAGTTTCGCTGCAGGAGTTCTTGTGGCCGGAGCCCCACAGGAGGGAGCTGCCGGCTACGAAGAAGGGGGAGGTCGGGGGACCACCTGCCCCCGCAGCTTTTTCGCTGCAGGACGGGACCAGCATGCTGTCAGCCGTGCCACTACCGGCAGGGGAGCTGACAGCATTGCCAGCCATGGGCCCACTGAAGCCTCCCTTCCCAGCCCGAGACTTTGTCCTGGACTGCTGGATTTTTAAGGGGGGAGGTGGCCGTTGAGGCCATGTGTGCTGCGCACAAGGGGGGGTATATGTGGCAAAGTGCCCCGCCCCTGAGTGCATTTGTGTGTTCTGTGTTGTATGTTGCGTGTGTTAATGTTGGTGTATAGTCATTGGTACACGGGATATAAACGGGTCTGTGTTTCACATGTGTTTAAATTGTATATTTGTATTTAGGCACGGGATTGCACATCACGCACGTGCATTTAAAATATAATATGCGAGCACGGGGTTGCACAGAATTAATTCACGTGCTGGGATTCAAGTGAATAATTAATTAGTAATTGAATCCCAGCACAACAGTATATATAGATGCACATTTTCATTCACTCGTGGTTAGGTGTTCAGAGAGTGGAGAACGGGTGAGAGAGAAGGAGAAATACGTTTAAATATCAATTGCTATTACGTGCTGGTAGGACCAGCACGATACTTGTTTATTTAAAACTCATCGTGTTTGTTTGTGTGTCTGTTCGTGCACTGTCTGTTTACTGTATAGTCCGTTTTGTTTGTCTCTTTATTTTGGCGTGAAGTGCCGTGTCCTGTTTTGTTTTGTGTTAAAACCTTTTATTTGTTAATAAACGCTGAGTGCAGCCATTGCACTCAGCTCATCACAACCACTGTCTGTGTCTGTGTATTCCATTCTGGTCTGACGCCACCCACTCTGGCCGTCTTTGTGACATGTTGTAACTGCCTCCGGCAGGGTATATAGACGTAACAGGAGGCACCTGAGAGCTGACCACAGTGAACGGCTAGTGACTCTCTCTAAGGCCTCATCTGTGGTTTCTATTCCTGACATTGTTCCTGTGTCTAATGCTGAAAATGATGATGTTTTTGTTGATGTTTCACAAAATGTTTCTCATACTTCTGTACAAGCTGGAGCTGAAGTTACAGCTACCAGGTCTGGCAGACAAGTGGTCCTGCCAAGTCGTTACAACGACTACGCTATGTAAAAAGTAATTGTAAAAAAAAAAAAAAAAAAAAAAAGCTGAAAAAAGGGGATGTCACATAATGCATTATGCATCATGTTGAGCCGTGTCACTACGCAGAACGCAGCGTGCTGTTGACGAGGGGCTAGGTTTAGACGGAGAGCATGTTCGGATTTGTATGCAGCGTTACATGACCCACTAATAAAACTTGAGGTATTGTTCCAAAGTTACACCTGTCCGAGTCGTGTATCTCCAGAGCAACGTTTCTACTTTATAGAGACTACAAGGACTGTGAAGACCCAACGAGACCAGACGAGCTGAAACGGCAGCCTAATTAATCCAGTGTCTCATGTAAACTGTAGGGCCTCGAACATGACAGACAAGACCACATTTTTTTTGTTTAATTCACTTGTATATTGTTGCCAGGAAACAAAACATGTCCAGAACCAAAAAACTTGATGTATTTTTTTTCATTAAAAATCAAAGCCGTTGTCTGATACAATACTACATCCCAGCGTCCCTCCCCTTCACAGCGGCGCATGCGATTCACATGAAAAAATAAAGACTTCATTTCCCAGCGTCCCTCCCCTTCACAACGGCGCATGAACATTCACATGAAAAAATAAAGACTTCATTTCCCAGCGTCCCTCCCTTTCACAACGGCGCATGAGCATTCACATGAAAAAATAAAGACTTCATTTCCCAGCGTCCCTCCCCTTCACAACGACGCATGAGCATTCACATGAAAAAATAAAGACTTCATTTCCCAGCATCCCTCCCCTTCACAACGACGCATGAGCATTCACATGAAAAAATAAAGACTTCATTTCCCAGTGTCCCTCTCTTTCACGGCTTCTCTGTTCAGCTCGCTTGAATAATTAAAAGCTGTTCTGTAATTGCAGATGTCCTGTAAATTATAATAACAATAAATTATGGACAGATAAAAAGGTGTACGCACTTTGTAACAGACATCTTATTCGCCGTTCTTGTTATAAATAAATAAACAGTAGCAACATGTTTTTCTTTTCCAATGTGTTCCAGTGTTTTACTGTGGCGTGAATGGAGCTGTGAGGTGCCTTAATCACACAGGCTATTCACTTTACTGAAATAATGTACAGTACTAACACTAGGGCCCTATGGAATCACACAGGCTATTCACTTTACTGAAATAATGTACAGCACTAACACTAGGGTCCTATGGAATTTGTGTTATTTTGTTCCGATTCCCTTTTTTTCTGATTTCCGTTTTTACCGTTTAAAAAAATGTAATTCAGTTCATTTAAATGAACTTCTGCACACCGCGGGCAAGGTGAACAACACAAAACCGTAAACCTACAGGCTTCTACTTTTTCCATTTGGTTTGCATTCGTCTTCATTGGATTAAGTATTGTTTTATCTAATTGTATTGAAAAATAGTATTGTTCACTTTAAAAACAGGGTTTTTTTTAGTGCAGTGTGGGACGCTCCAAAGCAAACAGATGGGCGTGTTTCATAACTTTTAGTTTTGAACTTGATCAATTCTAGATTACTGCTATACCCGTGGTTTCACTACCATAAATCTTCTCTGTGTGAACACTGGGATGGTATTGTTCAAAGTGACGGCTGTAATAGCAGTCTGTGTGAGGAGTGCTTTTTGTCCTGTAATACAGACGTTAAAAATAGTATGCAACGTTGTCTGGTTGTATGCTGCGCTGGGGGGGCTGGCTGTATCCTTGAGGGATTTATCAAAGACCCGGCTTGCTTTCTGGTTGAGGTGCACTCTGTCGTACAGCTGCCAGGGGCTCAGTGTGGGGGGTGTGCCAGGTGGACGCTGGGCATCAGAGCACAGCCCCGGACGATCTCAGCATTGATATTACTGGTAATGTGTGTGGGGCTCGGCTCGGCTCGGGTGTGCTAGTCTGAAAAGGCTAAGATGTTTGGGCTCCAGATCTTGTTCACTCGCCGGTCACGGAAGAGCCTCCGTCAGGGTTTTCTCTCACACTTTCAGTTTGTGTTGTTCTTCTCCCCTCTTCAGAATCGCGTATCTCGCGGCTCATTGCGTTCACTGCGTCACTGCGGTGTCCATGACAACAGAACACCGCTACAGTTCGAAATTCGAAGAACTGCCACAATTCCAACTGCGATTCCAAACTGCAGCTTGAGTTCATCCTGTCCATTTAAGAGACTTTACTGTACGAGGCGATCTCGGGGTTTAGTTAATATTTATATCTAGAAAATATTATTATTTCAAGATTCATTTTAATTGATGTAAGAGGCTCAGCTTCTGCCTTTGTCACCTTTCTTTCTTTCTTTCATTCGTTCCCCTTTTATATTATTTTATAATAATAATACTGCTCATAATAATAATAATAATAATAATAATAATAATAATAATAATAATAATAATAATAATAATAATAATAATAATAATAATAATCTGTCTTAGACGTCATTTTAAGGTTATTTTAGGTTGTAGTTTGGCTGGTTAAGAAAATGTCCTGTTAGGCCAGTTTTTTTTTTTTTAAACCCTTTTTGTGTTAATAATAATAATAATAATAATAATAATAATAATAATAATAATAATAATAATAATAATAATAATAATGTCTCCTCTCTGCTCCACAGTTGATGTGACTCTGGACCCTAATACAGCACACCCCTGGCTCACCCTGTCTGCGGATGAGAAACGAGTGAGATGGGGAGTGACACGGCAGGATCTCCCTGACAATCCAGAGAGATTTGATCGCAGGTCATGTGTGCTGGGCAGGGAGGGCTTCACCTCGGGGAGACGCTACTGGCAGGTGCAGGTGGGGGGGAATACAGACTGGAGATTAGGAGTCAGCAGAGAGTCTGCCGAGAGGAAGGGGGGGTTCAGCATGACCCCCCAGCAGGGTTACTGGACTGTGGAGTGGGATGGAGATGAAGATGAAGATGAGTTCACTGCTCTCACTGACCCCGAGACCCCCCTCCCCCGGAGCCTGAAGCCCCGGAAGCTGGGGGTGTATCTGGATTATGAGGAAGGACAGCTCTCCTTTTACAATGTGGAGACCAGATCTCACATCTACACTTTCACAGACATGGAGTTCAAGCCCAATGAGAAACTTTATCCATTCTTCTATACTTACAGTAATACAGACCTTTTGGTGGAGTCCCGTGACCCTGACCCTGTCAGCGCTGCAGATTAAACACACATTGCTGTCTGAACCAGGAAACTATTCAAACAGCTCAGACAATCTCCTCTTCACTTTCACTGACACTCTCTCTGTACTCTTCTGGGCTGATGAGAAGAAATCCTCTCTCTCTTCCACCCTCTTACCCTGAGCCCCTCCTCTTTATTTCTCTACACCCCCTTTCCTACTCTCCCTTCCTGTCTGCCTCTCTCTTTACCTCCACCTCTCTCCATCTCCTTCCCTCTCTTTCTCTCCTCTACCCTTCTCCTCTCTGCCTCCCCTATGGCTCTCCCCTCCTCTTTCTCTCTCCCTTCTCTCTGATATGCTAATCCCCTCCCTTTCCCACTCTCCCTCTCTCCTCCATCCTCTCTACTCTCCCTCTCTCCACCCTCTCTACTCTCCCTCTCTCCACCCTGCCCTCTCTACTCTCCCTCTCTCCACCCTGCCTCTCTACTCTCCCTCTCTCCACCCTCTCTACTCTCCCTCTCTCCACCCTGCCCTCTCTACTCTCCCTCTCTCCTCCATCCTCTCTACTCTCCCTCTCTCCTCCATCCTCTCTACTGTCCCTCTCCTCCATCCTCTCTACTCTCCCTCTCTCCACCCTGCCCTCTCTACTCTCCCTCTCTCCTCCATCCTCTCTACTCTACCTCTCTCCTCCATCCTCTCTACTCTCCCTCTCTCCTCCCTGCCCCCTCTAATTTTGTAATGTGATATTTTGTAACAGCTTTAAGTCGCCCTGGATAAGGGCGTCTGCTAATAAATAAATAATGATAATAGACTTTCTAGACAATAGATGAATGCATTATTTTCCATGTAATCAATATTTACACTGAAGCTGAGATGTTTCCTGAATATTATTCATTGCTAAACTTAGTGAACTGACTTCTGCTATTTTGATATGAATCTTCTGTTCTGTTTTTGTAGCGCATCTATTTTCTATCTTTCTTGATAAAATATATAAAAGATATAACGGTGTTGTGTGATTTACTGCTCAATCGTTTACCTCGGCAATCTTGAACTCGTAAAAAGAAAGACATTCATGACAGCAGAGTGCTGATTAAATTGGACCATTACACATATGAATGAATTGTATAATTAAACTGGACATTTTAATTGTGATTCTTCCTACATAACTCTCAACAATAACAAGCCTGTTAGGTCCATGAGCAGATTCTTCACAGAGACAGCTGGGGCTGTACTACAGATCCACACTGCTGGGGAGAGAGGGAAGGGGGAGAGGGAGGGAGGGGGAGACAGCTGGGGCTGTACTAGAGATCCACACTGCTGAGGAGAGAGGGGAGGGGGGGAGGGAGGGAGGGGGAGACAGCTGGGGCTGCACTACAGATCCACACCGCTGGGGAGAGAGGGGAGGGGGAGAGGGAGGGAGGGGGAGACAGCTGGGGCTGCACTACAGAACCACACCGCTGGTGCGAGAGGGGAGGGGAGGGGGAGGGAGGGGGAGACAGCTGGGGCTGTACTACAGATCCACACCGCTGAGGAGAGAGGGGAGGGGAGGGGGAGGGAGGGGGAGACAGCTGGGGCTGTACTACAGATCCACACCGCTGAGGAGAGAGGGGAGGGGGAGAGGGAGGGAGGGGAGACAGCTGGGGCTGCACTACAGATCCACAACGCTAGAGAGAGAGGGGAGGGGGAGACAGCTGGGGCTGTACTACAGATCCACACCGCTGGAGAGAGAGGGGAGGGGGAGAGGGAAGGAGGGGGAGACAGCTGGGGCTGCACTACAGATCCACACCGCTGAGGAGAGAGGGGAGGGTGAGAGGGAGGGAGGGGGAGACAGCTGGGGCTGCACTACAGATCCACACCGCTGAGGAGAGAGGGGAGGGGGAGGGAGGGCAGACAGCTGGGGCTGTACTACAGATCCACACCACTGGTGACTGAGGGGAGGTGGAGAGGGAGGGAAGAGAGACAGCTGGGACTGTACTACAGATCCACACCGCTGGGGAGAGAGGGGAGGGGGTGAGGGAGGGAGGTGGAGACAGCTGGGGCTGTACTACAGATCCACACCGCTGGTGCGAGAGGGGAGGGGGAGAGGGAGGGAGGGGGAGACAGCTGGGGCTGCACTACAGATCCACACCGCTGAGGAGAGAGGGGAGGGGGAGGGAGGGCAGACAGCTGGGGCTGTACTACAGATCCACACTGCTGGTGACTGAGGGGAGGGGGAGAGGGAGGGAAGAGAGACAGCTGGGGCTGTACTACAGATCCACACCGCTGGGGAGAGAGGGGAGGGGGAGAGGGAGGGAGGTGGAGACAGTTGGGGCTGTACTACAGATCCACACCGCTGGAGAGAGAGGGGAGGGGGGAGGGTGAGACAGCTGGGGCTGTACTACAGATCCACACCGCTGGTGACAGAGGGGAGGGGGAGAGGGAGGGAAGAGAGACAGCTGGGGCTGTACTACAGAGCCACACCGCTGGGGAGAGAGGGGAGGGGAGAGGGAGGGAGGTGGAGACAGCTGGGGCTGTACTACCGATCCACACTGCTGGAGAGAGAGGGGAGGGGGCGAGGGAGGGAGGTGGAGACAGCTGGGTCTGTACTACAGATCCACACCGCTGGGGAGAGAGGGGAGTGGGGAGGGGGAGACAGCTGGGGCTGTACTACAGATCCACACCGCTGGTGAGAGAGGGGAGGGGGAGAGGGAGGGAGGGGGAGAGAGTTGGGGCTGTACTACAGATCCACACTGCTGAGGAGAGAGGGGAGGGAGGGAGGTAGGGGCAGACAGCTGGGGCTGTACTACAGATCCACACCGCTGGTGAGAGGGAGGGAGGGAGGGAGGGGCAGACAGCTGGGGTTGTACTACAGATCCACACCGCTGGTGACAGAGGGGAGGGGGAGAGGGAGGGAGGGGAGACAGCTGGGGCTGTACTACAGATCCACACCGCTGGGGAGAGAGGGGGGAGGGGGAGACAGCTGGGGCTGTACTACAGATCCCCACCGCTGAGGAGAGAGGGGAGGGAGGGAGGGAGGGGCAGACAGCTGGGGCTGTACTACAGATCCATACCGCTGGTGAGAGAGGGGAGGGGGACAGGGAGGGAGGGGGAGACAGCTGGGGCTGTACTACAGATCCACACCACTGGGGAGAGGGAGGGAGGGAGGGAGGGGCAGACAGCTGGGGCTGTACTACAGATCCACACCGCTGGAGAGAGAGGGGAGGGAGGAGGGGGAGACAGCTGGGGCTGTACTACAGATCCACACCGCTGGGGAGAGGGAGGGAAGAGAGACAGCTGGGGCTGTACTACAGATCCACACCGCTGGGGAGAGAGGGGAGGGGGGAGGGGGAGACAGCTGGGGCTGTACTACAGATCCACACCGCTGAGGAGAGAGGGGAGGGAGGGGCAGACAGCTGGGGCTGTACTACAGATCCACACCACTGGTGAGAGAGGGGAGGGGGAGAGGGAGGGAGGGGAGACAGCTGGGGCTGTACTACAGATCCACACCGCTGGGGAGAGAGGGGGGAGGGGGAGACAGCTGGGGCTGTACTACAGATCCCCACCGCTGAGGAGAGAGGGGAGAGAGGGAGGGAGGGGCAGACAGCTGGGGCTGTACTACAGATCCATACCGCTGGTGAGAGAGGGGAGGGGGACAGGGAGGGAGGGGGAGACAGCTGGGGCTGTACTACAGATCCACACCGCTGAGGAGAGAGGGGAGGGAGGGAGTAAGGGGGAGACAGCTGGGGCTGCACTACAGATGCACACCGCTGGTGAGAGAGGGGAGGGGGAGAGGGAGGGGGGGGAGACAGCTGGGGCTGCAGTACAGATCCACACTGCTGGGGAGAGAGGGGATTTTTTTAGTATGTCTAAGATTCCCTGTTTAATTGTAATGGATGATATCTCTACTTTGTTT